>NC_089142.1:49562902-49897902 GCF_009819655.1 Sylvia atricapilla
TTGTGGTTTTTAACAGGTTTATTATAATCTTTGAGGCATATATTTTTCCTTTGTTGTTAATTCCAGTTAGGGTGCCCACTGCTTGGGTTTGTGCTAATGGCTTAGGCTCTTGGTCAGGGCACTACAAACACAGACACACATTCTCTTTTCCCCCTGCTGCTACTGGAGCAGCATACCCTGGCACAGGGACAGTGCAGTGCAGTGCAGAGGCTTTGGATCTCCCTGCAAGATTTGCCAGAGGGCATCTGTCAGAGCCCAAAGAGGTAACAGCTGCACAGGACAGGGTAGAAATTTTTGAAAGAGAGCGAGTACTGATAAGGAAAGAGGACAGCAATTTCTATCTGCCTAGGGCAGCAAAAAACCTTGCATCAGCTCTACTCAGTTTTATTACAGATTTTATTCTGGTTCTGTTCAGTTTTTCTAAGGAATGTTGTGATGTGCATTTGCATTGCATCTGCTCACCTTATTCAGTTTAGCGAAAGGTATTCTAAGCAGAATACATTTTAGAGTTGCTTTTCAGAATGTAAAGCACATCAACCTAATGAATAGCCTCTGGAAGAGTCCTGAACTCAAAAAGCCACATACATTGGCGCCTAGTAGTTGGAAGGCAATATTTAGAGAAATGAAAAAGGTCACTGGTGCTAAAGCATGTACCAGGAAAGAGATTAAAAAAAAAGAAAAAAAATGTTGCCATTATATACTGAGGGAAAGGTGCACATCTGAAGATTGCTAGCATTCGGTGGGAAGGTTTGACAAAAGTTGTGCTTTTCCTTCCTTACAAGAGCTTTGGTGCTTACTGAATAAGTTCAAGCCTGTAACTTTCAGAATTAAAGGATGTAAAACAAGATAGTGGAAGTTCAGTGTAGAGACATTAGTGCTAATGATCCTCAAGAAACTGCAGTCTCACAGTACTGTCCAGCAAGTAAAAAGAGTTGTAACTTTTATTACTCTATCAATTTCTTCAACTCCACACAGAGTCCTCCACGCAGGTGGAAATAAATCAGATTTCCCCAATTGAACCTTAAAGATGTTCAAGATGCAGATTAGGTTTTTCCTTGAGTGTACCATATCAAGCAGCAATGACAAAGTCTACTTTACCTGCAAAGATTCAAGTGAAATTTCAAAGCTTCCTAGTTCTTATTATCCACTCACCATGAGTTTTTCCTACAGCACTCCCACAACTGTAATGTAGGGAGTAAGGTCTGCTTGCCTTTCATTGGAAAACTCATAAGGAAGCAAACATTCTAACTCTTCATAATCGAATATAAATACTTTTCCTGGTTTTTTGTTGTTGTTGTTGTTTTGTTTTGTTTTTCTTGTCTAGGCTCAATGAGAGCTGCTTGCTCCCTATGGGAGGATGAGCTGGGTCCTGAGGGTTACCCAATGCTGGCCATGCCCTCATGGGTGGGTGTGTTTGACCATAAGTGGACAGAGCTGGGGGACTTCACAGGGTACAATGACAGCCCCTGAGATGGATAGTGAAGATCCAGGGCTAGGGACAATCCAGGAGCTCCTATCAGGAGCTAAAGCAGAATGGGCTGAGGGCAGGACTTGATACAATGCTGTGATGAAGGGTTTGAAGTTCATACAAGGGGCAGAGACTGGAAAAAAGATGCAACATATGAGCACAGGGGCCATCCAGGAAAAAACAGGTCCATGGACATCCAGGTGGCAAGGCCAGAGCCAGAGATGGGAGATTGGCACTGCTTCCACAGCCCAGGCACGGATTGCCAGGGACTGGAGGAAGGTCCCAGGTGTAGCTGCTCAGGTCCATTAGAGCATATGGGTTCCCACAGGACCCTGCCATTTCCAAAGGAATCCACCTTGAATTGTTCTTCCCATTGCTCTCAATAGTAACCCAAAAAATGTGGTTACTCTTGTCTTTCATCCTCCTGTTAGAGAAGCAGCACTGACACGGCCAGACAGACAGCTCCCAGCACTCAGTTCCTGCTGGACTCTGTCCTCAGGAGTCACATTGAGGCAAAATACCAAGAAAAAGTGGATTAAAAGCAGAAAGTTTTCTTGAGAAGCAGCATCTCCAAAGTCCTGCTGAGTTTCTACCAGCATGATTTCTTTTTATTTGGGAAGCAAAACATAAGCTGTTGCATCAATTGTCAGAGAGTCGCTGGGTTTCAGATTTAGTATGAAATCCTCACTGCACTAACTCCAGCCACAATTCTGGGATTGACTTCAATGGTTTTTTTCCACCTGTTATTTTCTTATACATAACGGGATGTATTTGGTGCTGAGGAAGCTACAAAGAAACCATATAAAGTGCTGAGCATCAGCCCATAGACCTGTTTCTCAGCTGATGGGTTTAAAGCTGTTATATGATTTCTGAAATCAAACTGGATTTTCAATGCCCAAATTGCATTTTGATAATGCTTTGCATTGTGGGTAAGGCACATTAAGGTTCCTGTGATCTTCTGGCCATCAAGAAAGAAAAGGAAATAAGCCTAGAGGAAATTTAATAGAAATAGCCACTGTGCTAGGGAAAATGATACATGTGCACATAAGAGGGAAAGGAAGGAGCTGAGGTAAAAGGGAATGGAAAAGACAATAAAGAAACATGATCAATTAACCTAAAACAATTAATTTTGCTAATAGTTACCTATAGCTAGTACCTAATGGTTTAGGAGAGAGTGGATATATGTCTCACATCTGTATAGGGCTGAATATTAAAAAAATCTATATTCAACAGCATGGACAAATAGAAGTTGTTGGCCTGCCTTTCAGTAATGCATGAACCCACGGCTCCCTGTGTATGAGAGGATAATAAAAATGAGTCTTAAATTCCCCTCATGTGGGTTAAAATATGAAACCTGATTTGATTAGTGTTTACAGCTACATTGTCTCACTGCTCTTCTGTTTCAGTGATGGACTGAATGTTGCATCTCTACTACTGTAAGTTGTCTCAGAAAAGTACAGAAACAAAAAGGCAGATGTTGAACCGATGAGACAAGCATGTCCTCATAGCCCAAGGCCATGAAGCAATTTCATATATACACTCAAATACACTCTAGAAAAGCACCATTTAGGCTGTATCCTGGGGTGAAACTTTTCCTTGTTGTTCAAGACCACCTTTTCACTAATGTGCCCACTTAGCTGCTGGGTTTAGGTTTATTCAAATTATTGTCCTGCTCTGTTCCAAGGGTCCTTCCACTGGCACATATAGCGTCTCCCCAACTCAGTGATTTCCACACAATCCCATCCCTCACTATGGTCCATGCACTCTGTCACACCATCTGTTTCCCCTGTGAAGCCAGATGTAGATTGTCTCCCAGTGTACAGATGTTGAGGCCAGTATTCTAGCCAGAGATTTTGCCGGCTCCATTTTGATTATTATTTATCTCAATAACAGTGTCCTCAGTAGATGTCTCCCAAACATTTTGAATTCAATAATGAGGCAAGGACACGTAAGTGTCCTGTTCTTCCAGACTTTCTTCCTCCTGCCGCTGACTGCAAAGCTGCAGGGAATGCTAGGGGGCCTGACAGAAGGCAGGGAGAACCTACAGCCCATGCTCTCTGTCATTTTTTTCTGTGACTTTATGCAAGTGATTGGCACCTTCACTGGGAGAGCTGTCACCTCTCATCATCCTCTGGCATTTGGATGTTTCTAAACAATTCTACATGTTTCTGTGAGCTGTGTCACCTTCTAATTTAGCAAATGTGCTCTTCTCTTAAAATAGTTTTGTGTGTTTCTAATATGCTGGAAAATGTTTTTTTTTCTTCACTCTATATGGAACAAACGTTACCAGAGTGAGACTACAGATATATTTGTGGGTTGCTGCCATCTGCAGTCGAAACTCAATATTAATCTCAGTTTGCATGAGTGAATCTTCCCTGTCCTCAAAGACCTTCAAATCTCAACAAGCAACAAAACATACAATGAGCTATCATTCTGTCTTGACTACTGCGTTCCTGCTCCAGCAGAAAGAAGGAAAAGCTAAATTTATTTAACTCCTCCTGGCTGTAAAGTTCACTGACAGTCTGGATAGATAGTAAACTCTTGTAGTCATCTCTTCAGCTCTCCTTTTGGTCAATATGTTCAGTTTCTCGTCTATATGCACTCAAGACACAGTCACACTTTTTAAACTTTGAGTGGGAACTTTTCAGTAACTTTACAGCCTTAACACAGAACTTGACTGGTTTGGCAGTGAGAGTTGACTATGTCCATATCTGAACTGGATTATATCTTTGTTTCATCTCTAAAAGAAAGACAGCTACTGATGTAGGATACCTCTCCCCAAACCACTGTATTGGATTTTCTCAATGAGATATGTGGTGGATCCTAGTATAGAAGAGAAAGGCATTAAAACTTGCTGTGTAAAACGAAATAAGAAAAGTAACTTTAATAAAATTTACCTTTACAGTACTGAAATCATTCTAGGTACCAAAATATCCTAAAAATTTAGGTGTATCATAGTATGTTTGAGATAATTTAAAAATCCTGAACAAACACCCCCCAAAACCAAGGAAAACAACCACAAAACAACAAAACCCCCATAAAAAACCCTAAAATTACTTATTATTACTAAATATTTAATGATTTGGTAAATAATGCATATGAAACAGTAGGAGAGTAATTAATGCAGTTCTTCACACATCCTGCAAGTAACTACAGAATCATGTAAATAATTAGATAAAAGAATGGCACAAGGGCAGGTGAGTAGATGTATTAAATTGTTGTGGCGTTTTGTATTTTTTTTTTCAAATTAATCTACTCAAGCAACTTTACTGAGGTCTTAGTGTAAGAATTTTTTTACTGTCTGCATAAGAAAGTAAGTAATAATTTCTATAATATTAAAGATTCCTGCACTCCACTAAAGGAGCTACATCCCATTTCACAGGTATTGATTTTAACTACTCTATTACAGCACATTTACTGGCTAAAAATCTCTGTACTCCTAAAGTTGTGTAGTATGACTATATCTTCTGATTTTCCTATCTCTACAAACCATAGCAAAATTAAGAAGTATTATGCCTGATCCTCAAGGACCATAAATCACTTTGTCTCCTTGAAGCCAATGGAGCAGCACCAATTTGCAGAAACAGATCTATCCCTAGATTTTAAGTGTTTCATAAACACTTCACTCAAACTGAGAGATATAAATGATAATTCAAATGATAGTTTGCCTTCTGCAGATTATAGTTTATGTTCTTTTGCCCAATTTCCAGTACTTAAAGTATCAGAAAGTATAATAAAGTACAATATAACAGTGATCAGCGTGAAGTACATCAAATTGCTATAGTTAAATCATGGAGTGAACTGCCAGCTTGTTTGTGCAGTCACACAAAAGCAATGTCTTAATCTCTTCTGACAAATGGAGATTGTTACTTATGCAGATGGTGCATATATGAAACATGAGTGCTTAAATTTTGCCAGCATATCTTTTCCAAAAGAATGCTTAACAGAGCAGTCCTAAAGTTCACATAATAGAAAACTATTTCTGTGCTAAGATCTAGGTCAGAAGTTGTAACCACTGTCAATCCAGTTTCAACAAATTGTCTGTATGGTTGAGACTTTGTAGTAAGGCATTTCAGGGGAAACTGGGAGTGTTTCTGCTCACCAGGGAAATGAACTTCATCTTGTTTGCATTTATTTTCTCCCCTTCCTGCTCATGGCTAGACTTCACAGTCCTTAGATGTGCAGAAGTGCTCAAGTTTCTTATTCAGTATCTGGGAATCACGGGATCAGACCTGGGCTATCCTATTATCTACTGCTGGACTTGGAGCCCATCAGTTATCCTCTTTTTAGTGTTTAAATTCAGGTGTCAAGTTTTCACTAGAAAGTCAGTAATACCCAGGTGGCAAATGTACCAGCTTGATAATTCTGTTGATGAAAATGGTTTAAGGTTTTTTACTTAGTCTACCTTAAAAGCTCTTACTATTTATTATGTAATTTGTCTATTGATGAGGACATTCAGAATTCATAGATACAGATTTTTCTTCTGTAAAACCAGGCTAATAAATTAAAGTTTTTATTGTAATGAATCCAGATTATATCTTGAAAAAAGTATAGATCAAAACATTTTTGCCAGATTGCATTAGTGAAGAGTATAACATAAACAAATAATGGAAGTAACTTTAGCTTGTCTGTTCCTTATATTATTGCTATACTTCAGAGTGCCCTGCAACAACCCAGCAATAAAAGAAAAACAGGAGACAGTACCTTACCTTCTTATTACACTTACCTTCTTATTACACTTCTTAGTGACTAAAACTGATGTTGTTTCATCTACTCCTGTACTACAATGTTTAAGTTACAAACTTTCTGAGATACCATAAGGGTTTAGTTTGTAGCTTAGTTCAAGACACAGTGTCTGCCATATGCTCAGTATGTGTGCTTTAGAACTTCAGCTTTACTTAGATTTAAGCTTTAGATTTTGACCATTGTTCTGACTTTTGAATGGAGAAAAATTCCAATCTCAAGGGAGAGAATTATGACTGTTATTTTACATTAATCAAGCAAAACTCTTATTTACTTCTTTTGTGATCAGGTGCAGTTGGCAATGTACTGACGAGGGAGAGAAGAGGGAATAGAATATTACCAGCTTATTTGAGAAAGGGGTGAGGTTGCTCCCATTCCTCCAACACTTAACCAAGATAAAGAAAGGAGGAGAGGAGGGGAATAAAAGTCCTTAAATGTCGTTTGAATTGTGAGATTAGGAGGGCAAAGTAGCATGAGCTGTTATAACTGTTCCAGTGGTCTGAGGAGGAAAACATAAGTTTGACTAAACAGTTAGAAGTAGGAGTTGGGAAAAGTATTAGAGAATGGTGGAGCTAAAAGGCAGCTGTGAAATCCTGTAACATAGGTAATAGTGATACTTTTTTATTGAGAGTCAAGGCACTTGTTTTAATGTCCTTGGGAATATAAATAAGCTTTGTCATGGAGCTAGGGAGAGAGGGGAGCTCAAAAAGCAAGAGAACCAAAATGTACCAAATTGGTTTTATAGTTCTAGGTTTTCAGGGCCCAGGAAAAAGAGAAGTGCTAGAAACTTGCTAGAAACTGTGTCCACATGAAGTGTGAAGACTCTACACATAGCTCAGGCCTCTTGGGAACTGGCAGCTGTCTGGAACAGCAGCTCTGACTGTGTGATGGGGTAACTGGCAACATTTCTTGGCATGTAGCTGTGCAGCATGTGCTCACCTAGTCTGACACCCCTAGGAGCCAGTGCACCTCCTGTACACATACTGCAGGCAATGGAATACTTTGCAGTGCATGGTCAACATATCCACCTGCTTTTGGAAGCATTAGTCTGCTGTGGAACACTGATGGGCAGAATTGTGCAGAAATACATCAACAAGGATTACAGGAGTAATGTGAGGGGGTGGGTACTATTGATGCCTGGACTGAGCACCCAGGACATTGCATTGTCCTCTTTCCTGGTCTCTTGTCCCTCTGCTTTGTTTCTGGGCAGAGAAAATTTGTTGGTTTGTTGTATGGTGGTAGATTTGACATAGATTTAGTTCCATTTTGGGAGTTATGTGTTATGAATAAACTAATAACCTTGCAGCTGACTTGATGGGACTCCCTACTCTTGCTGATAGAGCTAGATGCTGAGGGTAAATGGGGCAGAGCCAGCTGAGGGAAAAGCTTTAGAAAGCCAAATAGCTGGCAATTACTGAGATGACTGAGGAATAGAAAGCAGTAAATCAGGATGTTTAGATGAAATTTGTTCTTGCTGAAGAGGCAATTATCTTTTCTGAGGGTATACTAATTATCTCTCTCTTTTTTTTTTTTTTTTTTTTTTTTCTTGGTTTGGTGATAACTTACACGCTATTTGAGAGCTGGATGCTCATGTAAAGGTGGAACCTTTGTAACTGAGGCATCTGGAAGTATTTTATTTTTGGTAATAGTTGCAAGACCTGATGAGTAAAAAGGGAACAGCTAAACTAGGTAAAAGTAATTAAACCTAAAGTGTAAATAACTAATGTGGCCTATTAAGTGGACTGACAGTTGGACAAAAGTTGCTGTAGCTGGTGGGCTTTGATTTTTGAACAGTAAATAAAGAGAAGGAGGGGTGGTGTACTGGTACTGTGCAGTAGAAACAGGCTAGCAATTGGTGTTAGCGTGGCAGCAGAACAGAGGGAGCAATTTGCCTTAGTTTTTAGTTAAGTAATGTGTACAGTTAGAAAGTACAGTTAGAAAATGGTTAAATGAGGCTAAAATCAAAATTTTCTATGAGAATGTTTGAAAATAGAAATTAATCTGACTTTAAAAGCTTGCAGTCTATCCTAAAATAACAGGAAAATAGTACATATGCTACTAATCAAAGAAATGTAATCCATATTGCTACAGGCCTGTTTGGCTGCCAAAATTTAGAAGCCTTTATAACCAACTTTGCAAGAAGATTATGTGGGAACTTCCATATAAATAGAAAATGAGATGAAATGTGATGTATGTGTTTACTAACAGTACATTGTGTCAAGCTGGCCTGCTGTTTTTTATTTGTCCTCAGTATCACTTGATACAATTCTAGGTTGCGAATAATTACATGAGAAGACACAAATTAGTAGAAAAATGTGGAACTGGTGGAAGACAGACCACACCTACAAGAGTACAGTGGTAGGAGGGGAGGTGAAGGACGCATACTGCAACAAGGGAAAGTCTAATTAGATGTTATTAGGTGGGTTTTGGTATTATTATTTTGGGTTTTTTTCCAAAGTAAGCAGTGTCAAACATTGTAACAAGTTGTCTGGGCATAAAACTCCACCCTTGAAGCTCAGAATTCTGCTGGAGATGAGCCTGAGTTGTCAGATCTAATGTCCAAGTTGACCCTGCTCCGAGTGAGAGGTGGGATCAAATGATGTCCAGAGATCCCTTTAAAATTATATAATTCTTTGAAAGATCCTTTTCCAAGGGAAAAATTATGAATGAAAGAGTGCTATCAGTGTGTTATTGCAAGCATGGATTTTTGGGACTCTTCAAAGTGTTTTCACCTATTCTAGCTGTAGTATTCTGAGAAAATTGGGAAATACTGCCTAGTGTAGGAAGATTAGTGTATAGATCAGAAACTATTAAGACTACAATTATAGCAGTGAAATTATTTTGAGCATTGCTACGTAAAAGCTGGGAACAATAAGAATTTTTAAGGCATGAAACAGATCAGAGGAGGATGTATTAGCTGGTTTTCACCCAACCAGGCTGCCAGTGCTGATGCTGTCTTTGGAAAGGCAGATATGATTCTAAGATGACAGGCACTTCCAGTGGCCATTATCAGGAAATATGAGTTCAAACTTAAATAAATTAATTAGGCATTGAGGGATTGGAGAGCTTTTCTTGAAAGGACTTGACTTAGTTTAGGAAGATTAGACTGAAAACCAAAATGTTAACAATTTGATGTACATCAAATTCCATCAAAGCTTTATGATAGAATAAAGCCTGTTTATGATATAGGATAAGGTACTGGGCTCAGAACTGCTAGATATAAGATTAATAAATGTTGAATAAAGTTACAAACCACCTCATTCAGCATTCAACTTCTGAAGTAACTTTCCAGAAGAAGCAATAGGGACTAGACTGATGCTTGCTATGCTATTAAAATAAATTATTTTATATGGCTGTGGGGATAGCAAAGGACAAGAGCTGATGACTTTGAAATGTAAGACTGGAAAGGACATAGTCTTCCTAGAAATATTTGATGAAAGGCTACAGTAAATCACTCTGATTCTTAAATGTCATTAGTATTAAAGGTTGTTATTTCTCTAAAGAATATAGGACATCTTGAGCCACTGAAAATATGAGAGATATTTATTACCAAGGAGACTTAGACTCAAGAGCTGCCTGCATCATCATCCATACAGCTGTCATGGCCCTCCACTGCGAGGAGCTGCATGGTAAATGGTTCTGTTCTGCCTTGGCCCAGGGGTAAGGTTCCTTCAGCTGAAGAATTACTCTGCTTGCTCGTGTTGACAGAAGGCAGATTGTGTTCAGGTATCCCTTTGTCTGAAGGACAGACTGCATCTGAAACTAGACCTGTTATAATAGTTAACTCAACCTTGTCCATTTAAAGCCATTACAGGGGTCCTGTCCTGCCAGGGGGATAGTGAGACCTGTTGAATGCATCTAAGGAAAGCAAAGGCACTTTTGAACACAACAAAAAATAATCTGCATTTTGATGGCTTTCATTTAGTCTAAGGTCTGGGTACTTGTCAGAAATGATTCTAAATATATAGTGCATTGAAACTTTCCTTAAATTTCATTGCACTGCAGTGCTCATATTCTTATATACGTCTCTTATTTGCAAGGATTGCCTTGACATTTCCTGAAGGAAAATTTCACTTTTCTGTCCGACCTCACAAAAAAATTTTTAATATAAAATAAACTGAATTTACACCATGACTGACTGAAATATGTAACTGTACTGCTTCTGAAGCACCAGAAATCAAAAACCTTGCTTTTCAGAAATTATTTCAGTAGTAGTCCTTAAGTAAGAGTTTGCAATGGCTTTGCTGATGGGTTTGTAGACACTGTTGTGAAATACTGTAATTTATTTTATTTCATATAAATTCATGGGGTTTGTATGTGGTAGCACTGAAGCCACTTTTAAACAGGCAAGCACAGAATACAAGTATGTACAAAGTTCAAACCTGATACATTTGCTGTGCTGTCTGAATGAAATGGTGCAAGACAAGATTTTGGTGAGGGATGCGGTGACGTCTTCAATAGAATTATATTATATTTCTTTTTCTTTCAGAATAAATTATAAATGTCACAGTTCTTCACAGCTGAAAAGACTGAATTAATTAGTGTGTCACCTGAGAGCTTTCGCCCTTTCTGGGGAGGAATGAAGTGATTTGAAAGAGCACTGGAAAAGGCCCTCATCCTACTTGACCTTTCCAGAGATGCGGCAGACAGATCGATGGGGAAGTGACTGCAGTGAGCTGGCACCTTGCAGAGAGGGTTGTACTTCAGAAGTGCCAAAACAGGTTATAAAAGCATGGAGGCTGACTGCTTTGTTTTGCAAAGAAGCTCTCCCTTTCTTTTGGTTAAGGCTGGGGTAGCATCCAACCATTTTGTCTGTACCCTGACTTAATCTTATTTTAATTGTTTGCATCTTCATCAAGATCAAATCCTTCCTCCTTCTACAAGATTAGTGGTGGGAATTTATGATAGCTAACTGGGGGGGGTGAATGACCCAAGAAATTGAAAATGGCTCTCTGAGGTAGAAGTTTTAAAGGTAACTTGGACTTTCTATCATTGTTTGCCTCTTGTTTTTTTCTTTTTTTTTTTTTTTCTTTTTTTTTTTCTTTTTTTTTTTTTTTTTCTTTTTCTTCTCAAAATCGCAGCTAAATGGCACCACTATAGAAAGTCCAAATGTGTGTCACTGGTGTGGGTAAGAATTGGTAGTGACTCAAGCACATACACAAACTGCTGAACTGCTGCAAGGTTCATGCTCCCTATGGGGTATGATGCAGAGGTTTGTTCTTGTGATCCTTGGCCAGCGTTTCCTCACGGGGAAATCATTTGGTTAAAAGTGTGTGTGCTAGATTCTTGGACTGGGAGTGAATTCCACCACATCATTCTTCTCTCCCAGACATTTGTCTTTCAATGTTGAAACCAGTTGTGAGGAGTGATGCAAAATAGCAAATGACGTGTGGGTTGAGAGTGTGCCACGTGAGATGCTGCTCCTGAATCCCCTTTGATGAGCTTTCATGTAGTGAGGGCTTTAAAATATTTAGTTACAGCCAAATCCTATTTTCAGAGCCTGCCCTGCTTTCTTCACTTGTTTGCCAACAAGCACATTTATATATTTAATGTTTTGCTTTAATCTTTTTCTTGTATCAGTAGGCTCAGAACAGCTAACTGACCAGGGGGAAGGAAAATGGTATCGAGAGATGCAAAGCAGGACTAAGTAATTACGTTGATGATAGTAGACAAACCAGGTATATTTCTCCTAATCACTCCGAAATGAGACAAGAATACTAGAAATGAGTTAATAAGGAACCTTGCAATGTCAGCACCTTTCTAAAATTCAGTCTTCCAGCAGCTCAGAACTGTGTATCTGCCACACTGCTGTCTATTGCTGTGTATGCGACTGGCAGAGCAACGAGTGAACAGGAATCATAAACTGTGCCCATATCAGCACTAGCAGACTAGCTGAGAGAAAGTTCTGGCCAGGTACAAGAAGTAGGACACAGTGATTATGAGGACGATTAAGATTAGATTTATAGATAGTACAGTATTCAAATATTGCCAGTGTATCTCAATAACAGCTCTGTTGTCTGTTACATGGATTTTAGTATAATCCATGGTGGTCTCTCCTACTGAGCCATGAGCTTTGGTGAGATACCCTCACTTCCTCAACTTTTCACTGAAGTTTAAGTGTGGCTCACTGAAGTTTAAGTGAGCCACACTTTCATTTAGATCTCTGTCTAAATCTCAGACTTAGTCTAAGATTTGTTCAACAGTCTGTGATTAAAGGGCTATAATATAAGAAGGTTGAGCTAGAAATGTAGGTTTACATATTTTGCTGTAAATGTGGCTGATCTGAAACAGCTGATATCACAGAGAATAGGCTCTGGCAGTATTACCTTTCTGTGTAGGAGTAGCCATCATCTCTTCTAGAAAAACAGGAGAGAAGCTGAATCTGATTGAAATAACAAACTCAGCTGTGGTCTAGTGTGTATAGTGATGAGGTCACTTGCAAGGTGGTGCTCTAAGCTCTGGTCTTTGCTTTGAGGATTTTCTGCATAAACAACTAATGGAGAAGGTGAAGAGAATGAATCCTTTCCCCCAACAGACTGGAGCTGTAGCTCACAGTCAATGTAGAGTTGCAGTCTTTTATGCTCTTCTGGCTCATTTAATCTTGATCTCCACTTATTTTACGCTGAGTGACTTGACCAGGAATAATGGACTGAGTCTTTACTTACAGACACCCTCCTACACTGGTGATTAGGGCATTTGTGTGAAACAAGGATTTATAATTTATTCATATTGTGCATCTAACTCTGACAAATTGTCTTGAGGGGTAAAATGAAGGATGAGGCTGAAATTATTGAATTTTTAGGTCATGATTATATTGATCAGTTTAAAAGTCCCAGTATTCTGGGATTCAATGTAGGACAGAAAGCTGGATACAGGAGGCATACAGAAAGATCCATGAGTATTTGTATAAGCCAGCATACTCTGAATGCCACTCGTTGTGGCAAATGCCACTTCTGGTGTGGCACTAGCACATGGCTACTGCCTTTCCAGGCATGAAACACTCCAAGGTAAACAGTTCTTATACTCAGAATTCTATAGGTACCAAGGGAGAAGGTTTCCCTCCATGTTCCATCTGTGTACTCTCCCTGAGCATTCCATGTACAAAACTGTGACACTCTGTTGCTGTGATTTTTCATCCATCCTATCTTCTAAATAATCACTCTAACTTTGAAACCTGATGAAGGAGGTTTTATGGGTGCTACTGCCTAAGAACTTATCCAATTATTCAGTGTTGTGCTTTGTTTTGTGCTCTTGCCCTCTTCTGGGTGTGAGGAGGGCAGTGCTGAATGACTTTAATCTTGAATTCCTCCCTCTTTAAAAATTAAAAGAATGATAAAAACATTTCTTAGAATTGCTTTTCTTATCAGTCTTTCTCTTAGGAGGTCTCTTTGAATAGAAGATACCTGTTTTCTGAGACACTGTTTGTTATCTTTTCTCTTGCGTTGAACAGAATCTTTTAGTTTTAATCATGAACTTGCTCCTGCTGTTCTGTCAATGAAAGAGATAATCTTCAGTGATCTGTGGAAATTCTGCAGAAACCAGAGAGGCTATTAATGCTCCTAAAGTCCAAGTTATTGCCTGAAAGGAATCTTGGCAGAGAAGAGCATTTGGTCTTCAGTGTGAAGACGATTAACTTACTGCATGGAAGCTGCAAAAGTAGCTGAAAATTCTTGTTAATGAGATTCTTGCCCTAATCAGGCAAGATGGGAAATTACCTGAACTGCTGTTTTAAGTGTAGAACAGGTTGAAGTTCTGTCTAAAATATAGAGTGAAGAAGCAGTGATACATACTTTCTGACCTGCTGGACAGGAAAACATTTTATTTTCCTTTTTCTGTTAGAACTTGACACATGGTCTAATAAATGTTAATAACTCCTCCAGGGTGAAATGTAACCTACCTAAAAGTCTAGAACTGCTGCATGGGTACTGTGCAGGTCAGTCACTGTGTCTTTCATAGATAATTTTAACAGGATCCTTGTGTGTCATGTTCCAGCTTAGTTTTCTAACTCACCTGGTTTCAATTTTTCTCCAGGAGTAAAAAACCCTCTTGGTAAACTGTCAGATTGTTGTTGGTAAGCTAGTAAGACTGGCTGAAAAATCCAGCATTTCCAACAAGCTGTTGTTGCATTGGTGACCTTCTGGCAAAACAAAAGAAGGGAATATTCAACTTGGACCTAGGTCCTAGGCCTTTCAGGTGATTAAGAAAGGGATTGTTGTTTCTCAGTGGAAGAAGCAAGGTATCTAGAAATGCCAAAAATAAATAGGTACCTAACTAAGACAAACTGGTACCTAAATCCCTCATGTAACTCACAGTGCATGCTCTGTCTCAGAGCACAGCAAAGAAAACTGAATTCTTTGCAATGAATGGGCCATAGTCAAGGTCATTCAGTGATATAGAAAACCTGTCTAGAGGAATTTTTTAAATACTGTGAAGTCTCACACCAGATGACTGCTCTGTCTTCAGGATTTATGCATTTGTATAATAAAGTGACCTTCTTTCTTCCCTCTTCCTGCTCCCTGCCATTTTTTTTTTTTTAAGTTACATGTTTTGGGTTTTCTTTTCCTTGTTAGACTTGTCAGAAATGCTGAACAATAAAACAAATATATGGGCGGTCCATATAAATTAGAAAACGAGAGACCTACACTGAAGGAACAGGAAGGCATCCCCTGTGATGTATGAGACTAAGGTTTGTACCTCCATTGAAGAGAGAAGCTCTGATCTCAGGTTTTTAGTATTATATGTGAGGAAACATGACTGGCTTGGAGAGAAAATACTGCAATACTAGAAAACCACACTGACTCATGATGTCTGTGCTGGGTTTCAGTGTGATAGAGTTAATTTTCTCCATGGTAGCTGGCATGGTGCTGTGTTTTGGATATGTGCTGGAAACAGTGTTGATAATTCCGGGATGTTTTAGTTTCTGCTGAGCAGTGATTGGCACAGTGCCTTTTCTGCTCTCACACTGTCCTGTCAGCAAATAGGTTGGAGGTGCACAAGGAGATGGGAGGGGACACAGCCAAGACATCTGGCTCTGACAAATTTAAGGGATTTTTCCTTACCATATGGCATCATATTCAGTATTAAAAGAAAAAAAGGAAAGAGGAAGAGGAATTGTTCAGAGTGATGGCATTTGTCTTCACCAATCACCACTAGTGTGACAGAGCTGCTCTTTCCTGGGGTTAGCTGAGCACCTGCCTGCTTGCCCATGCGAGTGGTGAATGAATTCCTTTTCTGGCTTTGATTGGTGTGAGGGTTTTGCTTTAACAATTAGACTGCCTTTATCTCAATCCATGACTTTTCTTACTTTTACTCTGCCAACTCTGTCCCCCACCCTCTGGGGGTGAGCGGCTATGTGGGGCTGAGTTGCTGCTGGCTGTAGTTAAAACCATTGCAATGTCTCCTGCACTGGTCTAAATTGCAGTCCCACATAATCTTGCTGGTTTTAGTGGTTGGAAGGGAGCATTTAGGTGCTACTTATTATTTGCAGCTTGAGACTGCCATGCCTATTCTATCACACAAATCCCTGAAATGGCACTTCTTATGGAGCAGGTGATGACTGTGAGAAAACAGAGGTTTCAAGAGATGCATGGAAGAACATTTTTGGGCCTTGGAATGCTTCCCTTAATTTGCTAAAACCTTTTGCCATAGACGACTGCTGGAGACATATTTGGCCATGGGACTTAGAGAAACAGAGGGATATCTGGCCCCATGCTTGTTTACAACTGGTTAACAAACCCATTAAAATGTTTAATTCAATGCATAACTTTTTTTTTTCAGGTTTATGTAGCTGAAGTGGGTATCCAGTTCTAAGATAGCTCCAGCAATCCAACAGGAGAGAACAGATTGAGTGTTCTTAATTTTTCTCTTAGAATAGAGATCTGATTTTAAAAAACTCCTCTACAAATCAATGTACTAATAAAACTAGAACAGTCTACAAACTATCTTTCTGATCTTGGATCTTGTGTGTTCATGAACTGGACTTTCACAGCCTGCAGTGCCAGTTCTATTAAGTATTCAGTAACAAAGTAGGCAGTGCTCATTGTGCAAATGCAGTTCTCCCAGACAGATAAATTACCAAGCTAAAGTGCAAGTACTCTTATTCTGACAATGAATTTAAATTATTGCCTCTAAAATGGTGCATCTGTCCAGGCTGTGAAACTTCTAGTGGTTTTTTTTTGTGGTTGGGTTGTTGTTGTTTTGGTTTTGTTTGTTTGTTTGTTTGGGTTTTTTGCCAATGTTCATGGGCAAAATAAATGATATAACTGTGTATTACCTTAATCTATCCCTTAATCTCTCCTGGTTTGCTAATTTTTACACTATTCCACAAAAATCACAGAAAATTCTTTGCCTTCATTTCAGCAGCAGAAAAGAAAAATATTTAAGCCCTCTTTAGATGTTTTACCTCCTTTAGGGGCTAGAAAGAAGGATAGGCTTATGGGTAAAGCACTAGCCAGAGAATTTTTCACTTGCCAGTAGCATTCGTGAGTTACTGTGGGCAAATTGAATAGGACTTCTTTTTTCTTTTCCCTGTTGGGATTTTGGTAATATTGTAGCCTTTCTGTCTTCCCCTAGTAGGCTAAGATGTTTGAGACAGAGACCATCTGTTATAGGGTCTGTACAAGACACGCTGATGCCAGCTTCTAGGCAGGCAACAAACTAGTTTATTTCTGCTGCTGTTCCTTTTCTACTATGTTTATAACTGCTCAGGATTTAAAGTCCCTTTAGGTAAAATCTTTTGAACATATGAATGTGATATAGCCTATTTGAAATTTGTTCTCTTTGTAGTGAAGAGTTGCTTTACTCAACCCTGAGGAATGTAAGTGTGTAGACTGTGAAAAAAAACTGTGGGCTTTTTATTTTTCCTTTTTTTCTTTTCTATAAGGTGTGGCCTTTGCCTCTAGGATAAGTTAATTTACTAGCCTAACTCTTTTCAGTTATCTGCACTATGACACTAGTATGGAAATGGCTATATATTCATTTTTTATCTTTTTTTCATCTCTCTACTTTAGAAGGACACCTAATTTTCCAGCCTACTCATGTAATTCAGAGTAAGTGAAAGAGAAGTTCGCTATGACATCCTCAAACTTTTTGGTTGTAAATCTTTTGAATGTAAAATCAGAACTATAAATAATTAATGAATTGAAAATGATGGCATTCAAGGGGACTCTCTCTCTTGAAGTGCGGTGTATAGAGCCTTCCTTCTTGTTTCATGTGAAATTGAAACCTTTTTGTCAGCCAAACTTTAGGGCCTCACAAAACAATCTCTTAGAAGTTTGACAGTCTTAGAGAAAGCCGATTTCTTGGGAAGCAGAGGAATCAGAAGGACTTTGCTTATAATTGAAATCCCTGTCTACCACAAAAAAACTTTGCACAAAGTTTTTGTTACACTTTAAGGTGACAGTATCAGGTACCTAGATTTTATTTATTTTTCTACTATATTTCTCCTAGTTTTTCTCCTTCCAAAAATCCAGACAGAATCTTATTCCAAACTATTCATATGAGAATTACTGATGTGGCAAAGACACAGCTGCCTTTAGGATGCTATGTTTGAATCAAAGATCTTTTAAGAGAAGAGCAACTGTGATGTCTGTGAATTGTTGCCCAATTTACAGCAGCCCTATATTCCCCTTCACTGCTCCTGTTAGAAGGGTCTGATCTCAACTATGCCTTTCCATATCTCAGTCTATTACTGAAGCCTGTCTACATCGATTTCACTGGGAATTTCATCAGAAACAAGAAGAATCTTTAAGAGTATCAGCAGTAGTAATTTGCTTCTACCCATCCACATTCAGAGTCCCTTCTGGGGTTTCCATAGGCTTAAGGGAAAATACTATTACTTTGCCTTAATTCAGATTTGTGGTGTGAAACCTTCGCTCCTCTTACACACTGCACACATTGCATTTTACAGCCATTGTCTTGATTACAGAGCTGCAATTGATTTACTAGAGAGCAAATTGAAAAATTATCTCTAGGCTTCTCTGTAAAATTACCTCTGATAGCAGGAGCATTAGACAGTGCCTCAGTACTAACAGGAGGCTGTCAGCCTGTCACCTCCCCTGCCAGCTAACTCTGACTGCTGGAAGAAAATTTAAGTCCAGCCTTAGAAGCTACAACCACTGACAGATTGCCTCCTAACAATGGCAAACTAAGGGATGGCAGATTGGGAGGGAGGAAGGGAGACACTCACCTTAGTATATTTGAGCAATTGGGGTGCTTGGTTGGCCCTTTAAATAATGGTGATGAAAGAGCTCTCATGGCGAAGTTGGTAGGAAAGAGCAATCCTTTTTATTTCAGCATCTGTAGGTAGCACACATATCTCCTGTAGTGGACTGGTGCTCATGTGCCTTTTTGTCCCCCTCATCAGGAGTGAGAGACACACCATAAAACTCAGACAGCAGCTTTAGAGCAGAGGAGACAGTAGTCTTTCACACAGTGAAGATGGAGGCCTCATCATTATAGCTATTGTAGAAGCTCAGAGTACAAATAATTTTAAATGGACATGTGAATTTTTGTTTCCTTTTTTTCAATATGTTTATGGAAGACAGAAGTTAAGAACAGATTTTTGACCCCCAGGGAGTACTCAGCTGTCATGACCAGGTCTGTGCCGTTTATGAATAAGGATGTAGTTGAACAAACAAATTGAGACAAAGTAAAATAAGTTAAACCAGACCAACACGAACTTCACTAAGGAAGACGTCATCTGGAATTTCAGGAGGGATTTTGGTGCTGAGAAGGATGAAACCTGAACTGGAAAGAATTAGATAATAAGTATGATAGAGAAATGGTATTGAGATAGTATTTGCAGATAAGACCAGTGGGACCTCAGGTTTGTGTTGAGAGCCAGAGGAGAAGGAGTATAAAGTCAAGACACTGAGTTCACACTGTGGTGCACTTAGTGGTTTGATTTGGATATTTGCAAGGAGAAAAATGGAAGGAGCTGTTCCATGTCAGAGGGCCGGGAAAGTTCTGTCTTCTAAGAGCTATTTTGAAGGAGTAAAGCAATGTTTGCTTGCTTCTTAGGGTCAATGAATACAGGCTATTTTTATACAAGGCTGTTTTTTTCCTTTTTTTCCTCTAGGAGAGAGGCTGTCATTGGTATAAGTGAAAATGTTGATTCTCATCTGCAGAAAATTTTATGTACTAGTGGGGATGCAAGTGAACACATGCATTACTCATATCTCCTGGGGCTTTCTAAGGGCCGTGATTTTAAGGTCTCCAAGTGGAGTCACACCTATTACAGTTTTTACAACCTCTTTAGCCTCTCAAGTTCATGCACAGCTAGAATATCTTGAGATCTCATCTTTACCTGTGTATGTGGGTGTGTGTATGTGTGCACACAACTGTCCTCTGCTTGGTATGGCCCTTACAGCTGTGTAAAGCCACAAGCACTGCAAAGGTGACCTTCCTGACTGTAAGATGACAGTGGTTTTGTCATTCTGCTCGGCATGACTGGGAGTAGCTGTGAAAGGGGAAAGTCTGCTTTTCTGTCCTCCCCTTCCACTTCCCACCCAAACAGAGCTCAGCAGCCTGCTAATGGGAGCTGGCTTTAGCAAGTGTGCAGTGACCCCTGGCCGATTTATGAACTGTTCCCTGCCCAGAAAGGAGAGGCTGACACACTCCCTTGTGTTTTCCTTGAATTCCTTCCACAATTTCTTCTGCTTTCTTTTTTTTTGCCAGGCACTTTGACACCATGACTTATTTTTTACACTTACTGCCACTTTGTGCTGAGAGTCTAATGAGTGCAAAAGGGCACTTATGACTTCCAAACATTGCAAGGCAAAATGGTGCTGTGGGGGAGACAATCTAAAAATGAGCAGAAGCAGCAAAACACTAAAGGGCAAACAGGATACTGAAAAGCCATCTAGAAATAACTACATATCCTGGAATGACTTTGTCCCACCCTGAAGGTCTTTCCCCTCCCTCTTCCCTGTAGTTTTTAAAGCTCTGCCTAGGTGTTTCAAGTGTGCCTAAAGTTAGGCTTTACAAAGCATTGGGGCACTGTTAATACCATGTAAAATCATGTCCATGTAAGCTTGCTGCTGCATGGTAGAACATTATTAATGCTTGTCAACCTTTTAAGAAACAGTCAGCTTTCTCTGGACTCCAGCTTATTGTTGTAGGTTACAGTCTGTATTCCCTTCCTGTGGAAAAAGAACACAAAAGAGAAAGTTTTACTGGCATTTATCCTTCTTTTCAGCTTAATGATCCTCTTAAAGCACTCCTTTCAGAGCAGACCACTCTCAAAAGAGGCCTTGGTAGTTCTTATGGAAAAGTGAGTTTAACAGACTGAGGATCCTGTTGGACTATTTATATTCTGCTCAGGCCTCCCATATCACCAGCCACAGGCTCCTTTCCTTGCTGTTATATAGCTAGGCTAGAAAGGTGTGTATTTGACCTAGCTACCACTCAGAGTTTGTTAATCTTGTCTTTCTTGTCAAGGTTCTTGATTTCTTGATGAAACCTGCTTAAATGTGGAAGTAGAAGAGTTATTTCGCATGGAGTTGAAGGGTTGGAGCCAGGCACTTTCTAGGCAGGAAGTTGCTTTGCCATTCCTCTTGATTAAGGTATTGCTCCATTCCTTCATTGTTTAGGGTCTGCGTTGTTTTTCAAATCTCCACCTGCATTAAGAACACTACCCTCCCTCACAAAGTCACAGATGTGCAGTTGAAATCCTTCAGAAAGTCCAGTCTGGGAGAGGATCCTGTAGACAAAGTAGTCTATCTCTCAATTTCACAGAAAATGCTCATGGCCAGTCAGTGCCTGTCAGTGTGGCAGGGAAGATCCTGAGCTCTCTTTACAGTGACAAGCCTTGCAAAACTGTGGTCCTTTGGGACATTTTGGGATGTGCAAGGGAAAGTGCCTTTCTCCAGTGTTTCAAACCTGAGTCGTACTAAATAAACACACCCTGAAATCCAGGAAATGTACGGATGTAACAATGCCTAAGTTTGTTTCTAAAGGTTACCACAGAGTAAATGTGGACTAATAAAGCAGACCTGGCAACCTTTAGGATCTATACAATATCAGAGCAGAATTGGTTCGGTCCTTATGAGTATGGGGTCAGCATTGGGTTTTGCTCCTTTTTTGACATGCTGAGTGCAGCTGCGTACTCACAGGCTGCTTCATCAAGGCTCTTCCTCTGAGCTAAGTCTTTTTACCACAGGCCTCCAAATGGTCCTGTAAACACAGCAGGATGCTCAGCAGGCCTTAACATGTTTGGGATGTGAAACAAGATTCCTCATGCTCTGATAGCTCATCAGCTGCTTGTACAATGTAGATTTTAACCTTTTTCAGATTCCCAGGTTGAAGAGGAGTTAATATCATCCCAATATTAACTGCTGATACTTGGAGGGCTGAGGACAGAGGGTGGCAGCACAGCCCTGTCAGAGCTCACCCACACACGCTGTAGAGGCTGTGGCAGTGCTGAGTGGGTGTAAAACATTTCACACAATTGCTTCTAATCAAAGGTACTTTTTTTTTTGTTTTGCATCACAACAGGGCAAAAGTAACTTCTTTGCTTAGTGTGTTTTGGTGTGTTTTAAGCTGTAACTTATTGTTTGATTTAAGCATATTGGTGAGGTTTAGAGCCATGAGTTTTGCATATAGTGGTGTGTGCAGAGAAAACCTTGCCTCAGAGATCACCCGCTGATCTTTAACTTATTAAACGCTGTGACTGATGCTCTTGCTGATTGTCCTGACAGCAACTGACAGGCCATTTCTTAGTGCAAGGCAGATAAGCAAGAAACTGTAGTACTGAGGATATAACCAGATCTAGCTTGAAGGCAGACTGAAGAATTTTGTTAAAAATCATAGCAGTGAGGAATGAACCACGTTTGTAGAAGGAGGCATGCTTCCAAGAGCCCTGAAATGCTCCATTCTGCATTTTGTCTCATTGGGAAAACTGAGCTAACAAAGTGCTTAATGTGCTACTGGAGCAGGTTGGAATTTTACAGTGCTGAGTGCAGGGCTAAACCTACCCCAAGCCTCCTAAAACCAGATCTATGTACCTCACTGAAAAACTGATACAATCTTCATTCCTCTCTCATTGTAATGAAGGTGCTGGGCTGTTGATATAAATATATACCATGCTATGAGAATGTGCATATGTTGAAAACATTATTCCTGAACCCTCTTTGTTCTTTGATGAAAGCAACAAGTAGGATTACTGAAGGATCATTCAGACTTCTTAGTACTAATAAAAGGTTTCCTCAATGAATGTCAAAAATTATCTTTTCTTCAAAGAAGTTAGCTGAGCATAGAAAGGAAACCTTGCCCATTTCCTTCATTAACAGGAATAGTCTTTGTTTTGTATGTTTTGAATGAGAGTTCAGTTTTCAAACAGCAGACCAAAGTTTCTGGGGCACACTGGTCCAAGCTCAAACACAAAAGTTTTGTATTGTTGAAAATTGGTGGTGTGATTACATTGTTTTTCGTGCTTATATTGTGCTTATTTATATTGTTACGAATTGAAGTGATTTGGACCTGTGTAATACATTAATTTGTAGCTTGAAATCCCTGTAAATCTGAGATAACAAACCTAACTACCAAATGATGGTTACTGGAACTCTATGAAAGCAAAATATAATTTATTTATGACTTGTGCTGTAATAAGAGCTTTGAAAATGAAGAAGCATACAGACAAACACCGGGCCACTTTTACAAATGCCTTTGTCTTCATTCATTTTGTTTAGCACTTCAACATTTCACTTGGATGAGATATTATGTCATGCTTTTACATCTGTTGGTTTACTTAATCTTGTCTTGCTGGGCTCTTCTGGCTAATCAGGAAATGCATCACAATCTGTTTATTTTGCAGATGAAATAATTTTATGTCATCAGGAGAGGCTATTTCAGGATAAATTATTTCAGGAGAGGCTATTTCAATTCTGAATTGTCTCCAGAAGTCTTAAGTAGCTTACTGGAAAACAGAATGAATGTTTATACCTATTTTGTATTTGTCATAATTTTAGATCAGAACAATGTGAAAGACTATTCCTGCTGAAGATATAATGTGCTTTTTTGCAGCAGACAGAACATCTGAGTTTAAAACACCAGAGGAGAACATCTTCCACCTCAACTCTTTTGGATGTCAGCTCTCTACATCTATTTAAAAAGACCTTAAAAATCCTTGAAAGGACAGAGATCAGATCTGAACAGGCTAATTTATATATAAAAGAGAGAATGGCATTAGACAAATCAAGACCTGATTGATAGAAGTCACAGAATGTATTTTCATAGGAACTTCATCTTTTTGAAAAGAAAAATATTACTGAGAGATCATTTCTAGTTACACCTTTAAAGAACAATTTGATAATCTCAGGCAGCTGTGCTAACATTATTGCCAGAACCTTATGCAGTTTTTTTGCTGACCTCACATTCTTAATAAGTACGCTCTGATCCTAACAAATCAGACAATATGTTCATATAATATTCACAATGACCCATTTTCTGCAAATAAAGTATTGTCTGTATTGTTCTCCCTGTGAGCCATTGTTTTAGGAAAGCTTTGTCTGCCAGAAGCTGAATGAGGGGTGTGTAAGAGATTTCTCCAAAACATACTTAAGTTGGAATTGTTTATGATGACACACATTTCATTGCCCTTCTGTTTCTGCAGGAAAGGGTCAAACAAAGTAGGAAAGCCCCTGATTTTGGGCAGGTTTGCTTTGTAACTGTTTGGTAGCAGTAATATTGTCCTGACTTGAAAGGTGAGATCCTCCATCTTTGGGAGGGAAAAAAAAAAAAAAAAAAAAAAAAAAAAAAAATAAAAAAAAATAATTTGTTTTTGGGATGGAAAGCATATGAGGGACACAGCCACAGGCTGTGATGTAACGTGATGTTCGGAGCCAGGCAGGTAGGTGAATATATCAAGCAGCCATCTGTGTTCTTTGCTGCAAATAAGATTAGTTATTAGGTAGGTTCACTTTGTGCTGGGAGCCAGAGCAACTCCCTAGAATTTAGAGAAGTCATTTGAGCCAAGTTCAGGAAGACTCAATAATTGTGCCCTTAGGTTCTGAAGAGCACGAAATGTTTTGAAATAATTATCCCCAGTGGAAACTGTAATGAGGTTAGGTAGACACGATGAATAATTTAATTCCTTACTGTGTAATGACACAATTTAAAATAGCATTCAGTCGTGGACCTCCCAGGTAACTAGGTTAGATCAGTAATCTCCTGCTCTGATAGAAACTCTTCTACTCATTGCTTAGTGTCATCTCTTTTTGAGACTGACTGAACATAGGATTCTGGGTTTCAGAACAGCAATCTGACTACCTTAATATATCAAAACCATATTAATTAAGCAAAAATACTCCAGAGAGCTTGTTGTTAGAATTATTACATACCATGTGCACTAAAGGGGGAGGAATTAGTGGCTCCATCCTGAGAGGTGAGTAAACATAGAGGAAACAATTCCAGGCTTTTTATAGCCTGGAATATATAGCCCATATACTCTCCCTGTACATGTAGACAAGATACTTATTTGAGGGCGAGGTAGAATACAGTTTTCAATATAAATATTTTATTTTGGAGGAGAAAAACAACATCCTTGAAAGTGATTCAGGGGAGGAAGATCATTTTGAGCAGCTGTGTCTAAGTTTAGACAGAATAACTGCTGCCCTACCATATTGTCACCCTAGTGGCTGAATTTTTTTTTTACCAATGAAGTCTCCTTCCTCCAAGTAGTCTCTGAAAAGAAATCGATAAAAACATTCTCTTGCAAGAAAAAAGATGTTTATAAAGTTTACAACAGAGAAAATAACCATTTTTCCACAGCAGCATAGCATGAAGTCTATGCTCTTAACTGCTATAATATATTTGTAGAGCTCTCAACATGGCTGAATCTTGCTCATACAACTGCTTTTATCTGTCTCTGCCCTCTCAAGCATCATTCTGCTACTGCTGGTCATGGACACTGAGCCCAAGCCATGAGAGATTTAGGCTGCAGCTTTCTCTCAGCTGCACTTACTCAGGCATCAATTTCTGCTCTGCAAGGACTGGCCGGTACATAGAATCAGGAAGCCTCAAACTATGAAGAAAAGCTCAGGTGGTAATGGTTCATCCTTCTCCAAAGGAAAACAATTAGGAAGCAGTGAAGGCACCTGGAGCACACAGATGCCATTGTCTCAGTAAATTACACGAAGGCCTGACCCGTGTTTGTTAAGTACTTGGGAGAGCTGAGGTGTCCCTTAAGTGTGAATCCATCTTCATCAGAAGTGGAGTTTATTCTTTTCCTTCTGGAGTGATTGTGGAACCATCTCTGCTAACGTGAAGGCAGTGCAAAGGTTGTAAAGTGAAGTCTTTTTGTGTGGAGAGAGAAAATGGCTTTCATATTGTCTCTGTTGCCCCAAGTACTCAGGGAAGTACCTGTTGATGAACTCCTCCTGTTTCCTGCTCTTCATTTCTGTTTGTCGAGTTTGTTTGTATAGACAAGATTCATCTGTGTCCTGCACACCACAGCTGTGTAATAACAGGCAGGCTGGCCAGCTGAGGAAGTCAGTGATGTGACCTCTGTTGTGCTACTTTGGAAGCAAACCCAATGCCCTTGTGTTCTGTGGTTTGCTGCCCCAGGTCGCACATCAGTCATATGGCAGTGTGAAGAGTGGCACATCTTCTGCTTGGGAAGGCAACATGTTCCTTGGCAGCTCCCCAGAAGGCTCATCCAGATTTGTATCTGTTGTCCTCGCTGTGCTAATCACCTCGTGGTTACTGCAGATGCCTGGTTTAGTCTCCTTAGCAGAGTCAGAGAGGGGAAATGATAAGATCTCCTTATCCCTCTGTTGCCTTGGTTTTCTCAGCTTCACAGGGAGATAACCAGCATTGAGACAGCCAAATATTTGCTTATGACATATCTTAATTAGCAGAGTCCTTTGAAAAACTGGCTGTGGCAAGTGCTCCAACAGCAAAGAGGAATCCTTCATGCTATAAAAAGCTTGGAATTGTTTCCTCTAGCGTTTAGTCACCCTCATGATGGAGATACTAATTTCTCCTCCTCCCCCTTTAACACACACAGTATGTAAATAATCCTAACAACAAGCTGTCTGGAGTATTTTATTGCTTAATTATATGGTTTCGATATTATGAAATAAGATCACATTCAGATGGTGAGTATAGTAAAGTTAAGGGATATGATCCAAGAAGGAGTTTCAAATCCCTTCGCATCTGTTCCTCTATTTTGTTGGATTAATTTTATGTTCTAAATTAAATTATTCTTATGAATTTGTTTCCTCTGATGTTCTGCCCTCCTCCCCCCATCTTTTCATCATCTCTCCTCAACACCTTTGTACTCTCTCGCACAGGGAAATAAAAGCCACTTGACAGCCCAGCTGGCTGAGCAGGTCTGTGCTGCTCCTCTCCATCCCGTGGGGCTGCTGAATGTGATGGGTTTGGAAAGCTCTGGACTTATTAGCTCTGTTTTCAGATGAATGCAGGCTTTCCAACTGGCATTCATTGTTACTTTGATCCAGGTTTTAATTGAATACTTGGGAATTCTAAGTCCATTGAACTGTAGTAGACATTTTAGTAAAAGATCCTTTTCTTCCTCTCTTACCTGCCCTTAAATAAAACTCCAAAAGAACCAAACAACTCCCAGGGCCTTGCTTATTTCTGTTGGTGAAGGAAAAAAATTGTTAAGTATTCATCTTCTTTTTAGGGTTCTTACAAGGTTTTATTTTAAACTTTTGGGACAGAAATGCTGATGTGACAATAGTTTCCAAGTTATCAAAGAAGGTAAAAAATAACCTGCCTGTAAAAGGTCACAGGACAGGGGAAACAAAACCTGATAGGCATAAGAGATGCTTATTTGGTCATTATGTCTTCATTTTCACATTTTCATTTTGTTTAAATTATAAACTGCCAGTAGAGGGAGTCTCCTCAGGCTAGGAGAAGGACCTGGCACCTTTTGGGCATTCCCACAAGGGAAAAATAACTTGTTTAGGTATAGATACTAAGGAGCTACTTGTTCTCTTTTGCTTGAAGAAGAATCTTTGTTCAAAGATTCTTCCTGACAGACCTGACCTTGCACAGCACAACCTGCTAAGTTCCCTCTCTGCTGCCTCCAAAATGCTGCAGCTCCTGCTGGGGTGCAGCTCCCTCCCCACCCCTCCTTGATGTCCATCTTGCTGAGAGCAGCCAGCAGTGCTGCCGTGAGTTATTGGTGTCTGATTGAGTGATTCCTATTTTTCCTAAAATGAGCAGCTCCATATTCCCACTGACTTACCACCACCACATTTGATGGGATCAAAGGCTGTCATAAATCCCCTCTCCTTTTTCTTAATGTTGTATTTTTATGGTGTGTTATTGTTAGTGGAACTGGAGTACTCTGTCTCTGGTAAAAAATTATCTGAAATCAACCTGAGAGGTTAGAAAGCCCTTGGAGAAGTACAAACCAACATGGCCAGACTAAAACACCATTTAGAAATGGATTATGGTTAGAAATCTAATGTTTTTCCAGGAGTGTTGTCAGCCCATGACCATTTACCTGCTGGCCTGTCTCATTGTGTATTTTGGAAGATGAAGACCGATACCATTGGTATCCCTTTGAGTATCTTTGCACCAGTTTATTTATGGTTATTCTTGCACTCTTGTGTTGCAGACTCCTGATTGCACCCAACTGCTTGTGGAGCAATCTGAATGGTGTGTGCCTTTTCCTCCTTCCATCACAGGAAACACAAAGAAAGGATGTCTCCTGCATCCTAAGTCAGCTCCCACATGTTGAGGGATGTGTGCTGTGCTTATTGCTTCATGGTGCTATCTCTTTGAATCTGATTCCTGAAACCTTTTCCCATTTATGGCATATTAGCCATAGTCTCTCCACTCCTATTTTTAAAAAATTGTTGCTACTTTACTACTTACACATTTCTCTTTTCTGGCAGTAAAAAACAGCAACTTAATGCAGAGTAAATCATACCTGATTTATGCTTGTATAAACAGCGTGTATCTCTTCACGTACAGGTAAACGGAATTATAAAGACATTTGTGAATAAAATTTGGAGAAATGAGAGTTCACTAGTAACTCATTTACCGTGACAGGAGATGAATAGAGGTAATTTAGTCTCATAAAAGTAAAATTGGCTCATGTCTTACATGGGGATGGGAAAAAGATTATTGTTTAGCAGCTGGAAAGCTGAGTGGAGTTGAGAATTGGCAGCTGTGCTGAGGGGGTTTGACTGCCTGGCTCTGTAACCTCGGGTGAGTCATTTATTGTGTGTGGTGTACATGCTGCATCCTGTAAATACAGATCTAGCTCTTGGGTAGTTTGTAGAGGGATTTGTTCTCCCCAGGCGAGGCTCCAGAGAATAGGACTCTGGTGTGGTGCTGCTCTATTGTCATGTTTGAATAAGCATTTCCTCCTCTCCTTCTCCTGTGGCTGATATATTTGCTCCAAGTGTATTTCAGTCTTCACATCTTTCCTGGGGACAGAGTGGAAAGTAATCTTGAAAGAAAAGCAAATCCTTTGGTTTTAAAGTTCTATAATAATAAGATAGAATTAGGGCCTGTGGGAGTAGGCATTATGAGACTGAGATGTAGTACATCATCTTCTAAGCTACCTACCTTGTTGGGCAAATAAACTGGACTGAAGGCACAAATGAAATGTGCCTGGGACTTTCTTTCCAGGACTGCTACTAGTAAAATTTTGTGAAAATCCAGGATGGTCAGGGCTCTCTGTGGTGTGGGCTGAATGGCAGCTCCCTCTCAAGGTTAGAGATTGCCTGAAATGGGAGACTTAGGTAAGGATGAGGTGGATGTAAAAGGAAAAAAAAAAAAAAAAAAGGCATGAAAAGAGGTACAGATGTTGCATTGCTAACTTTGGAGGACCTAGGAACCTTGTTCTGCCACTGTGGGGGAGGACAGCAGTGGTTGTGTATGTTTATTTTTGAAGGTGGAGCAACAGAGGAGTTCCGGACTGGCTCTGAAATGGCCTCTGTCTTTCAAAGGTTCAAGTAGTGCTTTATAAAATCTATGGGACTAGCAAAAATGCATTGGTTCTGCAGTGTGGGTAATGTTTGTCTATTCGTGTCAGTGGATTAAACACCACAAAATGTCCATTTTTGTCGAACCTGGTCACTTTCAGCATTTTTAGGCTCTTTGGAAAGCTAAGCAAGGAGACTGGCTCATCTCTATTGGTGTTTTGTTTCCTAAGTGTTTGCATCAGTCTTTCTGAAGCTGGGCTATTATTATGTGAAATGGAGTTGCTAAACTTTATTATCAGTAATTAATATAATGATTATGTTTATCTTTTCATTTTTGTGGGCTTTCTGGTTCCTCTGAGTGGTGATGATGTGCAGGCTGCCCTTTCCTAATGAATTTTTTACACATTATGGCTGGTAACTGGAGACAAAGATACTTTGTGCCTCTTTATAACATTCCCCTAAATTACTCTGAAGATGCTGCTGTGTCAGTACTACCACACATGCCACTTCTGGGCTTTTAATCAGTTCATCATGCCACAGACCTGTGAATACTGTTGCTTATAACAATTTAGGGCTCTTGGCTAAACACTACAAACAGCTTTCAGCCTGGGACTTGCTGAAGTCCCCCCAGTGATTGCTTGAGCCTGAGTGCTAATCCTTATGCTTTGCAGCCTGGTCTGGGATTTGCCACCAGGATTTAAAAAAAAGCTAATTCAAATTTAGGAAGCTGTACAAATGCTTGAGGTCTGGGTAGGCAGGGAAGTGCTGCATGAATTCAGGAAAATCTCTCATAACCTTTAAAGGTCTGTGTGCATCTCCTGGTGATTTACTTGAAGAATGCCTCCAGATTCCTACTTCCAAGTGAAAAGACAAATCCAGTGAGGGGTTCAAGTGAATATGAAGTGTAGAAGCTAAGGACAGAGAGTTAATAACCTAGGAAAGAAAAGCTATGCACAAATAATTGCAACTTTTCCTGGCGCTGTGATTTAAACCCCAGGCAGCTGCTCCTTCACTTCCCCACCAGCAGGACTGGGGAGGAGAACTGGAAGAGTGAAAGCCAGAAAACTCCTGGGTTGACATAAAGGCACTTTAACAAGGAAAGCAAAAGCTGTGCACACAAGCAAAGAGAAACAAGGAATTAATTCACTGCTTCCCATGGGCAGGCAGGTGTTCAGCCATTCAGCAGCCTCCTGGGCCATGGGGAAGCACAGAGATGCATAGATACACCATGATGAGGGAGGAGAATTTTGGAGCTGTGTGAGGACAGGAGGCCATCTTGCAATGCAGGGTAATACTTGGGGAATGTTTCTTAATTTTTTTTTTTTTATTTCTGGTTACAGTAAATGTTTTCATTGCCTGATTTTGGTGAGTGGTTTTCAGAGTTGGTACTCCTGCAGATGCAAAACAGGCACACTTCAGCTTCCCTCTGTAGCATGTCTATTCTGTGAGCCTCAGTCCTTGAAAGGAGGTGCCATTTTTCAATTCTTGGCCTGTCTGAAGATGATGTTTTTGAAGTGCCCAGTTTATGATTCATACCTATTCTCTCTGATTCCTCCTCCTCCTCCTCCTTCTGAAGCACCTAACTGTTCTCACGCTTCATCTTGCCAGATGTAGCAGTTACTGTTTATAAGTTACGTCATTGTTTCTTTGCCATCTTCCTTTCTGAATGCTTTCAGTGACCCATTTTGCCTTCCTCTTTTCACTGCTGATCTCCCTTACACCCTTTTCATGTTTGAATAATTGCCCAGTGACTCAGATTTACCTTATCTCCTATTGTAAAAATTTTCAGGAGGAGTATGTGTCTACGCAACTTGCTTTACCTTTATGGCACTACAGAGTGCCATAAATGGTTGTTATTAATAATGCATACCAGAATGGGCCCTTATTTGACAAGTGTACTTCTATTTTAACATATAATATTTATGTCATGCTTGTCAGTAGTTCTCAGCATATTTCATAAACTTAATGGAGTCCCACAAAATGGGAACTCACTGCTGTGTCTGGCTGTAAAATTTTTGCTGAGAAATGGAAAGAGGCTGCAGGATTTTTTTATGCAAATTATGAAAGCCGAAGATTTGGCTATGTGTGTATTTGGCAGCCAGTGTTGGAAACAGCGATACATGTAATATATTAAAACATTTTAGAATGATAGAGAAAAGAAAGCTTCAAATTTTGTTGAAGCTACTCAAGTTAAGATGTGCACACTTTAATTAAAGAAACTGAGAACCAGCTGAATCAAAACCACTGATTTGTTTTCACTGGAAGAAACAGCTCTGAATGATAAGATGGAGGAATTTGCTTAGTGAGAATAAATTAATACATAGTGTTTATTGTCTAAACCATATTTGAGAAACAGATAATCTGTAGGATATTAAAAATAAAATATAGAAAAGGGAAACATAGCATGTCTGCTGCCCTTTCCTCAAGCATTCCTTAAGCTGTATCCACTCCATAATTCTCCATGAAAAATTCTATGGAACTGTTTTCTCTGAGTGAAAAAATTGACTTTGCTAAAATGAACAGTTTTTGCCACTGACTTAAATGGAGCTGGTTTTCTTGCTGTACAAGTTATTTTTAGAAAGAAAAATGTTCATTGATACAAGAAATTTATGTGTTAGCCCATTTTTGGTGATACCATGGATATAAAGATGGAAACAGGTTTCAACTGTGACCAGCCAATTAATGCTCTATTGGAAAATGTTCGTATACTTCAGTGGGTGACACTGTTGCCTCCTTTTTGCTTTGGAACAGAAAGATGTGAGAGTTAGATACTGAGAACTATATTACAGCCTATCAAGTCCTATGGCCAGAAGTGCATAGTTGTAAGGTTTGCTTAGATCTGTAAATACATCTTAGTATAAAACACAAATAGAAATCCTTAGTATAAAACACAAATAGAATGCATGTTCTCTCACTTTTTTAGTGAGAATGTTCAGGTTTGGGATTAAAGTAAGTTGTGGACAATAGTATTTTTTTGGACAAGATTGTTACAGAACATTAAAAACCCCACTGCCAACTGGTGGGTTTTTTTTCTTTTACTTGAGGTACTCAATACTAATAATAGCTCTGAGCTACTTGACTGATGATGTGAAAGCAACACACAAGTGGAACGAAGGCATAAAATATTAATAATGAGAGGGGTCCTGTAAAATGTCAGCAGGGGAATGGTAAAAGGCAAACAACCTTCCACAACTTGGCCACAAAGTGTGCACAGAGTTTGGAGAGCACGTGTAAGTTTTAGAGTGGCTTCCAGTGGGAGGGTTTACTATGGTGAGTTTACAGGGTGAGTGAGAACTGGTGCAGACAGAGGAGCAGATACCTGAGACATGAGGGTCAAAAGTGCTGGCTTTGGAATGATGCTGAATGCTAACAGCTTGCTGGGCTCTAGCAGATGTGGGACTTGTTCATCCACCACTCTGTGCATATGTGAATGCATAAACCCAGGAGAGAGCAAAACCCTGTGGTTTACCTCTTCTTGCAGTATTCAGAGCAGAACTCTTGAATCTCAGTGACCATTTCCTGGGTTTGGCAGTTTGCTTTTTGATGTGTAATCTCTCCTCCTGAATTTGAGATCAACTAGGGACAGACTAATCCCAAGATTAAGGCGGATCAGAGGAAGGGCCGTTCCATAGCAGATGCTGCAATGTGAGCACTGAGTTCCTCTTGTTAGAGCAAGGCCATAGGGCAATGCAGATGGGGCAAATCTTGTTTGTCTTGACTAATTGTCAACCCAGTCCTTAGTTCCCTTTTCTCCTGCAGAAAACAAACCACGCCAAGCATTCAATTAAGGAGACTGAATTGTTGAAATTCTAACCCAGCTTGCATTTACCTCTCTTCTGAATCAGTCTACAGGAAGGTTTGCATTAATTCATGTTTGCCTTGTTGAGTAGGCAGTTTGTCTATCCTGGAGCCAGCTGCAGGAGGGCACTGCCTGCTGACTGCCCCAAGGACTTCACTGTGTAGCTGAAACTGCTGCAAAAAATGTCAGAGCTACCCTCAAAAATGATTAAGCAGGTCTAATGGAGTAAATCTTTGATAGAAATTGATACTACTGAGAACTGTTCTGTAAACCACAGCAGTTTATTTCAGTATCACCTTGGGAGGAGGCTTTCTACTCACGGAGAAAACAAGTTATCCAGGAGGTGTAGCTGTTATTTCAATATTAGATTGGAAAATCTTAAATGTCCTTCTGAAACAAAATACAGTTACAGTTCCCTATGACAACTGTTTCCCTCTCTCTCGTGGAGCCTGGGCTAACGACAGGATTTCATTACATGGTCATGTAACACTGGGCACTGTGACAGCCTTGTCATCTCCACTGTGCTGTTTGCTCCTAAATGGCATTTAGCTTTGCCCACTTGTGTTGTGCAGAGCATGAATTGTAGTGACATGACCTTCACTGTGCTTATTGCCTTGCTACCTCCCACTTCCCAGCTTCCCTCTTTTCTTTAGCAGGCTCATTGTCTACCCAAACACACTCAGTATGCCGAATTTTATTGACATAACTCCTAAAACTTATTTCAGTGGTAGAAATTCTATATGCTGACACTAATTAAGAACAGCATCTATACAAGTACACATAGTACTGACAAAAATTTGTAACTACAGTGGCTAAACCAGAATATGCAGCAGCTTCCTGTAGCTACTTTCTGCAACACATGTAAGAAAAACTATAACCAGTTGAACAGATATATTAAAAGACTTTATCACAATAGAGAAATTTTTACAAATATAAGTTCTTAAAAATTAAGCATCTGATCTATTATGTATTCCATAATTTCACTTTATATAAAGTATGAAAAGACTAAATGGAATATGTACAAATCAAACCAAATTTAAATACATGATAGAAATGGATACATATGAAGTCACCATAGAAACAGTGAGCCATTGGGCATTGCAAAAATCTGTGTATAACCAACACATATGCAATACTTATCTCACAAACAATAACAATAAAAAAAATTCTCTGTGAAAAAATGTTGGTGCCATTTAAAGGGATCTACCTCTTGGGACTCAACATATGCAGATTTAAATGCATTATTATGCTACAAAGAAATGGAAGAAGTGTGGGCAGTGTGCTTATGCAAAGATAATGTGTCCATGTCACTGTCTTCTCCTCCCTGCCCCTGCTCTCAACACTAAACAATTTCTTTTGCTTTTACAAATGACTGGGATACACAAAGTCACCATCACTGGCCACTTCCATGAAGTTAGTTAAGTGAATGGGAATTAAAATGCATGTTATCTTACTGATCTAACAAGCAGTGGTAAATACGGACTGTTTAAGAATGATTACTCTAACTTTGGTGTTTTGGGGTTATTTAAAAAAAAAAGGAAATTTCATATATTCTCAGTTTATGAAAAGACTCTTTCTTACAGTTGGCAGATCTACACGTTGTACAATCTTCTCGTCTAATTACATTAGTTTACAAAAAGTACAGTATAGTGCAGTTTGTACATACAACCTGAATACCAATACCACATCAAATTTGTGCTCTTTCAAATCATCCTATCTCCCACACGAAGAAAAATTCATATGAAATATCTGTATTACAAGGAAACAGCCATGATGCTTATATTTAAGTACATAAGACCCAATGCACACTGAGCTGTGCGATTGGAGCCTGCTTTTGAAACATGGAGAAGACCTGTCTGGTTCTCTACTCTTCCCTTCAGCTAAGTACCAGCAAGATCACTACAGACAGCTGGGGGAAGCAAACCTTGGTTAGAAAATCATGCAGAAAACTGGCTTAGGAACACATTTCTCAAAGGCCGTTTCTGTCTGAGCTTTTGCAGTTATTAAACTGAGAAGAGGTCTAAAGGACCACATACATGTGGGAGGCAGTAGCAGCAGGTGACCTAATAAACATAATTATGAAAGAAGTAATTATTGTTACATGTTAAAAAGAGAGAAAATATTTTGGTTTCATTCCACAGATAGGGTGGTTCAGGGGGTAGAAAAATATATCCTATGTAAAATATAATAAAGAAATACAATGAAGTATATGGTACAAATTCCTCCATGGTACAAATTCTGGAAAATCAAAAGCAGCAGAGATTTCTGCTTTTCAACAGAGGAGAGTCAAGACCTCATCGTTACTTGGCTAGGTTCAGAAACTTACTGACATGAGGAAATCCATCCATCAAAAAGAAAACAATAATAATTAAAAAAACAGTGGAGCCAAAAAAGTTGAGCCTCTGTGCTGGCTCTATGTAGCAGGCTTTACCTGCACATCCATTTCTATCCATTCTCCCAGTGCTGGGTGGCCCAGGTGCCCCAATAACCATTCCTATGTAGGAATGCTCAGCTCTGCCAGCCTGTGCTGGGGCATCAGTGGATCCTTGCCTTGCCTCCTACACCAAAATCTTTGGCAGCTTTTTTGGCACATGCCACCTCCTCTGTCGGCAGGGGAGGCAGACAGGCAGCACTGTCTTTAGAGACTTGAGGGCAAACTCTATGGGTCAGCTTTAGCTGCTATATATAAACATGTAATTAGTTATTTTTGGCTTCTGCCTAAGAAAACCTCCACTGCAGACCTCTATCAGCATAGAAAAAAACGTACTCTGAAGCTGAAACAAATGTGTTCCCTCAGCTGTGATTAGCAATGCTGGACATGTGAGCTATCTTATTAAACACGATTCAAGAATGTTACTGTTCAGAACCAGATCTGTTTCACTGCAGTCCAATCAATGAATAATGTTCTTTCTCAGAATGGGAAGCCAGGTGTTTCCTACTTGAAATGTACGGAAGTTATCCCATCACTAAATGAAAACACAGGTAGACTTAAAAATCATGTAAACCACTTAAAACCAAGTAGAGACAGCAATTAATCATGCCTCATTTCTTTTTCCCTTTAGTCTTGCCACAGAGCAAAACATTTTTGGCAAAGCTGCTACCTTTCTTAGTAAGCCAGACCTCCACTCTGAGGAATACTTTTTAAGCACATTGCATTTCTGTTACTTAAGATAGTGTTGTCAGAAATTTCTAGTTTAATGCAGGATAACTTCCTCTCTGAATGACTTACCTTCTTTTGAGGAGGCAGGTTTACTTCAAGGCATCTGAACATCTATCTTTATTAATATAGTTACATTAAGTTGCTTTGTGACAATTAACCATCAAGTCTGGTGTCATGTCTGAACCTACCTAAATCTTTGCAAAAGTAACAGAAAACCAAATAAATTGTATCTGATATAATTCAAAACTTCCAGGAAAATGTCACTGAGTGGTTTTTTTTTTGCCAACCAACCAAATGAAAGCTACTGGACTAAATATATAAAGAAGTTTAATAGCCCCTTTCTTGATATGAAATGACTACATTATTTGTCTCCATAGTAGCTTGACTAAAGACATAAGAATAACACCACTTAGAAAAGGGAGGAAACAATTTATTCTATTTCAATATTCTAATCAAAACCTGAAAAACTAAGGTCTGCTAACTAATGTGCTAAATCCATAGAAACTAGTTTAATCTAACTTCAACTTATACTGCAGTTTCAGAGTTGTGTCTGCATGAGATGAAAATACCCCTATGTAGACGTCATTGACAACGAAATACATCAGATACTTCAGCAAGTAATGATAGACCCGCATAAGAAGAGGCTGTCACAGTCACAAGATTTGTCCTGGATGACACACAAAACAAACTAACATAGAAAAAAATAAAAGGAAAAAGCTTTTTATACTTAATTCAATATGGCTTTTTGCAACATGGCAAAATATTACAGCTTAAAGCATACATCTCCTCACAGAGGAGAGAAGAATTTTGCAGTCAAATTAAAAGCATATCAGGAAACAAGTAACATGCAGACCACTGGCTTTTTTTGGCCAAAATGACACTGCAGACTAAGAGAATCAAGGAAGATATCCTATTTCACTTCTAAGAAGCAATTCATCTGAATTAGAGGATTGAGGTTTTATCATCACTAATTGGGTACATTCATAAAAATGTACTGTTAAAGAAAACAGACTGCAAAACACTTTATTAGAAAGTTTAACTTAGGAATTTAAAACCAAATCATATGCCCAAGTCCTGGAAATGTAAGGAATGAAACAAAGTATAAATTAATCCTCATCTATTTCTGGTTTTCTTCTTTATTCCCATCATCTTTGTGAAGAACAGGGAGAGGATGAGCCTCTGTGTTGAAGACCCAGTGTTCAAATGGAAGAAGATCATCCTCAGAAAACAGCAAATACAGGTACCTGGCAAGAAATAAAAAGCAGGCAATGAGACCACATCAGGGAAATGATTTTCAGGAAAACACATCATAATTCATATTTCATTTATTTGAATATTAAAGTTCCTGTTGAGATGGCATGACTGATTTTTTTTTGCACCGCAAAAAAAACCCAACCCAAACCAAACAAAAACAAAAAACAAACAAAAAAACCCACCACAAAAACCAAAAAAAACCCACAAAAAAACCAAAACCCAAAAAACAGAACAACAATCCAGAACTAAAGAGATCAACACAAAACTTTAATCTCATTAAAAATTTAGGAGATGATGATAGATAATGAAAGCTTTTAGTTTTCTGTCTTAACAGGCCCTGCAAGCTTTCCATGGAAGTTTTTTTTTTCTTCTTTTTCTAAAGTTTTAAAATGAAAAGTTTGCAGTATAAGCATGATAAATTCTCTGTCTAGTCAATTTGTTTCATTAGTGTTGGCATATATAATTAGATCGTATCAAAGATAGGAGATGCAATGTCTCAAAAACTATCAAGTACCTTTATCAGAAGTAGAGATAATTTGCAAAAGCCAGGGAATTTAGTTTATTGACACATACTGGGAAAAAAAGGCAATTTGGCTTCCTGTCACCTAAGGAAAGCTCTGCTATTTCACTCAGATTTTGTTTTGTGAGTGTCAAGGGTACTAATGATAAATACTTATATGTAAAGAAGATATACAGAACTACTTCACATTAATGAAAGTCAACTTTCTTAACTTACTTGAGTGTTTCTGAAAGGAAGAAACTTTGCTGCACATCGTCATGGCTTTCATGATTGTTATAAACATCTCTAATGCCAGAATAGCCACCGTCTACTCTGCAGTGTTTTTCCAGTGCCTGAAGTAGGGAAGAAAACACTCAAATCAGTAGGATTAAGAAAATGAATAATATGTCAGTTTTTATGCCTGACAATAAAACTAACAAAAAACAATTGCCACAATTTTTTTGATAAGGAGATGAAAACTTGGGAAAGCTCTTGATAGAAAACTCTTCAAAAAAAGACATAGGCACACCTGTCTAATTTTACATTTAGAAAGAGAAGCAAAATAATAAATTAATAAAAAGTGAACACAAACCAGCTTTCAGAAGAAAGGATGTATGGGTATAAGGATTTAAAGACATATGGATTTTCAGTAATATTCTTTTTTCAGCTTTTTAATAGGAGTAACAATAGCCTTTCTCTCCCAATCTCTCAGCCTATGGAAATTGTGTCACCTATACTTTTCCTGGTCATATTTTGGTACTTAAAATGATTGTGACATAGTTGAACATCATACTAAAACTCAGTCTTTTCCTTACCTCCTGCAAGTCCTTAGTCCTTCAAAAAAGGAGGCAACTCTCCATTTTATGTCTAAGTTGTATGGCTTCTCTTAGAAATTATTTAATTTTTCAATGGGAAACCACTAATATTGGGCTCTGAATTTCTTTTGTGCAGCAGTCATATTTTTCTTTGTTACCTCTCTGAAAAAACTTTGTCTGTTACATGGGAGTAGACAGAAAGCCAGGACTTAACACAACATAATTTAGCTGTAACAATAGCAATGTATTTTTTTCTATCTAGTTTCCAAATTCTTTATTCAGTTAAAAGGTCTAAACAGATGACTGATTCCTATTTCACAATAAAGAGGAGTACATGGGCCACTTAAAAACACCATTTCCTTTCTGCTCACAGAAATGTCCTTTGTTTTGAAGAAGATACATTTTTGAAGGAGAAAAAAGTTCAGATGAAGAGTATATGTATAAAAGGCAAAAAAAGATGCTGGAACTGTAAAAGGTATATACAGTGAAACTATTTAATGAACTTTGCTGCTTTTTTTTATTGTAGGTATTTGCAATAGAATGGTGGTACCTGTAGGCCTATGTATGAGCCATAACTTCTTTAAGTATACTGCTATCCAAAACTTTATTTGACTATTGGTTATCTTATCACTACTATATTTAAAAATATTAATCAATCTTTTTTTCTTTATAATTTACTTTTTTTTTTTCTTTCTAATTTATCTTTTTAACAAGGCCACAAGTAGTCTTATTCTGTTCATTTTTCCTATTCTCTTTTACAATAACTCTCTGGTATCACATAGTATAAGGAAGGAGTAAAGAGAATTCAAGATGATTATGTTTAAAACAACTCATTATTCAAAAACAAATTGAGAAAATGCTACTTAACCCTAAAAAACTTCTTGCAATGAAAGTTGCAGCAATTATGGTGGATAACTGCATTCACTCAGGACCACACTACTGTGAAACAAGGTGTTTGCTGTGGAGATGGTATTGGAACAACAACTTTCAGGCAGAAATACTTGGGGCCTTATCCCTCCCAACACAGACCAAGGAGATAACTAGTTCCTCCCTTTCAAAAGTTACTACAAATATCACTGAAGTGAGTAAAGGATGTGTAGATTTTATCTAGGGAAAGATGCTGCATTTCAAAACACACAAGCTGAAAAGCAAGGCAGAGGATATATCTAAACCAGGCAGAATAAGTATTTTCTGATGACAGATGGGACTAAGAGTCACTAATAATTACTGAGGTATTCATCACCTTCCCCTGCTCTAAAGACGCTTTAAGATCTGTGTTTTGCTGTGAGTAGATATCCTAAACATCCTTGATTTTGCTGGAGTCCCTGTAGCTGTCTGCACATATTTGGCTTGCACGTCAGGTTCCCCTTAGTTTTCACTGGAGAGTAAACTGCTTTTGTATATTTAAAAGGGATTTTTCTCCAGAAGAGATCCTTTAAAATATAACAGCCTATTTGTCTTTTCTTATGTATCTTCAGGTTCTTTAATTTTCCTGGACACTTTTACTAAATGACAAATATACTTAAGTTTAAAGAAGTAATTTCCTCTGGCTGGTATTCTTTCCCTCTTGTCTACTTTAACCTGCAATGAATTCAAAATGCTGCATCTGTGTCTGGATTTTCAAAGTCAAACAAAAGATGATTTTTTTTTCAAGGCACAGCAGAAGCAGAACTTGAAGGATAAGGCTACTAGGCAAGGAAATACCTGCATTCTAAACAGGGTGAGGTAAAATAAAACCAAATTGCATTTACCCTTTATTCACTCTAACGTACTTAGAGCCTTCTTTGAGTTCAGAGGCATCATAAAGGTACCTGGAGGCACTGCTGTGATGTAAACTAAGGGGTTAACTTGCCCTATGTTTGCCTCCTGGTGGTATCTACTTGATGCAAATATGAAGCATCTCATCCCTCAAAGCTACTTGACACCTAACTAAAGGAACAGGACATCCACCTGCAGGATTAGTAGGATAAAAAGGCTCTGGGTTGTCATCCATCCTGGCAGTGATGGGATTTTTTGCCCTGTCCTGCAGTTTGAGAATACTGTGATGTTCACAGCTATAGGGGTAGTGGTGGGCAGGAATAAACAATCAAACACATTTTAAATAAGTAGTTCTCAGAAAATGAGGGTGGCTAGGATCAGTTATGATACAGTAATGGAAAACATCAAGCACAGTGAAAACTGGCTGACAGTCTCAAACTACCATAAAGGGAAAAACAAAGGAAGTGTTAAGAATTTAAAATATGTGCCACACTTATAATGCAGAAAGGGAGGCTTTCATGAGCTAAGCTGATAAAACCTTTCTGACTCAGAAACAGTGGATATTGCTGGTGGTCATAACTGCATTTTCTCCAGCTGCTGAAGTACATACAAAATTATCTTGGACTCAAAGCAGCAAAGCAAATTCACCAAGAAAAAAAGGAGAGGCTATAGCATATTTTTAGTCTATAAAGTTAGAGAAAGACTTAAGAGACTTGTCAAGGAGTTTAGAAGTCATGACTCTAAAACAGCCTCCTTTTCTACTACAAGGGCACTGGGAAAAAAACCCTAATGAGTTCTTATTGCTGGAGTAATGAGTTGAAAATGGACATGAAACACCTTAAGAACAACTTTTTTTGGACAAAACCCAAATGGTTTGATCATTTGTTTTCTCTTTTTTCTTGTTTCAATCTCAGGTTCCCCTTTGTGCAACAGGTACTGGTACAACCAATGACCCTCAGTGCTTGGGGGCTTCCCCAAGGACAGAAAGGGTCAGGTGCTCTTTGAGGCAACATTAAGGAGCAAGAGGGAACAGAATTTATGAAGTAGTTATGGTAAGCTAGCGTGATACGTGCTGTAACAAAAAAATGCTGTATGAGGTAGAGCTGTATGGCTATAAACAGCAAGAGAGAACAGGAAGAAAAAAGATTTTAAACCTGCCACTGACTGCATAACTTCTGGAAAGCTGTAAGATGTGTTTTTGTGAAACACCCAACTGCACATTAGGGCAGTGGAAGATGGGCCCCGGGCAGAATGGGACCAGCTGCATCTCCCACACACAGGCTGTGTTAGAGCCAGATTGAGAATAACCACAGGAATGTTAAACAAGGAACACGTGGGGAGTGAGAAGAAGGTAAACAAGTGTACCAACTCGAAAGAAACACAAACAAACTGAACCAAATGGGTAAAGAATAATAATAAGGAAAACATTTCAATTGTTTATAACAATGTTATCAGTGTGGGCAGTAACAATGAGTCAGGAAAAACATCGCCTGGAGAAGGAACAGTTGGCATTGCTGAAGCCTGATGGGATGATTTCCACAAACAGCCATTGTAAATATGCCAATTATAATCTGCCTGGAAAGATTCCAGTAGTAAAATGTGTGCCTATGGGTGGTGTTAGCAAAGAAAAAAAGTAAGGGAACAGCCCCCTAAATAAGAGGTTTTAAAACCCCAGTTGCTTTGGAATTAGTAACTCAGAAGTATATTGTGTCAGGACCTCAGAGGCAATACCTGAGGGAGGCAAATACAATGCCCTAAATAACTGCATTCTACCTAGCTGAATACAGTGCTCAATGCAGGTATGGAACAATTGTGAATGTTCAGGCAAGAAGTTTGAGAGTATAAGCATAGTTAATATTACTATTCTTTTTTGGAAAGCAGATTTTGCCTTAAATTTGATTCTTGGAGGATAACTAACTACCAGACTTGAAATACCCATTTTTTCACAATGCTCAACAGCATTTGCACATTTCTGATTTGATCAGTATTTACACATTGAATACTGAATACATCTACTGATCTTGGTTGCTATGGAGGGAGTTGGGTTTATGAGGTCATAACCCAGTAACAGCTCTCCAGTAGGGTCCCTTAGGGATGAAATTATAGGATGCAAGTCTACATATTCTACCCTTAGAGCAGAGCAACCTTCTATAACTAGTGGGGTAAGCCCCTCCAAGAAGGTTTGTAATCATATACTTTTAGAAGCAAGAGGTGTTGGGTAAACTGACAAACAGGACATTTTTGAAATCCTGGAAAGCAATACCTCTGCACAAGAGAGGGCACTGTGAACAAAATACTACAAAGAATTTTGATTTTCTTTTTTCATTTTTCTGAAGTACACAGAGCCAATATTCTTCAGCTTGCTGTATTTTCTATGAGATGTCAGATAATTTAGCAAGGGCAACATCAGTGTGAGGAGGACAGAAGTGACCTCCAGAGAAGTGTAATAAGGACCCATACCTGGAGGATCAAACATGAAAATCCAAAGACTCAAGAGTGATTAACTGCTAAAATAAGGGAAACAATGGATTTGGCAAGCCCAGTTTTTACAGTGCACACTGGTTGCCCTTTTGGAAGGCTTGTGCTAGAAAAACAAAAATAGCTAGGTGCAGCATGACTGGTTGAAGCTCAAAGGCAAGTGGGACAAAAAAAATCAAATCTAGAAGAGATTGCTATAATTTAGGAAGTTTTGTCCAAATAACTTACGCTTCTTGAAAATGACATGGGTTTAATGTTTGGTACTATCTAGTCCTTCTTCCTGGCCTTTGCACCTTAATTAAAATAACCTTTATACAACTACTGAAAATACCTTTCATAAAACTAATTTCCATATCCAAGGCTCAAATCTGACATGTGTATGCACTTTCCATTCACGTGCAGCAACACTCAACATCTTGAACAGGACATCAAATTGTGACCCCTAATCCTAGAAATATTTAAGAAGGAGAAATCACAAGGTACTTGTCTATTATACAATATCCACACTATTTGGGTTTGTCAAAATGTCATCTATTTGGCAAATGAATTCCTGGAAATCTGAATTGATATCACTGACTTAAAATAAATATTCAGTCTCCAACTGCTGAACAATGTCCAGGTATTATTCAATAGCTCACTTAACAATATTACCAGGATTTAACAACAAAAGAGTCCAATAGAACGCTACCTCAACAGCTTCCCATCCCCACTCCCTGTACTTTGGATCGTGAGTGAGGCGCCACATGTACATGTAAGTCTCTATGACTTCTGGTCGTAGGATGTAGTATTTCTCATTTTGTCTTGTAGCAATGGCCTCAACACCACCATCAAATCTGAAGGCTTCTGGTCCCAGCTTCATTCCTAGCCAATAAAAAAGCACAGACTAAAATAAAGGCATTAAAAAAGATTTCAAATTATGTAACCAAATCAAACTCTTCCCAAATTACCAAATCAAACTAGGCTTTTATGTGGCACAAAACCAAGTTACGTAAAACAATATAATTTATGAAAGATATTGCAAGTCCTCCTGTTTTTTAATATTTTATAAATAATTTGGAGTAGGAGAGAGCTGTTCTTCACCAATGTCTTAAATGGCAGTTACAGTTTAAACAGTGAGGCTAGCATTTGCATTCTGGAAGACTTCACATAACTAGCAACAAATGAATTTTTGCCCAAAAGATGAGGATATTTACTTTTCTATATCTAACTGGAAAATACACTCTGGGACCTGAAATGCTATAAGGGTTATTTCTGTAAGAAGATGATAAAATCCAAAGAAATTTCCTGTACAGATATCCACTTTCTTTATGCAATTCTATTGTTTGCAGCCTTGTATCAACAGAACTGAGTGTACAATATTCTTTTGTGCATAAAACATGATTAATACCTATACTGCTGCATAAATGAAGAGTCCTTGTCTTGTATTCAGCTATACAGAAATTGGCATAGTGAAAAAGGCTTGTTAATTACTGTTACGTAACTATCATGCCAATTACTACAGTGAGGAGATACACTTCAGGTGCACAGAAATTATTTATAAAACAGAGCAGCCATTTTAAAAGTTACCCTTAGAGCAAGGCAGCATTTGCTCAGAAGGGATGAACAGTTCTCACTGTGCTACAATTTTCACTCAGCTTTATGCAAAAACGAAGGCAAGCTGTGCAGCCAAACTCTGCATTATGGTACTCACGTGTACGGTCATAGGATTCATGGCAAGTCCTGGCAATTTCAGCACCCAGCTCGATGTGATGGCCTGTCTTGTCACTGGGTGCTCCATCTGCTCCCAGAGCAAACATGCCTCCAGCAAAACAAGTGAGGTGTCCCATCTTGTGCTCCAGCAATCCGCCCTTCCACTCGGCGATGTACGTCAGGCCCCCACTCGACTTTCGGATCAGGTGGGTCTCTATGGCCTGCAGAAGGACATGATCTCAAACCAAAGGCCCATTTGGGAAAGTGCAAAGGACAAAGCTGTCTTGTATGTTGGTTGTTTTTTTGCCCTCTATTGCCTTTGCTCATAAAATGCAATGGATAATATGAGCCAGCATAACTTCAAAGCACAGCCAAACCAAGGCAGATTAACATACATCAGTAATGATGACTAATTTTGCTTCAACTTTGAGCAATTTACAGGATACATTTTCTAAAAATGTTGGAAGAACCTACAAAATACACTTCAAATTTGGAAATATTTTATGTTTTCCCCTTTCTACATTGAGCAGTTCCAGGTAATTTAGCTTTCAATAGTAATTGAACTTTCAGTAGTTATTAGCCATCACTTCAGCCACTGTATTTCCCATTTTAATTCTGACTTAAAGGAGGTGGCCATTGATATAATTTCAGGTAAATTATATGCAGTCATAGCTCATATTCAAAACACTTGACTCAGTGTGTGCAGTGTATGATGTTAGGCCTCTGAGTCTAGATGGTATTCCCAAAGTCCAGTGGGCTCCCCCTCCCAACCCCAAATCCTCTATTTATCTATTAAGAGGATCTAACTGAGATCTCTGGGAGAAAAAAAAAAAAAACAAACCCAACAAAAAACACCAAAAAACCCCTAAAAACCCCACAACTAACCAGAATAAAAATATACAAATCTAGAGGGAACTGGAAATTGGAGATGCTAGCAATGTATGGTCACTAATTACTAATCCAAGGAGGCAACCTTCCACTGTGGAAGCAATAGAATTAAGGCAACAGAGGAGATGCAGAAGAGCACATTAATCAGAAGCCCACAAAGAAAGTAAGGTCAATGGAGAGGAGACAACTCTGTCACACATTCTGCTGTCCATTAGTGCTCTGGTTGTTCTGTTGAAATCCTAAGATCCAGAAACAGTACTCAACATGCATTATATAAGAGAAAAAAACATTAAAAAGTATCACTACAGACAATCATTAACATAAAAGCCAGGATTTAAAAAAAAAGTTTTATAAAGAGAAAGTAGCATTTAAGCATTTATAAAGGTTGTTCCTACAAGCATGAAAAGTCCTCTCTAAATTAGAAGCATCAGCAGAATAATTGTACAATTTTTAAGTACTGGGTTTTTTTTTCCTGCCAAGAACATCACATTGAAAACTATACTTTCTTATCCAGTAATACTAGTGCAAAGCACTTAGTAAGGATGTTTCCTGCCCAGATCCAGAGCCACTATTAGCTCAGAAAACTCCTCCACCCCTTGTTTCCACCTTGACTGCATGCTTTTACCACTAGGTACCTAGCTAAATTTTAAAGCAGAAGTAAATAATGAAAATTCCTGTGCTTTAAACACATTCTGCTTTTAAAAAATCCTGTATAATTTAACCTATAAAAAGAGGAATGAGATGTGAAAGGGGGAAGGTTAGAAAGCACACAATGGTTTTGTGGGAAATAGCTTTCAGACCTATTTGGGCATTCTAACAACAAGCTACCTAAAACCAAGTTGAGAAAGGAAAAACTTTAATGACATTTCATTAAACATTTCAGCATGGTATGTCCCATCTCACCAAAACAACAGTTCCAAAAATAGGCAATAACTCTACTGGTCACTTAGCTGTTGGGTCTGAATTTATTTAAAAAGTAAACAACTATTAAAATAGATTGATAACTCAATTTACCCATGTTGCATCTTTTTTTGAAGTAATGACTGAAAACCAGAATGAAGTATTACTGTATCTGACCAACACAACAGAAATGATGCACTTTTGAACTATATTAACTAGACCAAAGTTGATTCTTGTAGTATAAAAATGGATTTTGTGATACCAATTAGTGTTGGTGAATTTTTTTCTCTCTTTTGGCTTAAGATTAAAGTTCAGGCTGAAAAGAGATGACTTCCAAGAGTTTTAAAATTATTCTAACAAACTCGTGTTAAGAAACTAACAAATTGATGTTGATTGATACCAAAAATGTCACAAAATAAAAATATGTTTCCAATTTAAGTATTCGTGTTTAGTCAAGCAAATCATCTCTCTTTTATAAATGGGGCCTATTAAGAACTAGTACATATGTCTATTAAAAGTCATTTTATTATGTAACCATCTTATTTAGAGCTATTTTTATGAGATAGTTATTAGATGTATTACAGACTCTCAGATTGCCTAGTCATGCTTTGTACAATCCTGGGTCCCTGAGTGCTAGATAATCTCTATACCAGTGTGTATATCTTTATTAAAGGCACGCTGGTCACTAAACATTTTTACCCAGACATGAAATCTGACATTTAAGAGCAGGATAGAAGGAAGGGTCATGTTCCCATAGGGGAATGCTACTTGCTATCCGCAGGGCTTTGGGTGCAGTTCTGGCAGGGAAATCAAGAGAGTAAAACAAGTTACCATAAAAGGAGAATATGTAGTGTGTTGACAAAGATCCACCCAAGTGAAAAGCTCTGTCTGGTACAATTGATTCTGAATTAAATACTTAAACTTACTTTTATTTTCATATAATTAAGTACTCACTTCATGGGACATATTTATTTGAATTGCAGGTCTATTTTAACTTGCTCATCAACTACAAATAATTCCTTTCTGCAGATCAGGGGAGGAATGTAGCACCTCTCCTATGAGGAAAGGCTGACAGAATTTGGATTGTTCAGCCTGGAGAAGAGGAAGCTTCAGGGTGACCTAACTGCAACTTTCCAGCACCCAAAGGGAGCCTACAGGAAAGGTGGAGAGGGACTTTTTGCAAGGGCATGTAGTGACATGACAAGGGGGAATGGCTTCAAAATGAAAGAGGGTAGTTTTAGATCAGATATTAGGAAAAAGTTCTTTCCTGTGAGGCTGGTGAGACACTGGAACTCATAGCCCAGAGAAGTTGTGGATGCCCCATCCCTGGAAGGTTTCAAGGTCAGACTGGATGGAGCTCTGAGCAAGTGAGAGGTTTCCTTGTCCATGGCAGGAAATTAGAATTAGATGGTCTTTAAGATCCCCTCCAATTCAAATAATTCTATAAGTCTGTGATATTTATCACTATAGAGATTATTATTTCTTTTTACTGTAATTAATATTCCCAATATAAACCAATACTCAATATCTGAAAACAATAAAAAAATCTAGAAGAATGTGGTCTTTGATTAGTTGAAAATACACTACTGATGGATAACTGTTTGGAGCTGGTACAGTTTTTCTTTTAAGTAAGTGGAAATTTCATTTCATTCTAGAATGTATTTCTGCAATTCAAATAGTAATTTATTTCTTTCCATCAAGGTAGGGCAGAGAGACAGTGCAACAGAAAAGGCTGGAAAAAGTAGCTACAAATATATGTTGTAATAGCAAATTCTATGAGGGAGTGGGGAAAAAAATGGAACAAACAAACAAACAAAAAGAGACAACCTGATTTGAGGCTGTAGTGGACAAAAAAGGAGAGGGAAACTAAAGGTAAATAAACATTTTACAGACATTTAAAGAAATAAATTTACTACAAATAAAGCTGGTATGGCATACAATATGTCATATACCCATAAGGTCTTAGAGCCAGAGTAACTGACTGATACGCTTCCTGGCAATTTTTCTTTTTAAAGCTTTTACCTAAGGCTCTGCTTACAGACCTCACTGCAGTAAAGCCTTCAGCCAAATTACTTTTTTCTCCATCTTGAGGGAAATTATTCCTTCAATGCAACAACTGTATAAATACTTGAGCACTCAATTAGAAACACTAACAGTCCTTTTTACAGTTGAAATTGTGACTCAAGTGCTCCTTGCATTACTACTGGCATCTTTCTCATGAGTTTGCATGTTAAAATTATGCCCTTGCTTGTCACAGTGAATGAGACATTAGGAATTGTTTCAACTGTAGGATAGCAAATTGCAAGTTTGTGTAATCTCTGTTATTGAAACCATAAAGGAGAAACTTTTCAGTTTTTCCCAATCTGATTTCCTCGCCCTCCTGCCCTCATTGTTAAGGCAATATGTTTTGTGTTCTCTGCTGATCAGCTTGCTCCTTAGCCTATACATTATACTGTCAGTTCTACCTTTGCAAAATTAAGCAGAATTGGACCCTCTTAATAAATGGCCACTCTTCTTCATTCCTTTCTTCACTTCTTTAAGCTTTTCACACATCTTAAATGATGTCTTCACTACCCCCTTCAGTCCATCCCTGACATGATTTTATGGTTGCAAAGTCCTTTATTTACCCTTTGAGTTGTTTAAAATGTATTGTTTATAGGGAAACACAGAAGACCCAGAACTGAATCATCTCACTGTTCAAATGAGTTAAAAACTAATCAATAAGCTTATTTTTACAGATGTTCTTTCAGTGGATTACACTGACAGGTAACAAAAACACTCACTGAGATGCCTGCAGTGCACAGGTGGAGGCTTCTCAGGAGAAATGATCTGCTCCTCAAGGCTGTTCAAATTCTAAATAATCATGTGCCACAGAAATGTTAACTCTGCTGAAGGAGCTGAGATAACAAATTACAAACCTCCACTAGCACTGTGACCCCACAGTTCTGCTACTTCTAGCTCTTAGGCATTTTACCTCTCCTTTTACAGTATCTTCTTAATTATGATTAATGAATTTCAACGATTACTGCTGTTTTAACAAAACCCAGGTAGTTTCATTTCCTGCCTCAAGATGTCACTGTAGCTGGAGATAAAACTGCCCAGCAAAACAGTTCCATATTCCATACCTTAATACATTTGAAACTTCAAAAATATGATTATATTTTGAAATTTCAAAGGTTTATAATGTCTGTTTTGGGGATAATTACAACTCTGCAGGCATCTTCATAACAAAGCACCATAAATTATCTCTGTTCAAACTTTTAATATATTTTTCTTCCCCTAGGAGTTTTCATAAGCAGTATTTTGATGATTTGAAGCAACAGTGAGGACGAAAGAGAATTCTACCATGTGTTATTTCCAATAATTCAAAGATGTATAATGTCAATTGCTTACTTATTTGTTTTAATATTTACAGCTTGCACCAGTACATTTTATTGCTTTGAAGCAGCACACAGCAGCAGGTCAGGATTACTGCAGGTTTGCATTCTGTGAGTTTCTAAGTAAATTGTCCGCTTTCTTGTTACTTCCCTTATATTTTCTCTGTTTAGTTGATCTAATGCAATAGATACTTTTCTTTCTCAACCTTCACAATTAATCAAATTTATTCTTTATTGCAAATTCCAGTGAGTTCACTGCAAAAAATTTATCGCTGGAATAGGAAGTTCAAGCCCTTGTTATGAACAAGTTCAATACTTCTGCCAAAGAAAAGTAGTGTCTTATGCTGAGGTCCTCATTGATTACTAAACTGAGTTTTAAAAATCAAAATTGAAATCTGAACACAGAAGAACTTTCATTTGTTTAAACACAACATGTAAGAAACATTTTTGAAAGCACCAAAGCACTTCTTTTGACTTTAGACATGTTATGTAGACAAGCTTACATGTGCAATGAAATATGAGTGCTTATAATGGAGGTACCTAAATTTTTAAAGGGGAATCATTGGCAAACATTTAACTAATGTGATACCTATTCATCTGATCACTAAAAAGATGATTACGTTCCAGGGGAAAGATAACTATTTACTTCTGTTTGAAAAATCATTATTTTTTTCTCTATATAGATCTGTTAGTGTCTCTCAGAGCACGGGTGCTCTAGCTCTAAATGTTGTGTGTTACCAAAAGGATAAATTTATCTGTATTTTAAAACAGTATTAATGGTCTGGCATGCATCAAATCAAGTTACTCTCAAAATGTTACACTGTGTTTGTTCTGAATACTCTACGGTATCTGTTGATTCTGACAAAGGGTTTTTTTGTTATCAGAAAAGGGAAGGGAAAATAGCTTGACTAGTAAGGACATGGCTGCTCTGAAAAGAGCAGAGCCATGAGCAAAAAGCATACAATTTCTCCTCACTCTTTTCTAGTTAAAATTCTCCTTAAAGGCTTCTAACAACATTAAAGCTTGCTGCTTCTCCTGACAGTCCATAAATAAGCAAAATTTTGAATAAATACTTTATCTTGTCCGAAACTTAAGACATTGTGCGGTTATCAGTAAATTATTAACAATTTAAAATCTGCAGAAGCCTTTCTTTAGCCTCGATGCTTTCTGTAAGCACTTGTAGAGAGTCTCAAAACCCTTGCTGAGAGGAGAAATACAGTGAAGAGAATAACAAGGAGCAGTGAGTCCTCTGGATGAATCCTGTGTTCCTACATAATGCAGCCATACTATCACTACGTGCAGAACACCAGTGCAGCTGGGTGATAAGTATTTTAAACATGACAGCTGACAAAACAGCCTGATTATTGATTTTAACACATTTAAGTTACATTCAGTTAAGTTGCCTCCCACCTCCTACACCAAAAAAACCCAAAACCCAAAACAAAATACGCAGTGGGAATGCTGGGTACCAAATGTTTCATTCTAAGATGGGCTGCTATTGCAGCATCCTGCCTTCCTCATTTATGTATTTTTCTCAATGCCAAGAAGTGCTCAAGTATTTAAAATTCAAGTCATTAATCACTTTTAGCTTTACCCAGTATGACAAGCCATTATATTTGAGTTGTTGCGGTTCTCTCATTGTGCACATCAGTCATGCAGTTTTTAGGACCACTAGGATCACAAAGCAAACTACTTCAAGCAGCTTCATGGAGACTGCAGTCAGCACAAACCAGCCACCAGACTGTCACCACAGTTAAACAGATCCTCACGAAATTCCAGAGATGAAAAAGGCCTATCTGCCAATATCATGTTTTCACTTTGCTAACAACACTTGGTTTTCCCTCTCCTTTCAAGGAGAAAGGAGTCTCCATGGATTTGTTTTATTTATCTGAAAGGCTGAAATCAACAGCTCTGAAAAACATTCACTACTTAATGCTGACAGTTAAATATACCCCAAATCCCCCAATCAAAATCAAAGCTTCCTTTGGCAGTATGCAAACTGAGTATATATCAAAGCTAGTCTCCAAAGTTAGCAATGTGCCAAAAAAAAAAAAATACCCCCCCCCCCCCACCAAGTAATTCTATATATCTTCTGTCTGAATACTAGAATCCTGAGGCCAAAAATTATGTTTTCCTCTTTTGATACCCACAGAAGTTTACTGCATTCACAGCATTGCCTAATTGTGCAACCCAGCCTCGCAGCAATTTCTGAAATGGTGTTGAAATCTGGCAGAGTGGCTGTGGCACTGCTTCACAACACGTGTTCCTCTTTTGGCCATTTCCATTGTTTCTTCTTCCATGTTCTATGTGCTGCAGAAATCACTTGTTTTCTTGTTAGGATCATCTGAGCAGTTGTTACCCATTAAGAAAGAGTAAACAATCTAAATGTCTAAAAGTGAACTAGCTACTCTGGCTCAAGGTAAAACTGCAGAAAGCAGCAGCGTTACCTCACTGAAACCACAGGGCCACCAAGGGCTGCACTGAACTGAGCTGCTTGGGAAGTGCTGGTGAGATTTTCCCTTTTCCTGTGAAGTTCTTCTGGGGTGAGTTACCATTCTCTTTACAGCCTCTAGATATGTCACTTCTCTAGAACTACACTGAGAAGGGCATGAAGGCAGAGTCAGAGAGAGAGGATAAATATATATGTAAGATGCAGAAAGATTGCAGAAATGGCCACAAATAAATTTAATGGGAAAACTTGGAAAAGATATCTGACCATCAAACATCAAGTATGAGACAACCTATTTACAGGAATAGAGGGAAAATTGCCCTTCAGCTTTGAAAATGTGGGCTGACACATTTAAGAGGGGAAGATTTGATGCTGTTGTTCGTGACACTGCTGTTGCTAGACTAGATATAAGTGACCTCACAAGTTCCATTTTTGCTCTAAATTATCATGTTCTCTTATAAACCTACTCAATTGTGTCTCAGAGATCAGCTTGTTAACTGAGAAGAGTGAGATGATTCCTGTCCTGGATAGTTGCAAAGACTGATGGATTATTCTACTGGCAGTTATTTCCTCAAAATATAGCTAAAAGCTGAATACACATTTGTTCTGTAACTAAATGTTGCATGCTATCCATTGAAACCAGCTTAGAAAGATCTCTTACTTCATGTATTAGGTGAAGCAGGACATTATTTGTATTACTTTTCAAAAGAGAAAAAATAACTTACATTAAAAATACATTCACTTGTCTTTTTGTGTGAATTCTACAATTTATGAATCCCTCTGATGGCCTGGTATTCCAAATAAGACTATCTTGGTCCCTTTTCCCATTAGAAATAAACTCTTTATATGGCTTCAGCCATATACGCATTTTTGTGGCAAGCAGAAGCAGTTTTTAAATCTAGTCTGACATCTTAGTTATTGCTTTTAACTTAAGCCATGATATAATCTATAGGTGATACAAAAATTCTAATGGAAAGCATTCCTTTTTTTTTTTCTTTTAATATGATTTACAGAACAGTGTGAAAAATAACCCCCAAGCTCTATCTAAATAGATTTCAGCTTTTCACAGTGAACTATATAACTCACCATATATTTCCATTTGTGGTTTCTGGATAGCAGAAGATATTGAATTAGGCATCAAACCTTCACATCACTCTTTCAGAATCTGGTGGCTATGTGCTGGACTGAATGGCCAGGGACAATCATGCTGTTCCCTTTGGCATAGTCTTAAAAAGATTCTGAGAGCACTGGGGGAAATTTCTCTAAGAAAATACCAAGCAGCCTCAGAACTCAGAATGCCCAAACCCTGCAGCCTTAGTTGTAAAGAAAGATTGCAGCTTGCACAGACACTTAAATCAGCTTTAATTTAGGTAAGTAGTGGGTCGATAGCAATGAAGCCAGTATCAGGATGGATTTCAAATCAGGATAGCTACTCCAGTTACCTGGAATCTCAGTGGGGCCCAATCATCCTGCAGTTTCTGTGAGGCTGAAACTTTGCTGCTGCTTTCTGAACAAGCTCCTTTACAACATCAAGCTGCAACTCCTAATGCTGCAAGCACACTTCCAACTTTGGTACAGATGTACCTCAGTACAGAAAACAGACAGCAGGAATGCCTTCAATGAGAAAATACTGGAAATAGCAACAGCCAGCAGCATAAGGAAATCTATTTTTAGTCAGGTCCTCTCAAACACTAACACTCTGGTCAGACATGATGCTCGGACTGCTTCTGAGCTAGTACTACTAGAAAATTTTAAGAAAATAGGTACTTTAAATGCAGTCATATGCAGCAGAGCTGAGACCCTGATGTTGATACTGTCACATTCAGTGATGCTGCTGAGCAGCAATTCTGCTCCTCCAGCTGAAATCTGAGCAAGGAGAACTGCTCCTGTAATATGGGGGCTGTCACCACTTCTGCTCCCTGCTGGGACCTCACTGAAAACCTGATGTCTTTAAACCAGCAGAAGTGGAAGGCTAGAAGCAGCTTTGAGGTGCTTCAAAATGTCTTTCCTGGTAAGATGAATTGATAATTTCACACACTTTGTTCTCTCTGTTTGGCTGCCAACCCAATGGGTGAGCTATTACAACAGCACTGTTCTTATGTTATAGCCTCAAATGCACTCAAACCTAATTTAAGATCCACCTTTTGCTCTGAAGTTGAAACCACGCAAGCAGTGAAAATGAGGCTGACTGCATCCAAATCCACACTTACAAAATTAAAGGCAAGATTTCCTTAGCAGAGGATACTTGGTTGTCAAATTTATAACCACCAGAGATGATACCCTCCCTCAGGTCTTCACACTTGACTTTGCTCTCTAATGAAAAAAAAGATGGTTGCAATAAACAACCGTGGTTGAATTTTTTCATGCCACTACTTTTAGTGTATGGGAAGTAAAAGGAGACTTATGACTTCCCTAGGGACAGTGCATTTCCAGATATATGAAAGAATAAGCAGATATTGCTTAGCATCTCAAAGCCTTGTCTATAGAGGCACTGTGGATACACACAGTTAATAAGAGATAAAAGTCCTGGCCCTAGACAGCTTCCAGTCAAAACAGATGAAAGGATGGGGAAAAAAAGAGAAGTAATATTATCCTCTTTTTTAATATATATCTATATATACGAAAGCAAGGAACTGAGAAAATAGGTCATTTGCCCAGAACTGGAAGGAAAGCCTGTAAATATGAATTTAAACAGAATACTTCCCAAGTCTTAATCTGGTGTCACAAACCCATTATTTCTCCCAAAACAGCATATTAAGGAAATACCATAAATAACAAAGCTAAGTGAAGACCAGTAGGATCATAAATAAAATACTATATAGAAATGTAAGTATGAATAGTTCTGATTTTATAAAACTTTCTCTTGTGTCCAGTTGGGACACAAGAAGAAGCTGACAAATATATGCTCTTGTACCAAAAAGTAATTGTGAAAAAACACCCCTATTTTCATTTCTAATTATCCACCATAACACATTGATCGATCCATGTGTGGACCACTGTCAAAACACTTTTTATGGCTGAGACACATGAGAGAATTGAATACAAGAGAGGAATTGCCTCCTGGATATAGAGGAAAAGGCCAAGACTAATACACATCTAGAGAAGACTCAGGAAAAAGAGCAGAACATCTATCTAAGAGCTACTTGTAGATAGATGCATTTTTTTGTTGTTTATTTTATACTTTTCTCCTTCAGAGACAATTGACTGTATTGCGGTAAAAGAAATATTTCAGTATAAATATTTCAGAAATATTGCAGTAAAAATATATTTCAAAATTCTCCCCTTTCCCACAGTATCTGTATTCCTCTGGCACTTCTATTTGAAGAAGTCATTTTTAAAACAGAAACTAATTTTTTAAAAAACACCCTGCGCTAGCAAATACATAATTCTCTCATATTGTCCTCAGAGCCTGTCTCTTTAGGATTATTATATATTAGATTATTATAGAAAGGGAGATTTAAATGTCCTGTTTACCTGAACAGCATCATAATACATTTTCTTGCCATCTTCATCTGTCTTGTCTGACATCAGCCATGCCTTGAGCAGATATTCATAAAAGCTATCCCCAAGCCCTCCAATGGAGACATGATCTTAATAGGGAAGAAAGAGATTGAACAGCAATTTCATCTTAAGCTGGGACAATAAAATACAATCACGTTTGAAACAGTGTATTTGATGATCTATTTCTACAACATCTTTAATAAACATAAGCCTGGAACCTCAGGAAAACTTTACTGGTATATACAGAGAATTATTTCTTTTATTGCTGTATTTTTAATTTAGCTAAAACACCATAGTTATTTAATATCCACAGTGTGCTGCAGGAGATCATGGCAAAGAAAAAACAATTTATATGTGACCATTCTAATTCATGTAGTCTATTCCATACAAAACCGTGTTGAACTAAGGCTTTTTTTATCCTAAAAAGATAAAAAAGTAGTAAGTGTTCTCTGATTTGATAAAGGCTTTCCCTTAATGTGCAGGCATTGCTCTTTTAGTCACTAACTTTCCATTTAAGTCACTTCATAAAAAAGACTTTCAGCTCCTTACTGCAGAGTTGAATTTCAGGTTATTTAGTGGTATTTCAAAATGCTGAGCCATATGTTTAAAAATAATACTACATTTTTGAACATCTGACTGCTTTCAGAACTCAGCAGTGGTTTGGAAGGAAAAAAAAGGACTTCACTACAGAGGACTGTTGCTGTGACACTCCTTTATTCTGCTCTATGCTTATTATGTGAAACAATCTGGTACTACAGGTGATGTGACTATTCAATTGCACAATTTAGGATGTGACTCTGGAAACACTAACACCACACAAGCCAGACATTCAGCAACAGCTGCACCAGTGATGGGAAATTTAGTGATGCTCTCAGTTGCTTGTACAAGACTGCACTCACTCACTGTACAGTAACCTAAAAGATTCTTGGCAAAATTTTGATGGGTTATCATGATTTCAGCATAGATCCCTAAATACATGAAATATTACAACTATATATACATGTAAAATGTTTTTTCTAGGCTCCATTAAGTTGAGAAGGGAAGCTAAAGGTTTGCTTATAAAACTTGTTGCTGCCCAGTAAAATTTAGTAATTTGACATTTATTGAATCTTCAGTGAAAAAATTTCAAAGTGCTTTACCAGGACTACTCATCTATAACTGTCAGTTTTACAGCAAAGGAGGGATCTGCTAATTCCACTCAAGAAATACAGGATGGAGATATCATTATACAGATCACACAGCAAGTCCCTGAGTCATACCACAAAGTTCTGGCCACGAGAAGACCAAAAAACCTGCATGGCATGACCCAGTCTCATAAAGTGAGATGCAGAAGTGTTAGTGATATGGAGCTCACACTTCCTGACACCTAACTCTGATCATAGCTTCAAAGTTATGCCCCTGATGGTAGAATTCAAAGGAACACAGATAATTTATTTTTATATTTATTTTTATACCCTTTGTATTTCTCTCCATGGAAAGACTCCTTTCACCTTCCAGACAGGTTACAGAGACATGCAAATGTAGAAGACAGATGTTTGTCTACTCAAACTACATCAACAGTGTCCTTTTCCTCCACTATTCTGTGACATGCAAAAGAAATTTAGTTTTCCGAATGCATCCTGCCCCTTTGCCCACCAAATGCATTGTACCATCAAACCTGAAAAGGTTTTGGTTTTTTTTTTTTCCTCTCCACCCTCTTTTGAACGAGATATATTGAAATTCTGGGAAGACGACACCATTTTTTAAATTAAATGTTCATGATCCAAAAGGAGAAGAGGTTTCTTAAAACAATGGAACATTTCCTGTGATCAAAGGCTGATCTTTGAACAGCAGCATTTAAATGACCTTTACGGTTTCCTAAATAAATTACCATAGAAACCTCTGACATTTGCAAACTAAATAGCACAAGCAGAGTTTCATCAATAATAAGCCCTGTTATTATATACATTATTGCAGTAGACAAATCCAATTGACGCATGCTGCAGCAAATCACTGTCAGTTTACTGTCAAAATAACAAGGGCTAAATGAATTTACAGGAACAATGACAGAGATCCATCAGTGGCCTTCACAGCTACAATACTGCTGGAGAAGAAATATTCAGAAACCATTCCTCCCTCTCCATTTTTATGTTTGAGAGAAAATATTTCTGTCTTGTACCAATTAAGGGTCTTGGTTGTTTGGTTTTTCCCTTCTGTTGTAATCAGCTGAAAACAGCCTAAAAAAGCAATCAAAAATAACATATTTTTCAAGTCTCACATTCTGAACTTCTCTGTGGGGAAAAAAAATTAGTTAATCAGTGTTGGTGAATGGAGGCGACTGATATGAAAGAGATGTAACAAGATGGAACTTGTCTTTGCTGCTTCAGCATGCCAGGGATAGACCCACACCAACATCTGCACTCACCCTTCACAGGCAGGGGAGCTGTTTATTTGTCAGCACTGCCTGCTATTGGAAAACAAAGCTTGTGTAAGCTAAAAGATTTTCTGTGCATACCAACAGAAACTGGCATTTCGTATGAATGAGGAATGCTTAAGATGCAAATATATTAAAAATAGGGAAATAACAAAGGCCATAAGGCAGAATAAGTGTTTGACTGCTTTGAAACATATAAGGCAGAGCCACTAACTGCCTCAGCCACTAGAAAGATCTGCTCTCATGAAGCACCAAAAAGCTGCTTCTGTGAGTAACAGAAGCCAAGAAAGGAGTTAAGTGGATCTGTCTCACAGGTGCTGAGATTGTCTCTAATTAAATCCAGTACCTACAGCTGTAGGATCAACACTTCCATGGGAGGTTTTTATGTCTTGCAAAGCTGTGCTGAACCAACAGGTGAACCAACTGGGCACATGTCTCGGATCTCTAAAAAGGATGTTTATACCAACATGCAGCCACAGTCGATGGCTATGCATGCTGAGCTGCCACAGGCCTTGTGGCACAGTGACCTGCAGGAAGCCTCACAGCATAGCAGAGTAAGAAATGGCAGGTGTACTTCTAATTCATAAAGAGAAATGGGATTTGCCTTGATAGGAAAATACAAGCAAGCAGCACAACCTTTTTGGACACCATTTCAACTCAGACTGACATAAAGCTTTCAAAAATAGATTCTAATAAAAAAAAAATCACTGAAATCACAGAATGCATAAGGTTGGAAGGGACTCTATCTGGTCTGACCTCCCTGCACGACAGGGTTATCCTAGAACACATGGAACAGGATTGTGTCCAGACAGTTCTTGATTATCTCCAGTGAAGGATGCTCCACAACCTCCCCCAGACAGAAGCTATTTGTTCCAGGGCTCTGTCACCTGCACAGAAAAGTTCTACCTAATATTCAGGTAGGATTTTGTCTGCATCAGTTTCTTCCTTTTGCCTCTTGTTCTATTGCTTGGCAACCTGGAGAAGAGCCTGGTCCATCCTCAGACATCTTCTCTTCAGATACTTAAGAGACATTGATATGGTTCCCTCTCAGTTGTCTCTTCTTAATGCTGAACCAGCCCATCTCTCTCAGAGCTTTCCTCAAAGGAGAGATGCTCTAGTCTCCAGTCATCTTCATCAGCCTCTGATAGACCTGCTCCATGTCTTTTGTACTGAGGAGTCCAAAATCCCAGAACTGGATGCAGCACTTCAGTTGTAGCCTCAGTAGGGCTTATTGAGGCAGGATCATCTCACCTGACCTGCTGGGAATGCTCTTCCTAATGCAGCCGAGGATGCGATTGGCCTTGGCCAAAAAGGCACAGCTGGTTCATGGCCGCCTTGTAGTCCACTGGAATTGCCAGGTCTTTCTCTGCAGAGCTGCTTTCAGCAGGCTGGCTTCCTGCATGTACAGGTGCCTGAGGTTACTATTCCTCTGCTACAGGACCCTGCATTTATCTTTGTTAAGTTTCAGACAGTGCCTCTCTGCCGATCTCTCCAACCTGTGGAGGTCCTGCTGAAGGGCTGCACAGCCCTGGAATATCGGATGTTCCAGGTTTGGTTTTTAGAGAACTTGCTGAGGAGGCATCTCCCCTTCATCCAAGTAATTGATGGATAAGTTAAACAACACTGGGCCCAGTACAGACGACAGACCCTTGGGGGCACCATCAGTGACAGGCTTCCAACTAGACCTTGTGCCACTGATTACAACCCTCTGGGATCTGCTGTTCAGCCACTTCTCAATCAACGTCACTGTCCACTCATCCAGGCCACAGTTCCTGAGTTTGCCCATGAGAATGTTGTGACACAATATCCACCAATCTCTCCTCCTCCATCCAGGTAGTTGTCACATCACAGAAGGCAACTGGGCTGGCCAAGCAGGATTTACCTTTAGTGAACCAATGCTGACTACTCTTGATCAACTTCTTGTCATCCATATGGATAGAGATGGCCTCTAGAATGAGGTTCCAGGGATTGAGGTGAGGCTGATGAGTCAGTAGTTCCCTGGGTCATTCTACTTGCCCTTTTTGAAGATTGGTGTGACTTTTTTTTTCCCCCGGTCCTCAGGCACCTCTTCTTAATTCCATGACCTTTTAAAGACAATTGTGAGCAGCCTCACTGTGGTGCCTGTGAGCTCTCTCAGCATTCACGGATGCATCACATCAGATCCCATGGACTTGTGGATATAAAGTTTGCCTAGATGTTCTCTAACCCAATTCTTTTTGACCAAGGCAAAGCCTTCCTTCTGAGCTTCCCTTACCCAGGGTGGCCCCTCCAACCTGATGGGCCTTTGTGCACATTCTCATTTCCCTAGTCTTCAGTTTCCAGGGCCTCATAACTATTGTATGAGGACACCTGAGAAGATGAGGTGCACTGGGAGGGGATTCTCCTGCCAGCCTAAGTAGAAACCTGTTTCTGCTCCCCTCCGTCTTTAAGGTCCCCTACTTCTGCCTAGTGGAGAGTGGGTAAAGGATCCATCACTTCTCATGAAGTAGATGGTGGGTGCATTTTTCTGAGGCATGATAGAGAGCAGACACTCATCTTTGCCTTTGTGAAAATTATCTATTCAGACTGTGGCCAGTCCCATAAGGAGTCCAAAACCTCACTTCCCCCTTAGCTACATCCTAAAAAACCTCTTATGTTAACAAACCTCTCCAGTCCTTTTCTTCTGTTGCATCACCCAACCAGCTCACACAGGTTGAATCTGGAACCAGCTAATCTGCTCATAATCCTTTCAGACCATGATATCTTGCTTGTTTTCATTCAATAATGTAAGGAAGAAAAAATAGAAAGACACTGAGTTGTTTGAATAGATGGTGGCAGACTGAACCTAAGCAAGAAAAGTGGAAAAAACAGTAAGGTCTCTAGAGTCATGACCCTGCACACTATGCAGACTTCTGACATGTTGTGGAGATCAGAGAAAGCAATGAACAACAAGAAATTACTCAGTCATTAGGAAGGGGCTAAGAAATTAAAACAATTCAAGTATTTTATAGTCTTTTCCTTCTAATTTCAGTATCTTCAGTAATGGTTCCAAGGGGATTAATGCCATGACACATTTCTGTTTAGCTTGCTTCCTCAGTTGGTGGCATTACATTTCAACAGAAATCACAGCTGGTATTAACTGGAAAGGCTTGTCTTATTACTTTTCTTTCCTTCAGTGGAGCCACACAACTCCAAAAATGTGGAATTTGATTCAAACAAGCTGATAATGTTTCCTTATGCAGCTACTTCAGAAAGCACTTTCGATTTTTGAATAAGAGACTTCTGTAGTCGACAAATTCCTTTCCAAAGTCATACATATTTATACATTTCCCTGCTTCCATAAGTCATACTGAAAGCTCAGGAAAAGTAGATTAAAATGCAGCAAGTACGACTATTATTTTTATAGTTGTATTTTATACATTTTATAGAATCTCAGATATAAAGGGAGCTTCTATATGTTATAACAGTTCTTTTTATATAAAAAACATATAACAGTGACTGAAAGAAGTAAACAACTGTAAAGAGAATGCTGACAGACAGGTCATAGTACACAAGACTTCAGCTACTTACGCTGGCCCCACTGGCCACTGCTGGGATTCAGGTAGTTGGGGTAAAGGCCCTCTGGTTTATCCAGTCGACTTAGAACCTTTCGGATATTCATTACCTAGATGAAGGTACAAAACACTGAGCACTTATCCATTTTCCCCACAAAATACAGGAGTGTAAATACACCTACAAATAACTCCCCTGATCTTATTCAACACACATACCCCAACAGCTCTGTGCAATCATATCACTATTGAAAAAGCTGTTGTCATCATGCAAACAAGTTCCTGAAAACCTCTAGACTTTCTGTGTCAATTGTCAGCAATGAAACAACACAACAGGAGCAAGCTCCAAAGCTCAGGACTTGCTATGCAGAGTATCCCCCTTTTCTACAGGATACTGAAACTCACTGAGGATATTTCCCTTAACTAAGCTGAGCTACATCAGTATTTATATTCCTTGTATACCCAAACCAGAAATGCTATTAAATATTAAGCTTACCACCTAGTTCAGATGTGGAAGTGCACTGTAAAGGAGAGCATGGCTGGAACTGACTGAGCTTTACACAACCAGCTTGCCCAGCAGCAGGGACCCAGGCAACCCTGAGTGCTCTGCTGGCACTGCTAAGGAGCTCACTACAAATGAGATGCCCGGGGAAACAATTACAGTCCAGATGCTCAGCAGCTGGAGCCATCCAGCAGCACAATCCACTGCAGAGCACATGTGAATTTTAGGATTCACAGAAAAAAACACATATAGCAGCCTGGAAGGATGAGGATCCTGAGCACTGCAGAAATAGTGACAGAAAAGGTACTGACAGCTTCGTTATAAACCCCTGAGTGCCTAGAGACCCAGTGAAGTAGCTACTGAAAAAGAAGATAAATTAACTTATACCAAGCTGCAGAAGGATTTCTGTTGTAGTACACAAACTGCTTCCTGCATCTTGACACTACTCATTGCCCAAATGCAGGCTGCAATGAGTCCTAGAAGAACTCAATTAATAAGTTCTTCTAAGAATATGTCCATGCAAAGCTTATTCCAGTGTTTCTTCTTTATCAAGTGTACCAGCCCTGGCATGGTTTGCCTCCAAGGGCTTTGGAATTGCAATCTCTAAAAGGTTTTAAGAACAGCTTACATAAACAGATTGCCAGCATCTTGCAGCTAGACCATGATGCCACTCTGTAGGAGAACCATAGGCAAGGATTTTTAAGATACGGACTTTCATTGTCTCTTAGTGGAACAGATGTTATGCATTAAATTACCATAAATGTCCCTAGATAATTAATTTATGTTGTCAATTTGTTTCTGGCTATTTTTCAGTGCTGACACCCCCTACCCATCCACTCCCCCTCCCCAGTTCAAATTTAAGAGAAACTGTGCAATTTACCCCTAAATATATGAAAATTGCTAGGAGTTTGCTTCACAAAATTTATTCCAATGCTGACAATGGTACTGCAGTGAAGCCGCTCAGTCCTTACCCAATAATAATTTTAGATCTGACTATTGCTTTTAGACCTACTGCTAAGATTCGGAGTCTTGTCAATAATTAGATTATTAAGTCGATAATATCAGCTTTAGGTAACATGGGGAGGCTGCAGTAAGAATACAAAATCAAAACAAGTGTATGTTTTAATTAGGAACTAAAAAGAAGATAAATGATACAGTGTATTATAAAGAACAGGACTTGCTGGCTATTAGTATGTCAAGCAAAAAGCAAAGCAAAATTTTTCAGGTAGGAATTGAGGGAAGGAATTTTTTCCATGGCTCATCTATATTAAAAGCATCCAGAAGACAATGTTATCAGATTTTGGAAGAATTAGTATGCACAATCACTGCTTTGTCTAAGGATGTGATTTTTTTTTCCTTGCCCCAAAGAGAGTTCAAAGTATATTTCTTTTAGGTCAGTGCAATGGAAGGCCTTTCTGACCTCACTGACGGCAGTGATATTATGCAGCATTTTGAAGAGTAAACTTGTTGAAATCACCCTGGTGCTTTGCTTTCTCTAGACATCAGTTATTATCCCGAATATAATGTCAGGTTTTGTTTACACCCCATTAGGTAAAGAACTGAAGAACGCTGTACAGTCTGATTGCTTAATGTGATACTAATTTAGAAGATAAACAGAAATTAAATGTTTTATGGGGCCATATACAAGAACATACATCAGAATAATTTCAGAAGAGACTTTTGAATTTTTAATACAAAAACATGCCAAGGTGATTAGGGAAAATGTGACAAACACTCACAACTGAGGAATATCCAAATCTCTCCTCATTCATATTAATCTCTAAATACATTATGATTTATCTTTTACAACAGGATTTTGATGGATCAATCTCACCTTTTCAGCAAACACAGGATTTCCAGACAGGTGGCTCAAATGTACAAACTCCAGATGCAAAGTCCCAAATTCTGCCAAAATGCTGCTTCCACCAGAGGCCCATGGCCAATTTCGACCAATTCCACTAAAATGGGGGAAGAGAAAGAAAGAAATGAGCATCTATGAGGCAATGCTAATAACATTAATAAGCAATACCTATACCAGTATCATGAGAAGATAATTAATCTAAAATGTATTTACTATGTATCTAAGGAGCCATGCATCAGCAGCCTTCCATGATTTTCACCACAGGACCTTGAATTACTTCAGTCCAGCTCTGCTTAGGCTGTACAGCTGCTTCTAGCAACAACCCAATCTTTTTAGCTCACAAATGGCTCCATTACACTTATCATTGTAACTGTGTTACATTGCAGGATATCATGTTTAAAGACAAAAAAGCACTGACTTGTTTTCTGCTGTACTTAACACAACTCCCTCCGCTTCTAACTCTAATTTCTACAGTGCAATTGTTTATTAACTTTAATGCATATATACAGAATAGGCTTTAAGTTAAAAGTATTGCATGCAGCATATCCTTCTTAATACATGAGACTTTAATAGGGTAGGATAAGTGTGTATTTTCTGTCTGAGCATTCCTATCAGGATGAGTAACTTCAGTCTTAATTACAACCTAAGGATACTTCACAGCAAAATTAATCTTAGGATTTGTGTTAAGAATAGAGAAATGCACATTTATTGCTAAATCCCCACTAGAAACTAATGCTTGTTGAGACTCAGAATGGCAAGTCTAATAAAGTTTCATTTCAAAAAGGTGGGGTTTTTTTTTACCCTTGAAATTCCCAGACCCAACCCCCCGCCCCCACTGAAATTAAAGAAAAGCTAGCCAATGTTCCAGAGCATCTAGGTGAATAATGACATATTAGATGGGCATAATATTAGGATGAATGTTACCTATAAATACACTTATTAGGGACTGGAATGTCTTCCACATTTCCAAGTTGTAAACAGCATTAAACACAAACACATCTGTATATAAATAAAATTTTAATTCTACTTTTACACATAAGCAGCCACTATGGTCATCGATTAGCAGTTGCACAACCATGAAAATACAGTATTCTTCCTGAGCTAAAATGTGACTCAGAAACCCCAAAACCAGCAAAAATCCCAATAAATCATGATGGAAGTTCTCAGACACATTAAAATCTCTTTTTCAAAGGATCAGCTATAACTGAAGTTTAACCAATACGTGGAAATTAAGACTCCATTAAGTCAATCTCCCTGCTAACTATATTAATAGGACATTTTGAGACTTCTGCCAGACACACAAAATAAAACCAAGCCATTAAACTTTAAAAGCAGAGAAAAGGCACAGAGAGCACAAAGGAAAGAGATCTGATAAGGCTTCCCTGGTTCACCACAAAGGTGCAAGAGGCTGAGACACATTAAGTCCTCTGATGTAAATAATTGCTCAAAAAGTGTTTCTAATCTTCATACCTGCAGACCAAAAATGAAATCAGGGTACTGCAAAGATGCACACAATCCCAATTTTATATGTTATTTGTGTGACTGAAACAGAGCGCAAGTTTTAAGTGTCTTAATACCTCATTTTAAGATCTATTTTACATAGATTACAGTACTTTTTAAGAGTGAAGAGAAACCCACATCTGGTTTAAAAACTGTGCACTTCAATTTACTGTGCTTTGGAATTTTTTTGAACAGTAACATAAAAGCATCAGATATTACAGAAAATAGGATCAAGGTGAGTACTGCAGACAACATGTCTGGAAACCTCTTCTCTGCAGTCTGAAGAACTCATAGACTGGTTATTCACCCAAGAACAGATCCCACACGGTATGTGCTATCTCAAGTTCTAACTGCTGACTGACAAAAATATTTTAGTGTGTTTTCAAATAACCCAGATTTAAAGAGCTGACCAAGTTCACAGGAGCAAAAAAAAACCCCTCAGAATTTCGAAAAGTGACCATGTTGTGGTGCAAATGGAAAAAGCATATGTGCTTTTTTTCTATCAAGTTTCTCAATCAATCTCAAAGTGAAAACATCGAGCTGTTCCTGCAGCAAGGCATCAACCAAAATTGACAGAAAACGTAATCGAGTTCCTACTTGCACCCTACCCCAGTGTCTGCTGATATCAATACAACCTGCCAGAACACTTTGATGTAGTGTGTTTTGTTAACAAGGAACATTTCCAAACACAGCTGTGAAAAGCTGTGTTTTCTGCATGCAGCAATGTGTTTTGCCATAAGTGGAAGATTCTTCTTGTTTAGGATGGTTCGAAAATTACAAACTTGCGTTCTTTACTCTTACAGCAAAAAGGAAATGGAAAAAACATCTACATTACATTTAATGTACTATTTAATGTAGTAATCATTTTTTTCAGTGGGGTCAGGTGGTTAGGAAAAAAGGCATCAACATATTTCTGGCAAATCTGCAAAATAACAAAGCTATGGTTTAGTCTAAGATGTGAGCTCTGTCACTGGAAAGCTCAATTCAGTAAGTGCTAGAACCCAAAATTTACACTTCAGTCCCTCAACTATTTTTCATGCAACCTTCAGCTATGTATGTCTGGTATTTTCTCATATCATAGAAGGGTCCGGGTTGAACAGGACAGTAAAGATCATCTGGTTCCAACCCCCAGTGCCATGGGCACGGGCACCTCTCAGAGGCTGCTCAAAGCCGTGTCCCACCTGGCCTTGAACACGTCTCTGGGCAGCCAAATCCAGTGTCTCCCCATCCTCAGATCAAATAATTTCTTTCTGGTATCTAACCTAAACCTAATCTCTTTCAGTTTAAAGCCATTCCCCTTTGTCCTATCACTACCTGCCCTTGTCAGAAGTCCCTCTCAGCTCTCACAGACCCCTTTAGGTTCTGGAAGGCTGCTTTGAGGTCTCTCCAAACACTTCTCCAGGTTGAACAGCCCAATTCTGTCTTCACAGCAGGGGTGCTCCAACCCTCTGATCATCTTCATAGGATATATTTCATCTTTAGGAGCAATGGAACAGGTAAGTTTTCTATATTCCCTCACACTAACTGGAATTGCCACAGTACACTTCTGATTCCATTTAACTCTATTCTTATTTTAAGATGACAGTCCAGTGTGCATTATGCAGATAGTCAGCTCTGGAAGAGAGAGACCAGGAAATACTCAACAAAGCTTTCAGCATACAGAATGTGAGAGATTTCACACTCTGATAATTTTTCATTGGGAAAGTAGACTTTGACTTTTGTTTAACAGTATCTTGTCTTAAAAAAAAAAAAAAAGAAAAAAGAAAATGAAGAGGGTGCTCTTTTTTCAGCCCTGCCCTCCCCACCCTCCAAATCCTAAATATTATATACTTTTAAACAAAACAGAACTTTAAAAAGAGAGAACCTGAACAGAACAAAGTAAATGGAAAAAGACATCTGTATCAGGGATTATAAACAATGAGAACATTAATAAATTACTTGAGGTGCCCTAGAAAATAACATGCAATAAATAAATCTACCAGCTCAGTAAATCTTAATAACTAGGCATAGTAAAATACTATGATTTCTGCCCATGCATGATATAACATAATCAGTGTTCCCAAGTCAGACATTTTTCAAGCTCTTCACCATTACCATTATAAGTGAATAAAAACTTCTGCAAAGTTAAAAAAGGGAATGTTAAGTACCTATTTACTCTTCAGCTATAAACTCAGTGCTGGGTATCTCATAACTCTTCAGTTATGAAGTTATGTGCTGGCTTCCTGAAGTCTTGAGATGCAAACCTGAGTTTCAAGTGAAAGGTTTTATTTCTACTTGAAAATCTACATAATGTTCCAGGTTACTACAGTTTGGGGTTTTTTTGTTTGTTTGTTTTTTATTTGTCTCTGGGTGCCCATTACTCAAGTCCAGAAACAACAGCAGCAATCTTAACCCAAAGAATGACCGGAGAATTTGGGGGATTCTCAAAATGTGGTTTATGACTCCGTGCCAAACTTATGTGCAGAGCACTCCTCCCCATCAAAGGAAGACCTGTAAAGGACTGAAAACTTGTTGCATTTTATTTTCACTCAGTTTAGTATTTTAATGTCACAAATGTCTTGTAAGCTGACAAATGCAGCTTTTAGAAAGGGATGGAGGACAGCACAGGGGGCCAGGTGTGATACTTTTTGTGTTAGTTGCATTCTTTGTCTTGCTTTCTTTTTGTAATTTACTTTGCAACTGAATTTTTCAGTTTTTCTTATTTTGATACTCACTTCAACCTGTACCAAGTGTCAGTCATGTACTGACATCAGAGTTAGAAACGAAACTCTACTATATACTTCAGGAAGGAAAGAGGGAAGGAGACACACTACTCAAACTACTTTGAAGATCCAGGTGAGTACTAAAATAATTTCAGTTTATAGGGCACTATTTTAACCTATCTCAAATCACTGTGCCTACAATTGTATATTATATACTGCATAAAACACACAAAATATTTCTGTAACATATTCATAGACCTTTAGGACTTACTATAACTTTTATTATGTAAGTAAGACAAATCTGAAGTGAGGATCTGGATCAGAGAAGCATAATGTTTTGGTTTATAATATTTCTCTCTGATTTTGTAAATTTTGTTTCTAAACACTGAGTGCCACAGAATCTGAAAACCAGTGTTTATAATTCTACTGTCATTCATTCTTTGGAAATATGAGCCTGATTGACCTGGACTGCTGGTAACTTAATTCAGTATTTTTCCAGCAGACCATTCTTGGTCCATCTGTACATAAAACCACTACGTCTTCTAAAATGTACAGAATGTACCAAGAGAGGGAACCACAGAGGAAATATAAATATTCAAAGGTTGCTTTTTTAAAAATTACTGAAATTCAGATGCACAACCATATTTAAAAGAGTTCTTTAAAACTATACTACATCCCAAATATGTATAAAGCAGCGGCTAATTTTCAATTGAAGGGAAAAGCAAACCCTCAGGGAAACTGCACAAATACTTCAAAGGGTCAAAACACTTATCAAAATTCTTGTCATCAGTGAGCAGAACTGTTTGTCTTTGCAGACAACTTGTTTATTACACCCGAACCTTTCCTGGAGGATGCCAGGACAAGTCCACAAGCTGGAGGCAGAGCAAGAAGTCAGAATTTCAATATTTAATGCAAAATGCACCAGCACAAAGGGATAGCCAGTATCCTCCTGCAGACTTAGCCAGTAAAAAAGGTGAAAGGCCAGAATAAAAGAGACACAGCAGCAACATGTGAAGAGTCCAAGTACTGCTGTTGAGAAAGGTTTTGGAATTAAAGATGAAAGTAAGTCCCAACAGCCCCTTTGGACTTTACTAATGCTGATTTTTTTTTTCTGTAAGAAACTACCCTGCAGCTGTGGGTGAAATTGCAAAATGCTCTGACAGAGAAATCACTGAGAAGGGTCCACTGAAATTCACCAGAGCTGGAGCATGCAGGTGCTGGTACTTCCAACAATGCTGAGGGACCAAGGAAGATCCACCTGGAAAATACAGCTTGTGACTGGAACTGCTTAGGCTTAATCCTGTTTTAAGAGGATTTCTGCAGGAGCAGTGTTGCCTGGCCCAGTCCTCAGGAGCTGTCTTATGTCCCTCCACACCACCAGCTGTCACTGAGACACCCAGGAGAGAGAGGGACCTTTCCAAATGGAGGGTGAGAATCAGCCAGAGGGTGTTGCAATGGACACAACAAACTTCCCCACAGCTTTCCCCTCCCAGCACCCCAGGATGCACTTCATGTTTCTCCTTGAGTTTCAACCCCCAAGCAAACATGCCTTGAAAACAGAAATAATGTAGAATGATCAGGATACTTTTGTCAAAGAAAACCACAGATCATCCCCTACTTTTTTTTCCCAAAGGAAGCCTGTGGTCCCCAGACAATTTTGAAAGCATAATACGATTGCTTTTCCATGTTTTAGTCTAAAAATTATGATCGCATGCCATTTGGCTGCACATTTGGCTGAAACCCCACACTGTAATTCAGCAGACATGCTGCGTGCCAGCTACAGATCTGACCACGAGAGAAGGCGGGGAAATGTGAGAGCATTGTAGCTCCAGCAAGGGTATCCTTTGAAATTAATATCTTTGGGGCTCCCCTGATAATCAGCACAGGGAGCTAACAGAATTAAATCACTTCACAGAGGAGATTAAACTGAAGATGGAGTCTTTCCTGTTACCGAGCAAACCCATGGAGACCAATCTCTTACAGTTACCCCTTGCCAGGTGCCCAAATCTCAAAATTTCAATTAGCTTCACAGGTACCAGATGGGGTTTTGAACTCTCTACAGACTAATACACATAACAAAAAGAGGGACTGGAGATAAACACTCTGTAATGTCATATTTTAAAATCTTTAATTACATAAAAAGTTTTTTCCTACCTCACAATTTATCTTTAATGATTTTTTTAGGAACTAGATGATTTTTAAGGTCTGTTCCAATCTGAACCATTCTATGATTTTATATTTCAATACAGTTAGAACCATCTCCAAGGGCACAGTCCATTTTGGCAGAATTGCTCATTATTCCTATGTCTTCCTTTTATAAAAAGTCAGTATAAATACACAGTGTCCAGTCACAGCATTTCTAATAAAGTGTTTATATATTGCAAAAGCCTTCAGTCTATGCACTGCCAAAGCCTTTCTGTCACTACCAGTCCTTCATAATATTTTAATTTAATTAAATAAACTAGGTCTCCTTAGCACAAATGAAGAGAGGTCAGTGAACCATCAGGTTTTTCACTTACATACTCGGTATATATTTTTGATTTGAAACAAAATATATTTAAAAGATTAAGTTGCTATAGAGCCATAGATGGCACAAAATGCTAAAAAAAACCTTAATTGCTTTCAGAAATTCCTAGGCAAATGATTGAACTCAAACCCCAACAATTAATATGTTCTAAATACACACACACTCTCAACATAAAAATTAAGCAAATACTGGGAAAAGTATTTTATAGATACTACAGTGGCTCTGGCAGAGTAGTCTAGGATAACCCTCCCTGAGCAGGAAGGTTAGACCAGATGATCCATTGTGGTCCCTTCCAACCTGACCCATACTGTGATACTGGGATCCCCTAGGAAAGGGAGACAAATACTTCATTCCAAAAGGATTATTTTCAAAGGCCATTTCCATAGAATATCAAATGTTTCATGCATTGTTTAGGATTGCCACATCTGAAAAGACTTTCATAAGAATAATTTTTTGGATTGCTCTGCATGGAACCATTTATCAATGTGTCACCAAAAAAAAAAAAAAAAAAAAAAAAAGAGTGGGTTCCTACATCTTTCTCCTTTTAGTACTGCTGCTCACTAAGAATGCTAATAAACTATGCTGTGTGATTTGAGTTTTACTTAGAGACTCATATTTTAAAGCAAAATTTAAACAAACCACACAGCCAACGATTGCTTAAAGTTTCAATTGTTCTATTTGATAAATTAAATGCAAAAAGATTGTATTTTTTAATTTACTTGTTTCTCTCCCACTCCCAAAAGTACAATATATAGGATCTTGGATCTTGGTTTAAGGGCCTGTCTTCACAAGTACTGAAACTGATGATTCATTTGTTAACACTTCAAGGATATTTAATGTGTTTCTGTTTTCCTGCTAACTGACAAATCATCCAGACCCTTGTTTGAGAGTAGAAAGAAAGGTACAGAAATCCCATGTTTGCAGACACCACTGAACTTTTCCACCCAAATTTTGTGGCGGGACCTGCCAAGGAAGGATCAAACTGAGAAATATGTGACAGGACTGTGTATTTCTAGCCCCAGCAGCAAGTGTAAATATCTTCCTATCTAACTTGCAGTAAATGACACTTAATTTCTGCAGGCTTAAGTGGTCCCAGAATCACCTAAGGCATCCAAACTCTTGCTGGAGCTCTGACTTTTCCACAGTAACCCATCTCTGAGACAGGAAAATGATTATAATCTGGTCAAGCACCTCTCATTCACTGTCTCGACAGCTGGAGACAGCCAAAAAAGAAACTAAAAACCAGCTAGCTAGCCTGCAGGGTAGTTTCTGACATCTGTTTTATTCCTCTCTGTGAAGAGGATCATGTGGGCAAATTCTAACAGCTGGTTAGCTTTTCAGCTGCGACAATAAATGTGTTAACCACTGCTCTTGCCTAACTACTGCCCAGCTGGCAGCTTCCTGCTCAGCCCAGCTGCCCTCTCTGAAGACTGATACCAGCTCTTACCTGGAGAGATGGTCTTGAGGGATGTTACCTCAGCAGGAGGAGGCAACAGTGAATTAGTACCATCAGCAACCCCAGGAGGAAGACTAGCACAAGTGGTTACTCAATTTTATGGGATGACAGGGAATGAAAAAATTTTCTACATATGTCCTCAATGTCAGACAAAACATGAATGTTTTTTACTGCAACAAGTGATATAATGAAGAGGTATAGCCTCAAGAGCTGTTAGTTTGAGAACATTAATTTTGCCTATTTGCCTATTCGTCTGCAGTGTCAGCATTAATATATGCTGATCTCCTGGCCATTTCAGTGATGCCAGTGCAGGAGATGCATCCATTTGTATAGGAGACACATGTACATCAACATCTGTCTGGAAATGAGAGTAGAAAAATCTGATTGCTGTGGCTAACTGTTCATCATTTGAGAAACTACCAGCACAGCCCCCAGAAGATGCTAATATGAAACAGATTTTAAAACAAGATCCTTGTTTTTCTCCAGGAAGTTCATCAGGTCCTTCAAAGGCAATATTTACAGTTACATTTTCCAAGAAGAAAAGCTACCCTCCTCCCAGCATTTTTGCCTTTTACCTTTGTAAGGAAACATACCCAGAAACCTCTAAAGCTGCCCTAGAATGGTCACTGGCTCTTTACTACACTTAGATAAGGGTAAAATGTTCAAGTGTTATCCAGAGGACTGATCTTCACTCAATAGGCAATTTCTCTTGAAACTGGACAGAACAGTAACAGAGACTGAAGAGCACAATTAAGCAGAAACTGAGCAGGAGGTACATGAAGTACAAAGTTTCCAGTACCAGCCTGTGCTATGGCCTCTGCCAGAGCAATTCCCCACTTCCCTGAAGGGTCAGTCAGCAGTGGCAGACACAGGGAAGACAAGAGGGTTCTGTCTGCTCCATGTCATTCTACGCGAAAGCCCACTGAATATTCTGTGCTGAAAGCTATCTGCTCACGATTAGGTCAGAGTAGTGATGGCTCCTGAACACTTACATGAGAGGACACTACAGTGAATGGAAACAGCAGACATGGAGCAGGAGGAGCAAAGTGGAGACCAAAATGTCACAGAGAACCAAGGTGAAGAGGAAACAATCTCATCTGCCTCTGGAGAGCAGCAGAGAATAAGCAAAGGCCAGTGAAATTGCCTTTGGGAAGACAATGCTTTAGTGTATGCATTGAAGTCTGACAGCTGCTGAGAACAAAAATAAATCACCTCCTCCATGGGCTCCAAAAATGACCAGATACCATGGCATACTTCTTTTGTAGTCTGATACATGGTCTTTGGACATCTGGATCTAGTGATACTGTGTCTACTGACACTTAAAATAATCAGAGTATCTTATTTTTACAAAACAGTCCACCCAGACTGTTGGGCTGCTGTGTTTATATCAAATTCCTGTAACATTTCTCTGTGGAAAAAAACATTGAATTTCTTTAGGATTTTACAGGCAGGATCCGTACAAACCTTTCCTTATGGCTGGCTGCCCCATGACACTTCTCACATTACTGGTGCTCTAAAGGGGCATCAAAGCTTGTGGAACTGGCACTCTGTGGCAAACCAACAGAGCACTAAGCTCACATTTACATGCCCATATGGAATGTAAATGGAGAAAGGGAGAGGCAATTAGTAGTCAGGCATTACATGATCTGAAATATCAATATGACACATGTCAAGTGTTTAAAGGTACTTTTCAGTGTCACCATCTAAAACTGTACTAAAACTGTACTTGCTACCATAATAATTTCTGATAAAAGTTATCTGAGCACAGCACAGACCTACATGTCTCCCACAACACACTAATGAATAAACTAAACAATTCGTGCTTCCTATTACTTTATATACTGAGGTTTAATTAATCAATTCTAAAGGCTAAAAAAGCAGGAGGGAATAGAACACAACAGAGCAACGCCAGAGATAATAAGTACTAGCATGGACTACTTTTAATCAGGTCCCCAAAGAGAAAAAAGTAAAAATAACAGGAAATGAAAGTAATGAATGGAATTTCACAGCTCTGCCATCCATGTGATAAATTAAGACAGAATAAAAGGAGGTAGTATTAGAATGAAATTCCCTGCTGTAGCAAGTGGTGTAACTCAGAGTTACTGACAGTCAAAAAATCTTACAAAACCAAACCCAAAGGAAAAGCATCCAAAGCAAAGCAAGAAAAAACTAACTCCTGCTTCTCAGAAGCAGATTCAGTGGGCAGGAAAATAATTAAGAATTTTGGAAGAACCTATGAGAAACGCCATTTATTTATGTTCTTGTCCTCTCTACCTTGCCTTTTAATATTAAAAGACAAACTAACTGTGTAAGTTTAAAACTTATTTTAGAGCTTCACATTTCACATTAACATTGCTTGCTGCCTTAAAACCACTGTAGCCATGGCACTTAGCACTTTTGATATACTTTAGTCATACATCCCTCTGTAAGACTCTGCTCCCTGTTCTACACCACTTTTCCAATATTCAACTTTTAGATCATCCTCTTCTTTTCTCCTGAGGATTTGCTGTAAATCCCCCCTCCACCCTAAGTTAATGATTAGTTCATTAACTTCTGACTTCAGTTTCTATCCCACATCAGATTTCCTCTACTAGTAACTGATGTTCAGTTTTCACTAAGTTGTTCTTTTGCTCTATCAGTTGCATTGTCCAAGTGCAAAGAAATGTTATTAACTTCCTTTGTCTGTAAAATTTGTTATGAGGATGAGTGTTGAGCATTTTGCATTTGGATGTGACTAGGTAATAGAAATATGGCGGAGAATTGGTGCCAGAACCCAGAAGTTCCCCCTTTTTTTTTCTTGTTTTGTTTGTTGGGCCTTTTTTTACACCCCCCCCCCTTTTTTTTTTTTTTTTTTTTTTTTTTTGGCCGCTCTGTTCTTTTTTGGTTCTACAACTCTCCTCTTGCTCTCCCAGTAAACCTCCTTATTATGAGGTATTCCTTCTTTTACTGCCAATCAGATAAAATTATCTCCACACATCCTCAAATGAAGGCAGTGAGATGTGTTTGTCTGGTAGAGATCCGGCAACAACAGTCCCCTCCAATTCAGGCTAAGGACACTCACAACCCAATCAAGAGTAATTATTGTACTGAAATACTGTGAAAACAGTGGTTTCTCTATCAGAAGGGCTGTATCAGTTTTTCAAGAAAAGCTACTACTGATCTTCTGGACAGAACAAAATCCCAGTATTTGGTCTTTTCAGTCTGATGAGGACTTACAAAATCAGGAAAAGATTCAAAGCAGCAAAGCACAGATGGCAAGTGACTGCTATATGTTATTTCTCTACTACTAATTTCCACTTTCTCACTTTCTAGGACTCATTTTTCAATTCCCCAAATAATCCTAATCTCAATCTCAGTAATTTAAAATATATCTGTATCACTCTTATCTATACAGTTCATATTCATCCCTTATCGTCAGACAGTAAATCTAAAAAGCAGATTTATTCTTTTTCTTCTCTGAACTTAATTAGCTCGTATTAGCTTCTCGTGTCACAAAAATATTTTATGTGGGTTCACAGTTATTCAGGTTAAAAAGTCTTTCAAAGCATCTAGTCACATTTATTGCGCTTGATGCTGCATGTGGTGCCATTAAATGCTTGAATCATAGAATCAGAATCATTACACTGACGGCATGGCACCGTTATTAAAAATAATGGGCTGACAAGTTGCAAAGGTCTGCTTCAAGCTGTTTTGTGGCTACCAGTCATTGCAAGGAGCCTACATCAAAGGCTTGCTGACTGACAGTCAATTATTTCTCCTTCTAATACAGCTGCTGGATCAACAGTGGTTTCAGACACTGGACAGCTTGTCACAGGACTTGCAGCTGTGACATTCATCAGATATTAACGTTAACTTAACAAATGCTGTAAATTACACTTGCATATAGATTTGCAGGTATGTGTTTCAATCTAAACATGTACAATACAGAGACACCACTATTGTTGAGGGAAACTTGTCTTCAGTATCTGCTGTCACAGATGCTGTGACAGCTCTATGAAACTACTGAAATGGCATTCTGGTTCACTGAAAGGGACAGCTTCCCTAGATCAAAAAATCTTAAGTAGTCTTTTTCAGACTGGTGTTGTGAAAGACATAATCTGTTTTGACAAATGCTTTAAGAAAAGTACAAATGTCCTCTTCTTCCAGTCTGCTTCAATCTTTTTGTTTCTCTTTACCCACACATTGCTGTGTCATAAAAATCTATTTGTTCTGGGATCAGATAAACATTTGTTTTTCTCAGTGCCAGTCACTAAGGCCTTGATCCTTACTCACAGCCAATAGAAAGACTTGTGGTTGCTTCAACAGGGACTGATTGAGCATTGACATCCTGAAACTGTCATTAAAACTGCTACAGAGACAATACTAATGCAGGGAACCCCTTCACTGCAGCCAGACTGAAACACCAGTATCACTGTAGAAATCCTTTCTGTTAACACCATTCAGATTCAGGGGCTGAGAGCTGGTTCTCTTTCTAAAAATCAGTGATACAATGAAAAAAACCATTTCTTTTCCCAGCAAATGACACATTTGCTTAGTTACAGTTTTGTCCTTCAATGCTACTAACCACATAAAAATAAAATTGAAGTCCATACTTTAAAGAAGTACTTACATGCAATTTACATCCTTTTCACCATCTTTATACATTTACAGAAGATACATTTATTCACTATAACCCAGGCAATTTAACAATAAAGGGCCATCCCTATTTTTCTCAAATGACATTAGTTTCAGGCATATCACTAGGCCAGAGAAAGTTATACATTGTATTTACCAGATTCTGATTCTGAATGTTATCCTTTTGCTCTATGTTTAATAAACACTGAATTTTATTTTATTGGCTCACATCTTTATAGGTGAATCAAGCTCACTGCTGTTTGCATCATCACAGAAAAGTAACCAATGGCTAAAATATGACTGAATTCATTCATTAGGGTAAGACCAAGAAAATTTTCTACTATATAGCAGGCAAATGAAAAAAACACCTCACAAACAAACAACACATAATCTAATACACATCTGATTTTCACCTGAGGAAATAATGCTTCCTGTGATAAGAGTTTCTATTATCAGTTATTTACTGTGTTCTACTTAACCCTGAACTTCATCAGTAATCTCCTTATTATTACTTCAAGCAACAAATACCTTTACACAGCTGCTCTTCATCTTACAGATGAACTATTTACAAGAAACCAACAATGCTGACTATCTCAGTTGACAAGGCACAGCACAATAGAGCTTAATTCTCACATATGCACTAAAAAAATCTGATCCAGACAGTCTGAATACAGCATAAAAAAAAGTCAAAGAAAAATAAAAAAAGGGCAAACATTACCTCAAAAACTCTGGAAAGCCAGAGTGGTCAAAAATCATATTTTTAAAGAAAAAATAATTTTGTTCCATAATCTTTTTTCAGTATTAAATTACAACAATACCTCACTACAGTAAATATCCTGAAGAAGGAAAGGAGTTTTCCACCCAATTACTTAATGATCCAATAAAGCTGAAAAAGGCAGAAAGATTTGTTACCTTGGTAGAGCAGAAAATGAGAAGTAGCAAATGTTTCTTCTTAAAGTACTTAAAATACATAATCACAATCCATGCACTAATACTCATGGTCACATTTAAGATATTCATTGGAGGATTTTGTAAACCAGATTATCAGATAATAAAGGACCTGGCATCAAGTAGTCAAATAAGCTTTTCTTAACAGTAATGGTATTTTAATGAATACAATGAAAATAATACAATAAAGGATGAAGTGAAATAAGCCTGAAGAGATTACTATTTAAAGCAATAGAATAAAAAGGCTCAGAAAAAAACCCCCACACTTCTGGAACCCTGCTGGAGACAATATGTGTACTTTTTGCTCCTGTACCAGCACACAGTGTTTCCCTAATCACCTTGAAAAAGCTCTTGCATATTAACAACATACAGAGGAAAACTACATTGCTATTTTATAAATTATCAATGAGAACAATGATGATACAGTTTTATGAAGCATTTAAGAAAATTGGGTTTCTGTCCCAATTCCAGCAAAACATTTGGTCAAAGGTTTTAAATGTTTTTGTAACCCCTCACTGCTCTTGATGGCTTTAGTGAAAAAAATCAGTATTTTAAGCTTTTTTTTTCATTCCTGCCCTTTTTTCCCTTCTTTGCTGTATTCTCAGCCATAGACTGGGATAATATAGCATGGAATATCTTGCAAGAATTGTCACATAAGAAGTGCCATATTTGTTTTTCCAGTGCAATGAAGATCATGTCTGGAATGCAGTATGTTCTGGATAGATATGGCATACTGGTTTGGTTTATTGACATTTCTGAAGGATAATGTCAGTTAAAATAAGTACTTCTGGTAATGTGCACAACTGTCTTTTCAGTACCAGAGAGACCTTGAATTCAAAAGCCACCAAAATAAATTGTCTTTAAGTCTATTATGAGTTACTTCTTGACACATTACATTACATATTTGAGAATATGAGAGCAACACACAGGCCCAAGTCAAAGTGATCAGAGTAAATAAAAATTTGAGATGACTCCCCCTTTTTCAATCCTGCCTCTTTCAGGAAGGCAGACTTCCAAAGGATATCTTCAAGGGCCAGCAATCAAGTCTAAATTTTCTTTGATGTGTGAATGCAGGGGTAGAATATAAAGGCCAGGCTCCCTTCATCTCTCTAAAAGGCAAGCATGACCACCTCTGTTACAGCTGTGGTCTCTGTGGACAGGAACGGGTCTTTTTCTAATCATCTGAAGTACCTAAAACATATTTAGTCAATTCACGACCAATTAACAACAAACCAGTCTGTCTCACAAACAAAATTTACTCAAAAGTAGGCTTTTGTGAACTTGTTCTACTCATTAAAATCTCAGATGTCAGTAAACCTTAACCATACAAGAAGCTATATATTCAAATGACATATTTAAGCCTCCAAAGACAAGCCCAAAAGCTATTAGCCATTAAAACAATGCTGACAAAGTTAGTTGAGCAAAACTCAATTAATTTACAAAGGGAATTCTGGGTAAAAGATAGAGAAAACGGTTCATTTATGGCCTCAGTAGAACCCTGTGACATGATGTGAAACAACATTGCTGAAAGACTGGATGTTCTAATGCTTGTTAGGAAATGTTCATTTGAAAAGAATTAAATTCAAAATGATACATTTAAAAAAATCTTCTTTATTCCAGTAGACTTTATTACCTAGAGAGGTTGTTGTATGACATGAAATGGGCAACCTGAAAGGTCAACCGGAAAGTCTGTCAGAGTTGCTGCACCAACCACAATTTGCTGGGATGTATTTTAAACACATGAGCCTCTCCACAGCTAAGAATTGAATCAAGGCATTTACAGTAATGGGCCTTTGACAGACTAATACTCAATTTTCTTATACTACACAGAAACTGCACAACATGAGCACCATTACAAGATATATAGCATATGGATACCATTAAAGCTCAATTATAAGGAATACTTGCTCATTTATTTCTCTAAGCACTACTCCAAGGAATGTAGCAGCAGTTTCACAGATGTCAAGTGGAAATAGTAGCCTTTCATTTAATTTGCTGAAAGAACATTCCCTCCTATTAACTAATTTCCTACTAAAGATGTGTTGGTGTTATAACAATAAAAACGTCATTTTAACATGAAGTTTAAACCAGTGAAGGCAAATTGCTGGAACAAACTACTTAGCCGTCTTGCTAACCTCTTTTTATTTCCTTCTCAATAGGTCTCAAACTAGCCCATCATTGTACAAGTCTCATTCTGTCTGTACCCTCTGCTATATGGATTCCTACAGTGACAGCATTTACTGTGGGGGTTTTATTACTGCTTGTTTAATATAGAACAACAGACTATTCTGCCAAGTCTTTTAAAATTATATTTAGTCATACCACATCCTCTAAGCCAGGTCTGCTTATTTAGGTTAAGGTGTGCTACAGTGTCAATGTCTGCTCATTAAAAAGAAGGAAACACAAGGATATTCAGATTTTTATGTGAGATTAGAGCGAGAACATCACATATTTTGGATGTTGGCAAGGTGCATCCACCCAACTCAACATTCAGAAGAGAGTCCATATCTGCCCACTGCGTAAGAAGTCAGGCTCAAAGTTTTCCACAACATAAAGACATGTTAGTGAGCTCTTACTCTTCCCTCTCCTTATAAAACTCAGTCTGTAGTGAGCTAAAAGTCAGTCAAGGAAGAACACAGTTACCAAAGTGTTGCTCCAGGCATTAACTGTCTACTCTCTTTACTACTAACTCTACTATAATAATTCCAAAATTATATGGCAATTTATTAGTGGGAAAAAACCCCAGCAGAGTCAGCCTACATAGCATCAAATTGGCCCTGTGTTCTTCAACATTTTCATAAATGACTTGGACAGAGGTCTGGAAGGGATACTAGCCAAGTTTGCAGATGATACGAAACTGGGAGGAGCTGTTGCCTCCCTTGAGGAGAGGGAAGCCCAGCAGAGCGACTTTGACAAATTACAGGACTAGGCAATCACCAACCACAAGAAGCTCAAGAAGAGGAAGTGCCGCATTCTGCACCTGGGATGGGGCAACCCTGGATGCATGAACAGACTGGGAAATGTTATCCTGGAGAGCAGTCCCATGGAAAGGGAGCTGGGGGTCCTGGTCAGTGGCAAGTCGAAATTGAGTCAGCAGTGCCCTGGCAGCCAGGGGGGCCAATCCTGGGGTGCATCAGGCACAGCATGGCCAGCTGGGCAAGGCAGGGGATTGTCCTGCTCTGCTCTGAGCGGGAATGGCCTCACCTCAAGTGCTGGGGGCAGTTTGGGGTGCCACAATACAAGAAAGTCATTGAACTACTGGAGAGTGTCCAAAGGAGGGCAATGAGGATGGTGAAGGGCCTTGAGGCAAAGCCACACGAGGAGCAGATGAGGTCAGTTGGTTTGTTCAGCCTGGAGGAGACTGAGAGGAGACCTCACCACAGGCTACAGCTTTATTGTGACGGGAGGAGGAGGGGCTGACACTGATGTCTTCTCTGTGGCGTCCAGTGACAGGGCACAAGGGAATGGCCTGACAGAAAAATTGAAGTTTAGCAGTTAAGATTCTATCCTTTTTAAGGCTGTGAGGAAAAACCTCAGATAGTTACAAAAAACCTTGAGGCATTCATATACATGACTGAATTTGAAGGAGCTTTTGGATATTAGTACCCATGCCAGTTCTGCAACCACCCATTTTCTCAGCACAGCTGAATGAGTTACAGCACTGGATATAACTTAGGGTTATATTTTATCCTACATATCTACAAACTAATTCTTTAATGTGCACTCTTTGTCAGTTGTAATATCCTGTAGTACATGAAAGCATAGGAAAAAAGTGCAGCTGATCTAACTGAAAGTTACAGTGTGATCAAACTGATTTACAGTGCTGGACTGCCTAATCCACCACAAAATGACTTCAAAGAGTACATAAGACACTTAAAAGTATCTCTTTCTCCAAACAGCTGCATGTCATGTAACTACTCTCATTTTGTCACGTGCAAATTGAGCTTTATTACTGCAAATTTTCATGAAAATTGTGTTACATTGGTAACTTCAAAGAAAACAATTAGGAAATTTGAAAATAGAACAATTTAGAAACTTAGGATATTGACAAAATGGTTTGAAGCAGATTCAAATCATTCAATTATTCGAGCAATTTATCTATGAATTTTTGCAACCATGTGTCTAAAGAGAAAGCAAGCCAAATTCACTATATTCTTTATTCATTTGATTTGTTCCAAAATGATTTGTTCAATATAACTAATGCAATAAACTGCAGTGCTGTCCAATTTTTAATTTTGAAGTGCAAGCCAGTTTATTCAATAATTTTTTTTAATATAAAGAACAAAATGAAATATTTCAGGGTCCTAAAACCACTGATATGCCACTGGCTGAGAAACACAAATCAATAGCCAGCATAAAATGGTCACCACCACCATGCATTATTCACAATCATTAAGGTTAACCACAAACCTCAGACAATTTTCAAATTCCATACTTAGTGTTTGATTTTTTGTGATTGTTCTGTTTGTTCATTTGGAGGTTTTTGTGTATCTGAGAGTTATGTATAAAGCAAAACTGATTTGAGATCTGCATGATTCTTATTTTGTTCTCCTGAACCAACAGAATTTCCAAGTAGGTCCTTTCTAAAATTCCAAGGCTGTTATTTGATTAGAGCCTCAGTAATGCCTCATCAGTAATCCCCACCTCCTCCAATCCCTAACATATTTTATTGACATTATAGAGCAGTCAAATCTTTTAATTTCTGCTTAAAATATTTGATTTGGCTAGCTCTCTGCCCAGATTGAGCTGGATAAAACAAAGTATAGAGATGGCTTTACTTTACTTAGTTATCCAAAACCAGGTTTGTGATGCCCAAATGGCCTGAGAACAAGCAGGTCAACAGTGCCAAACAAATATCCACTTTTAGGCTCTTTTGCATTTACCCACAAAACATAGCACAGCAAGTGGGGAAGACTGAGAGAGACACTTAAGAAGTTCAACCTCTGAGCAGAAATAACCTTCTAATGAAGACACCCACATTGATTCCTTGATCTTAATTATTCAGAAGCCCTTAGGCATAAACCTGCCCGCCTATTCACCTATCAGTAATATCTGATTTGGACTCTCTAGCTAATGCTTTCTTTTAAAGGAAGCAATAACCTAGGGAGCAAAAGCACATGTCTGAAAAGTGAAAAACCCAAGCCTGCTGAATTCCTGGAGAATGTCTCAAGTACTAGGAGAAAAGCCCTTCTGGCAAATGCTGTCCATTTTCTGTTGAAATCGTGTCACAAAAGAAGCAAAAGGACAAGATTCACTGGACTGAATACTCCGGGCTCTCTCCCAGAACACCTTCTCTAATGCACTCCTAATGAAAATGTAACAGCAAAGTTCCTAAAACAAGACAGGCAAATTCCCCAGAAGCCTTACGTAAATAAATCAGGTGGCTTTAATTATCTGCTCACTGACAGTGTAAGGATACTGGATAGTTTTAGACCATTTTCAATGTCTAATCTACATGGATGCTTTGCGCTTTTTCCCAATCATTTGTTAAAAATAAGATTAAATATAAAGCATGCTGAGAAGATTACAATTCTTTATAGATTTTAGTAGATCAGGTTTCATAGCAGCAAAACCAGGCAGTCCACTTAGGACCATTTTATCCTAGCAATTTCACTGCTAGGATCCTAGTTGTAATTTCTGTTCAGTATCGTTTGATTTCCTAATAGACAAGAGGCTCTGAGCATGGAGTGACCCCACAACCTTCATGTCTCATAAAGAAAGCAAGAAGGGCACATGTACTCTCCTCTCCAGGTCACCTTGTCATGCTATTTCAACACACCTAGGTAATTTCTATTTTCTCCTTGTATTTCTGAAAAACATTTAGGGATAGGTTATGAAAAATGCAGATTAGTGTGACCATTACAGTAATTACATTGGTTACATTTATTAATTTGTCAAAATTAAGTCAATAACAGTTTTAGTAACACCATTATATTACTTGATTAGTTTTGAAAGTGATTATCGTAAGAACTCTATTTAATTGGAAACATCTCAATTTACAGGATACATTAAATTCTCAGTAGCATTTTAAGATGATTCAACATATGCAGGTCAATTACCAGTAATCACCGTTTCATACAACTGCTTCAGAAGAAATTTCAGTACAACACTGGAAAAGAATGATAGATGATTCTAAAACATTACAACTGATCCTCAGTTCATAAAGATAAAGCCGAACTTCAGCTCACATTATTACAGTAAAAGGTCATAACTAACATCTGTGCTGTTAAAACCACTTTAAAATAATAAAGATTACAAAAATCTGAGCAATGATTAGAGAACAGTTGTCTACCTTAAAACGGGTGATGATAATTTGTCAGGACTGCCAAATTACTGAAATGCACTAACTGCACTCATGCCCAGCTGCACATTAATTACTAGATTAGAAAGTTATAATTAATTTTCTTAATATCACTACACCGCTTTTCTTCCTTGAGTTAATAAAAACAGATTGCAATCAATCTTTGTTAATTCATGCTGCAGAACGTAACTGCCGTAGCTACTTCCATATGCGAAGAACACTGCATGCACAGCTCTTGCACTAATACCCTGCCTGCAAGCTGAATCTTCTGACATTTTAATGAAGTGTTGTAATAAGGCCAATAAATTATAAATTATAATTTGACTTAGTATAGTCAGTAGAAAAACTACAAAAGCTTAAAAATGAATTCTTAAAGAATCTTCTTAATGACACGATTTAGAAGTGAATACCGTGTTCCAACACATTTTGAACAGGAAAAGAGGGTTTATTCATAGTTGCATTACTGAAAACCTTCACTGCTGAGACTTGTAAGATTTCTTCATCAACTGACTTTGTCATTAGAAATCAGCACAAGTGGTACAGACCTTTGCACACGCTGCAAGAAACTTCGAGAACCAGTAAAGTAAAACAACTTTATAGAGATACAGGATAAAGTTCATCAAGGTTCTCATGAAAAGCATTCAGTTATAAATACAGCAAAGATAATTAAAGCAGCATTCAAGGAGCATATATTCCCCTGTGTCCATATCTGCATTAGTAACAAAAGGTGTTTTTGTAAGATGGAAAGGATTATTCATTTAAAGCCAATGCACTGTTTTTTTCATTTCCCATTAAGCCCAAAAATTGTTTATTTCTCCAGCCTCATTACTGCTTAAAAAGTATATTTTTTTTCCCTCTCCTCACTTTTCTTCCTTTGTAAAAGATGAGTGTAGAGATATGACAATTATGACATTGCGGCATCCAAAGTGTGGTAGCCTACTCTATTTTGATCTAATAGAAGTCTTCCCATGATCAGCTTAAGTGTCAGAAAGGGAAGAGCAAATGTCAGCAACAAATGAAGGTTGACAATACTTTTTATCTGGGTGTCTGTGATTTTCAGTGTTTCTAAAGTCTTCTGGGGAATGGTAAAGAGAAAGTAATTTTGAATTTGTGAAAGACTAGAGATAAAAAAGGGATTTTAAGAGGCTATATAGTCTCTAGAAGCAAAGGCAAGCACAAGCTTTTTATTACTTTTTTTTCTCCCAAAATTCCCAACAGGTGGCCAATTTGCCTTACACTGCTAAATGTTATAAATATGTTTTTTATATATATATATGCAAAACATCTATAAGTTTATGCTGAGGTAAACAGACACACTCCCTCTACCCCCAATGTATACCAAAATACACATTGGCTTGATTATCACTCTTACCAGAATATTCAAATATTTCAATATATTTAAGATCTTAAGGAATAAGGTGTTAGATGATACACTAGGACAAGTAGGATTTACGGATTAACTCTTCCATAAATGATCACACCTTAAAGCAGCAACTTCAGTATATGTCCCATTGAGGGGCTGCAGGGAGCCAGTCAAATAGGTGACCTGAAGAATATTAGGGGTGTAGGAAAGCAAGGAGGTAAAGGAGGACAAGTGGAAGGGGGGATGGAAGATAGAAAGGGGAGAAAATGAATAACAGTCTGCCCAGAAGTCTCAGAAGACATATGTGGGACAATACCCAGTACAATTCTCAAATATTCACTTCCACACGCCACCAAACTGACACATTTGGAAAAAGGCTCTGAGAAGCAAGCCCTAGATCGGGAAAACATGACACACCCAGGATTCAGATTCCTCTTGTGGAGGATGTGTGGGCAAGGACAGAATCACAGTTCAGTAGGAAAAACTATCAGAGCTGAAAATGATCACCAGTGTATCTCTCCATCAAAATGGATTAGAAGAGGGGAGCAAGCATGGAAGAGGAGTAGCAGGGTTAGAAAATACACAAAGTAGAGCAGCATCAAAGACAGATTGCAAGACTTTAGATTTACAGAAAACACACCACAAAAAGGAACTGGATGATCTCAGAACCTTGTACTAAAAATTCCAACTTAGATTAGGGATCTGGATGTTGAAGAGACACTATGAGAAACAATGTAGCTATTTTCCAACCAAAACCTGTGCTGTTACATTGATCAAAATCTACATAATTAAAAGTAACAAACACAGCCCCACAGGCATCTGTATTTAATGCTGAGATTACTGTTTAAAAACAATTAGGTGTTCCATATTCAGCTGGGTGTATGAAACTGGTCATAAAGCTGAGAAATGAAAGTAATGGTCAGTAATTATGCAAGTAGGCAAGAAATTAATATTTACATCACTCCTGAAAAGAGAGAAAACTCTTGAATTATCGCCATATCTTAAACAAAACTGAACTAGTGACAAATAAAAACCTTTTGTTTTTGTTAAAAGGTAAGGCAAAAAAATGAATCTGCATGAATGTTCTTACTATTCTGATATAACAGACGGATTTCTAGGGGAAAAAAGATAACCTATTTTATGCTCATTTGTTGTTTTAATGTCAATCTAAAAGATTAAAAGGAAAACTGTATTGCAAGATTATCTGACATTTCCATGAAAACGCACATGCCATGAATTTCAGAATAACAAAAGGTGTCAGAAGCAGTTACAAATAGTCATCTTAAAATTAAACATGCTTATAAAAATGGCATAACAGACACCCCTCAGAGCTGGTATAATGAAACCAAAAGACACAAAATTCAAGTTTCACAGTATTAATTAGGCTATGAAGTGCTAAAAAAGAGAAGTTCAGATAAGTAAAACTTATCTGAAGATAAGTTTTCAGATAAGTAAAAAGAAAATTCAGATAAGTAAAACTTATTTATGATATTTGTTATTTGTGATATACATGATGCACTGGAACTGTGCCAGTTGCAGCAGGGTTTTGGCTGTCCAGCTGAGAGGCCATGGTTTGGTGGAGGTTAACAAGAGAGCTTCTTGTACCAGCAGCAGTAAGAAACCAGAAAATTATGAATAAAGATGTACCAATACATACATCTATCTACATGTTTATCTGAAATGAAACGTGCACTTTGAGAAGTATTGAAGGAAATATTGCCTTTTCAGCAAGGAAAAAAAAAATCCAGTATTCTTTGAAGATAACAGCAGAGTCTGTTCTCAGTAATGACAGCTGAAAAAATACAGTTAGCAACTCTTGTTCATGTTCATCATTTTAGGATGGTAAGAATACAGATTAACTACAAACATCAGCCAGCTATTTCCTTGGTCAATCTTAATCCTTTTAATCTATCACTGTCATATAGATGCTTAAACCACTGTAGGAAAAAATAACCAAACAACCCCACATGGTTGAAAATTGAACCAGGTGGAAGTATCAAATTCCAGCTAAAATACACAACTAAAGTGCTTTGTAAATACCCCCCTCCACTTCTCATGGTCATTTCAGGATTTCTGAAGTGAGTCATGGATTTTGCAGGCCTAATCCTGCAAATGTACATAAATGGTAACAAATGCATAAAGTAAACAACTCATAAATGGCTTTATAATTTGTTGGAAAATTCTTAGGTGGAACAATCCCAACACAACTATTGTTTCAGGTATGTTTTTTCTGAGGTGACTTGAATTGTGATGGAAGTGACTGAGAATAAACTTGTGTTCATTTTATGCATTTAATGAAACCTGAAGTCTCTGGACACTGACTCCCCTCTGAAGGAAGCCTCTTTGACAGTCACATTTTGTCTGCTGTAAGATTATCATTTACTACACACCGACGAAAATCAGGTCATACATGATATAAGCAGTTAAGAGGGAAATGATCTTTAACCAAGTGCAAAGATTAATGTATCTACACTCAGGTGTCAGGATTCCCAGCACAGTCTGTGTCTGGCAAGAAGAAGCAGCCCAGCAGGCCAGGCCCTGGGCACTTGATTTCAGGGCAGGGAAATGCTCCTCAAGCTGCTCCACAGTGCCTTTTGCAGTGCCCCACTCCAGTGGGAGCTTGTTCCTGCTGCGTCAGCGAACATGCAAATGTTCCCCATCTGGAACTGAGACTCACCCTGCACACCTTCACAAACAACTCCAACTCTCAAATGTGTCTGGCAATTCAACACTAAGGGCTCCCTTGCAACTCCTAGGCAACGGGAAGGTATGGCATAGAAATAACTCCTGATTATCTGCAATACCGAGGCGATAACAGCACTTATCCAGCTAAAGCAAGAGCATGAGCAACGCCCTTAGCTATATGCTAATTTATAAAATCCTATTTTCAATAAAAGCAATTTCAAAAACTTGCAGGGGAGCAAGAATGGTTTTAACTCTCTGGAAGCAAATCGAGGATCTCTTGCAACCTTCCCACCCAATGCCACTGCACTTCATTGAAGGACTGATTACAGGAAACTAGATGTACATGCTTGGTACATGCCACCTACTGGCATATGACATAGGTGACTGGGGTGAACTGCCTAGTCCTGATTTCTTCTAGGGCAAAACACAAAACAGTTCAACCTCCCTCTTTCTGGCACAGAAAAACTTCATATCTTCTTTATCAATAACATACAAAAAAAAAAAAAAAAAAAGGCACCTCGTCATTTCTTTAGGCTGTCAAGAAAAAGTCTTATGATAGTCAGGGAAGGTTTTGATACTCTGGAGAGGGTCTGCTGATGAGGGAGTCAAGGCCCATGAAGTGGAGCCTCTGGCAACCCGCTGGTTTCTGTGGGACTGTCTGGCAGCAGGTGTGTTTAGTTTTGTAAAAGAACACGACCTCTTGCTAGCACCACAGAGATCTATAAAGTGTTTGTAATCATACACTTTGTGCTGAGGAATACCATTACTAATACTCACATAAGTAATATGATAATTATGAACTTGCAAGTATCTGTATTCATTTTACAGTGCACTAATAAACTGTGGGGAAAGAGTGTTTAAACTTAGAATCTGGGACTAGAATCTTTCTTTTGGCTATAAAGAAAGCACTTAAACTGAGAAAGGTATTTTGCAGTAATAATAATAAGTCCCAAATTCTTCCTGTGTTATTGCCAGAGGGCAGCCTCCCACACAAATTCTGCATTACAATATTGAATTGAAGCTGCTAGTTGAATAATACAGCCTATTATTACGGGCTATCACCAAAATAATATTTTTCTTGGTTCTTTGTCTTTCTTGACAAAGAGTTACTTTCCTTGAACTATCTCATGAATTTTTTGTGATATTATTATAAATGTGATTGTTTTACATTGCTTAATGGGAAATCAGACATTGCCACAGGTCAAATATACTGAATACTGAATATAAAGCACTAGTCATGCCATGTGGAACCAGCTGCTCATTTCAGGTGAGGTGACAACACAGCGAGGGATTTCAGACGAGGCAAAGACATTCCATGGCAAGGAATTTGTTTCCTGTGGTGTTCTAACATGTCCTAAAACATGGACATTTCTAATTTTCTGTTATTTAACATGACTAACTGTTTTTCCAGGTTGTTTTGCATTCAATACTGACTCAAGAAATGTAAACTTTTTTATGAATCATGCAATGAACTGAAATGGCTGTGCTGAAAAATGTACCCTTTGCTGAAATCATCCTTGTCACTAGTTACTGATAAATTAGGATGCAATTAATTTCTTCATCTCAAGATATTAGTGCTTTCAATTAATTGTGCAAAGTCTTCTTTAATCACTGGAAAGAGATCAGTATATCCAAACAGCAGATCATTCTATGCCAAAACATATGTTTAACATAAAACAAATAATTTTTAGAGAGGCAAAGTTCAGCCAGGATTATCTCTTTGCATCCAGTGCTAATACAAATCCACACTGTGATCCAAATGCCTTGAAGGCAAAAGTCTGCTTTCCATTGGTCTGTTTTGCTGCAGGGGAAATCTCAGTGCTTAACTCAGTATCTGAATCCTTTTTTGCTATTATTACCACTTTATTACATCAGTGGAGTCATTTGCCAAAACCACACATACAAAGCCTTCCTAAAGTATGTCTGCTACTTTTAGCTTTTTTTCTTAGGTAATTTTGATGTCTTCCTCTAAAATTATGCCAAAATTAGACAGAAGGGATATGATTAAAGATTTCATCTAAACACAGCTTCTGCATGATCCTATAATAACAAACTGTGCAAGCTTTTTATCTTGAAACTCCCTTTGTTATTTTTGCCAAATACAGTCAAATTTGAAGAATAACCTTTATTTAACTGTGCAAATACCTGCATATTCTGCACATTGTATTTTGGTTTTGTTTCTTAGTTTATTTTTTAATACACAGGAGTTAACAGTGCAAACCAGAAAAATTAAATTATCTGTCCTCGTTAAATCTCTGCAAGAAAGTGTTTCTTGTGTCACTTGGACAAGTAAAAGCATGAACTGCTAATTCTGTTAAAGAATATAGCATCATACAAAAATTTTGCAAAATAATGCATCAATCATATTTCAGGCATTTCTGACAATGTAAGTGGGAGACTCAAGCTGCCAAAAAGGTTTACTGAATTTACATGTTTGGATCTCTTTGTTATATTCTCAAACTTTCTCAATGCATTAAAACCCCTTACAAACTATAAAGGTATGTACTCTTAAATGCATTGATTATGATATTTTGGAGATGTCACACAACTCAAAAAGAACCATTCTCTTATATGCTGAATTCTTTCTTTAAGAATACTGGAGTTTTTCTAATGAAGTACCACATACATAAGACATTTTGAAGATACCATAAGACATCAATCATGCTTTGAAATTGGGGATTACTTTGAAACTTTGAAATATTTTCAAGCAAATTCTGTTGTCTAAAAACCAACATTTCATACCTCCAAGCTGGTTGGTTTATTGGCCACATCTCCACCTATGTGGAAAGTGCTGAGAAAGAAACTCCTTTAAATGCCTGCAACCTAAAACACTGCCATCAGCAGTCTGAAATATCAGAGTGTCCCATAAGAAAACACCTGTGTGGGTGTCATGCTTCCAAACACTGTAGCATTCTAGCATAAAACCCCTCTCCAAAGCAGCCACATTTTGTTGGGCAAGCTGAGACAATGGGGAGAACCATCCTATTTAGCACTACTGTCACAGAACAGAAATCTTAGCTGGTGGCAAAAAGTTATTCTAAATAAAAACAATAACAACAGCAAACCCAAACAGAAAACTATGGGAGATTTCATTCAACCGTACTATGCTTCACAAAATGTAGCAATTAAAAAAAATAATAGTGATTTCAAAAGTCAAAAGAGGACCTTGCTTCAAAATTATGCTGACAACATCCCAGTGACATAAATATTGCAGCTTTGTCACTTCCATCCTCAGCTACCTAGAAATAACTACTTTGTGCAAAATTTAGCAAGGCCCCTGCTATTTCACTTCATTAAGTATGTTCTATTGAATACAACTAAGATCCACTATTTATGTACAATCAATATTAAACTGTAAAAGGCAAGGAATCCTGAACTGACACCAAACACAGTAAACACTCTACAATTACGTCAAGTAAATCGTACCACTCCCTGAGATTGGATTTCAATACAAATTAATCAAAAGTATTTCAAACTCCTCTTTTTTACCTTCTGTTAGGCTTTCCCACTCTGACCCACTCCAACTACACCTCACAGCTTATCCTTCGATCCAACACTTCCCACGGTCCCTAATGCCAGAAATTTAGGTTTGTCAGTGAGCCAGAGAAACAGGTACAGTATCCCTCTTAGTTACAGCAACACTTATGAACAGGCTGGACATCCAAAAAAAAAAAAAAAACCATTTCCAGTTTGTTATGTTTCTAGAAATAAAAATATTATTTACTCTAGTTGAAACTTTTTCATTAAGGCAAGGCATAACTATTCTTCAAAGTTTCAGATGCACTTAAAGGTTATATGCTACACTCATTCTTCATAAAAAGGCAGGCACCTTAATGCCTAACAGTACTGCTACATCACAGCATACAAGGCACAATAAATAACTTTAAAACTACTCAACTGGTCAATGTATAGAGAGCAAACATTTAATGGAAAATACATTCTTTCATATAGGAATTCTTCTGGGTTGATTACTGGCAAGTAGAATTGTGGTCTTACTGGAAATAGTGACTAAAAATCAGATACAGGTCTGCTTTCAAAGGGGGGGAAAGTGACACAAAGATAAAATTTCCATCTGAAAGAGAAAAAAGAACCCCACAGACATTTATACTCAGATGTTTATTCCTGATTGATTGAACAGAATAACAACAATCTGGGTTCTTTCCTGTATTTGACAGCTGGGCCTCATCCCATAAACACAAGCTCCATACAGCTTCCCCTTTAATAGTTACAGGGGTAAAAAAATAGATATGTTAAAAAGATTACTCGATCCTGCAAACTTGATGCAAGTCTGGGTATTTGTTAAGATTACTTAACTCACTAAACGAGTTATAGTTTTAGATTTTTTTATTTCTATAAATCTGAGAGGTAAATTACAGAAATACACAAGCAATCTGATTGATCAGTCATAAACTACTTAAAGTTTATAGAGAGAAAGAGAAATGACAATTTTAGCATGGAGAAGCCAGATTGTCACAGCTTACAAGGAAGAAGAAAGAAAGGATCATGAACTAGTGGTATTTTAAGAAACTGTTACAGATGGCATTTTAGAAGTACTGAAGAGGAAATATCTAAACAAAGGATTTGTGTGAGGAAGGAAAATAAATAAGCAAGCAAATAAAGGAATAAAAGTGGCTTTGCCAATTTGTGCTTCTTATCCCCAAACATATGACTTAAACCTGTCTGTCAATCCACCATTGCTTTATACACTTCTCTCTCAACAGCCCTTTCTACCCCTGCTTTAAGCAGAAGAGTCCACAAGTGCTATTTCACACTCTTTAAATAAGCAAGTGAGCCATAGAAGCAGCTTCAAATTTCGCAGCACAGGCAGAAGTGAAAAACAGATGCTGAAGATGAACTGAAAATACAAAGCAACATCAGAAATATGGAAGTGCAACTGAAACTTTAGAAAGAAAGAAAAGGAAATCCCCCTAAAAACCACTGATCCAATTACTTAAATTGTACTTTAGAGACCAAAGGAAGTTTTACAAGCAAACATACTCATGAACTGGCAAGTGCTTTCAGCTGAAGAATAGTACAATGAACTTTTCATCATATTTGATAATAAGAGTTCCACAAACAAGACAGTAAGTGTCCCATGATCACTAAGTGGTGAGGAAAGAGGCAGGATGAACTGAAACAACAGAAAAGATAAAGCATAATACTTCAGGTGGATGTCTTTGGTATGCAAGGAGACAAAAGCACATACATATATGTTCACAAACAGAGGCATGCAAGGAGACAGCAAGCCTGGCTACAATGATTCAGGACGAGCAGAGAAAACTATTTTCTGAAGAACATTTGCAAAGTTAAACAAATATCCAGCTCATCTCTTAATCCAGAAATAATAATGTAAAAAAAACCACTGATACCCATAATCTATTGTGAGTGTTTTCCAATTTGAAGCATAAATCAAAATCAAATCAAATAAAATACTAATCAGAAATGAGGCATATTAGATCCAAAATGTATGCAGGCTTCAGTGGCTTAGCATTTCCTAAGCCTGGATGACAGCATATTTGTTTACTCACAGTATTATGGAAGAGTCATCTACTGAAGGTCAAAGCTAGGCAGATGTGCAAGGATTCAGAATGAATAACCAAGAACCCAGCATTTCATGTCAATTTTTCTGCCACAACAAAGGAAATTATCTCGGCAGAAGTCCTCTTTCACTTTTGTGCCAGGTAAAAAACTAATCCCTTTTGCATTACCACCTTGCACTGTTTGTAGCTGTAGTGCCTCACATCTGCCACATAATTTGAACTATACGCAAAAAGAACATTGATATATTAACAGTTATGGAGGGATTTAGATAAGGGCTATAAAAAAGACCTATTTTTAGCCTGAATATTTTAAGCATGCTTAAATATACTATGGTAGAGCAAGGTATTGTTGTGTTGCAATTACAAACATATGTTAGGTTTTGTATTCAGAAGTTTCTCTAACACCTTAAAAACAAATAACCAACACACCTCAAACTGCTGTACTACTGAACTCGTGCAGACCTTATTAAAGCCTCTTGTGAAAAATTATTAGTATGCATGTAAGTAACCAGCCAAAGTCCAAGGATCATCACCAGGCAGCAGCTAACCAGCCCCTTCAATGATGAGAAAGTTCAGGAGTCACTAATTCCCTCCTGCTCCCACACATAGATGTGCTTTTTTAGGCTTTCTACCTCACTGCTTTTTGAAAGGAAGATGGAAGATAAGCCTGTCTGCACTGACGTGCCAGAGGATTCTGCAGGACTGGCCCTGAGCAGTTTATTGGGAAGCCAGAAGCAAACACAGACAATCAAGCAACACATCAATGTCCACCCCATTATGAGGGAAAGATAAATACAGAGCAAGCAGGGAACAGTGGAAGATGCTGTCAAGGAGGCAGCCACTCAAAAAACCACATCATCAACACACACACATGTGAAATTCTTTTTAATTCACTTTCTTGTGGTAAGTGATGCTGGGGTTTATTATCAGTATGAAGAAAGCTGATGTGTCCTTACGAATACACAAATACACTCCACAGGTGTAATTTTCAGTATTCTTTGCCAAGCAGTGCAAAGAAACCATTTCCTTTACCGGAACAGTATCATAGGTAGCAGCCCTGAGTTGGACCAAGGAATTATTGAAATGTCTGGAGCCAGATACTGGAGGCAAGAATGACTTCAGGAAAGCCAGGATCTCCTACAGTGAACACAGAGCTGCCTTCAAACCATGACTGCCCAAAAGAAAACTGTTGGAGTCCAGGAGATCCCCTTGGATGGCCTGGGACCCGAGGAAGGGAATTCGAGCCCTGGTTCAGGGGGGTGTGGAGCTGGTTCAGGGGGCTCGGAGACCTTGGCACAGAGCCCAGGAAAAAAGCAGGTTTGATTTTAGTCCATGGGTGAGGCTTCTGACACAGAGAGAGGAATTACAAACCACCGGGATGTGAAAACAGTAGTTTGGTACAGTAGAAGATAAAAAATTCAATAGTTTTGGAGTTTATAGAATAGAGGTAAATGGGGGCAAGATGGTGGAATTTGGGTGGTACCTCATGTACTTCTTCTTCCTCGTCCTCCATCTTTTGGGGTGGCGATGGTAGTTAGAGTGGATTGGATCAAAGTAGAAATGACACTTTTAGTGTGGACACTGGGCATTGGTACAAAATAGTAAATAACTAGTACGTAATTATCTGTATAAATGTAAGGGGACATCCCATCGGGGGGCAGTCGCCTCCTGTTCCAGCTGCTGTCCAGACCTCGGCTGGGAGCAGAGAAAATTTTGAGATACCAAATAATAAACAACACGAGAAACCTGAAAACAGACCTTGAAGACTCTGCTTTTTTATACCGACACGACTTGGGGCTTTTAGAGGGCCAAGGACTTTAAATTACCTAAATCTCGGGTGAGGAACCCCTCCCCGAGAGAAAACCACTCCCTGAGAAAGAGTAGAAAATTGTGAGTCTCTTGTAGTAGGTATTCCTCTTGTTTCTTGATATGAAGGACATGCTTATACCACATTTGACAACCAGTAAAAATAAGAGTACAAAGTGGCTAGAAAACTTTCAGAGTAGCACATGTCCTGATGCTCTTAACTTACCTAAAACAACACTAAAAGGACTTCAGGAAGAGTGATGAGCAACATACTAACTGACAAAAACACACTGTTCTGTAACAAATAAATATATTTCTGTATGTATTCTTCTGTGTGCAAATATATCCACTAAAATTTCCCAATTTAAACTGTAGAACCACAAGGACAAAAACTCTGCAGCAATTGTAATAGTATTGTGGCAAAGATGGATTCAACCTTTTTTTTAATGTGTTCTAGTCGCCAAAAAGCAGTTGTTTTACCTCTTGATATTAAGCAATGCCCAAGGTATCCCAGTGGGAGTGTTGAAAGCAGGTAGCAATTTCTCTCCAAGCTCCACTGCCTTTTTTCGGAAAACCTGAAAGTTAAGAAGAAACCAAGTGTTGGAAAATGTATTGTTACTCCAACTAAATTAATTTAGCTAATATCATAATTGAGCATATGGTACAATCCATCTCAGCACAATGAAGCACCTCTGCTCCTTTGGAGTGACATCAAAGGAACAAAGCAGCATCTAAAAAGTTTCAGCCTTCATTTCAAAAACATTAAGCAGAAAGACCCCAAATGCTTACCATATGCCCACAAGAATGACAGAAAATTTAACAAGAGGAACCTTTATGTCCAGGTAAATAGCTAAAAAGCTGGAACAAAGAGGATTTTGCTTTCCTTCAACTGCCAGCTCAGCTCAGGTTACATTAACCTTACTGTTTGTGCACTGAGTGCTCTACTAAGACAGTTTTTAATTAGAAGCAATATTGTTCCAACTTAAATATAGAAACCTATTTAGTGATTTCAATATGTGGATGTTCAAGGCCTATTTGCTTGGAATTACACTGGGATCTTGCGCAACACTGAAAGGATTATCCCAGGTGTAGTAGTCAAAATAGCAAAGTCACCTTCATTGTTCTCTCTTTCTAATAATGGTTCCTTTCAATTCATTTTTCCTCCTCAGACATATTTATGATGGATTTATATTTATTTATATATTAGAAATCAGTTTGGACATCTAATGCATCTTGTGGTGCAGCCATGCATATATGTTTATGTGAATATATAAAGACATTTGCTGGGCAAAACAAGGTAATGAAGAAATTTCCTTCCACAAAAATAAAATACAATTCGTAAAATACCACTTTCTAAAAGCCACACTGGAAGAATTTTTTTATTATTGAAAAATATGTTATCAGGAGTGAATATAAAAGTCTGGGACAATCATGTTACCATAAAGAAGCTCCAGACTAACCCATCCCCACGGTCTCTCCATATGATACAGATCTCAAGATTTCTGTGGCAACAGTCCAAGATTTAGAATTACAGTAAAAGATATTTTGAGGGAGGTTAAGTAATTTCAAGTCAAATTATCTCTGGAGTCAGAAAACTTTCTTGAGTGGATTGCACTCAAGTGCTGGGAGAAATTCGAAGCAAAGCAGCACAGAAAACAATTTGCTGGGAAATCCCTTCATAATCTATGATATTTCTGACTTCCCCATTCACCAATTATGTGGATTCTGATGAGAATTAGTTATAGATTTGCGATCTTTATCCAGCACATAATTCAGTCTTCCCAAGGGTGAAAGACTTGGTGTACACTCAGGAAGAGTTGGTGCAGAACATAATCACTTCTTAGCAGATTACCTTGGGAGGAGCAAGGGACAGTAACCCACCCAGAGCACACAATCTTTCCCTTGTATTACAGCCACATTTTTCACCTTGGTCTGCTGAAGCCAAACCTATTCTTTGTTCTTTTACTACAAGAGAGGCCTCCCTCAGCCTTTCACAGCATATGGTATGACCAACTCATCAGCCTCTCTGCCCTGAAACATTGAAGTACTGACAGGAGAGGGGCTACAATCATCCTCCTAAAGCCATGGCACACCAGGACCCTGAGATTCTGTAGAAGCATCTGCTGCACAGCATAAACCCCCTACCTTTAGCCATACTTAAAGGGGCTAGGTAGATAGGTATCTTATGGAATGTTGTTAAAGGTGCCATACGTATTCTTTTAAGATATTTATGTAAGGAGATCTCCCCTTCAAAACACACACAATCACAGCAGAGGCAGCAAAGCTCAGTACCTGCTGCATCCTGCAGTCTGCATCAAGCCTTCATGATTAAAAAGATAGCATGTGATTGTAATGTATAATAAGTGTTTCTGGACAAAAAAGTGAGATTTTAGCATCTCTAATTTGATGTAGCAATAATGCTTTACTTTCAAATATTTCTACCAACTCTAACGTATTTTTAAAATTCTATTCGGTTTATTTTATAAATAAACAACAAATTCTCTCAAAATAAAAATTGCCTACTTAATGGAAATGTCACAAACAACGGCTATCAAAAAATAAACATGAGATACAATGCAGTAAGTATTGTTCCACATATGGATATAGAAGGAAAAGGTAATTCAGTCTTGCAAAACTAGCATCCTGAACACCAACATTAGAATACACAGTGAAGCCAGGAAGTCTAACTTCTTTCTTGTCCAAAATGCACCTCTTCCAATGCACTAAACAATTTTCATAGTAGGCAATTAAGAAAAAAGAATTTAAGAATATTTTTAAACCATTCTGAAACAATTGCTTGTTTCAGAAGCTGAAGACGCACCTTCTTGTTTACATGAGAATTTCAACAGACTATTACTAATGCATGCTGGTGATTTTCCTTCCCCTTCCAAAGTTAAAAATAAAAACCAAAAATGGACATGGTCTAATTTTATCTCTAGGTCTAATTTAACATGGCAACAACTGACTGGTAAATCACCATCTATGAAGTAGAACAGCATAGGCAATAATGACAAGACTACAACAAGACTGAATGACTGAGCACAATAAATTGTAGCCTCATGCAGTAAAATTATACTCTTTCAGTGAGGGTAAAAGGGTGAAGATAAATAAAGGAACCACTTTATTTCTCAATTTGCGATTTTAACAGTTAATAATAGGAAAAGCAGGTGCTACAATTATTGCACATCATCTACAATGTTCACTGTATTCTTCTGCAGAAACTTACAGTATTGGACAAGAAATAAGTATTGTGCTGGGTAAGATATTTTCTTGGGTAATAAAAGTAAATAAACAATAAGAATTTCTACTTATTATCTCTAACTTCTGAATCAAATTTCAACTTTTGCTAAGCCCCCACTACCACCCAGTAAAGTGATAGTTTGGTAAGCACAAACTATGACAGCCATTACCAAGAAGCACAAAACAAAGGCAGAAATGACAGAGCACAAAAATGAGAGACATTATATATAATAAAGGAAAACATCTAAAGCAAAATTTCCCATCCCAGTGGTTATCTTTAGAGCCTCAAGGACCTTTCCTGGCTTTTCCTCATGAATGCTCATCCAGCAGTAATGAAAGATTACTTACATGAAGTTCTCCAACTGGGTCAGACCTGGGAGAAGCTGTCACAGTCCCATAGCTGAACCCACCCTTCACTCCATGCTTAGTTTAAATATTTACCTAGAAATATAAAAGTCTACAAAGCACTCCTGAGGTCTCCATCACTTTCTCCAATGCTCTATCATCTGTAGACAACATACTTTTTAAAGAAGAGGGACTGTGGAGTTATTCACCTGGCATATCAGCAGTGCCCTTACCAGCTGGTGCACAGAGTAAGCCACACTGCCATCATTCCCTTCTTTTAAATTGAGGATTCACAGCAATGATTACCTTTAAAGAGCAATGAAGCAAATAAAATTTGCATTGATATTATACACAGCTAAACATCATTCTACAACAAAGAAAATTATTCTAAGTGAAGCACTGTGGTTCAGAAAAGAAGATGATAATTGACACCAGCCACAAGAAATAAGTAGAGATTCCTTCACATTCTGTAGTCCTACTCAAAACTGGCACTAAAGCAAATTAGATACTTACTATAATCATACAATAGATTATACAGAAGACAGAGTTACTGTACTTTTTATTTCAATGTCTGTTTATATTAGTAGGCTGTGAATTGTTAAAATAAGCTCAGGGTTAATAAAGAAGCGCCTTCCTTGTCCTTTGAGTTCCTTACAAACACAAAAGTCACAGCAGACCACCACCATTATTCCAAGCCAGCAGTTTTTTGAACAACATTTGAGTAAGCATGTCGGCAAACAAGAAATCTACCTCACTGTTGCACACGTTCATTTTTCCTTTCTCACTCTGTTCATTCCTTAGGCAACACACACACTAACCCAGGGAATAAGACATTCTTTTCTCACTCATTGATAGCCTTAAATATCTCTTAAATACATATAAGTATTTTTGGTCTTCATAAGAGCGAAAAAACTAACTAAGAGACCATACATCCAGAACTGCAATGCTCATGTTGGAACACCCAGTGCCACAATCAATCAGATCTTGCAGACTCTTCCGTCCATTAACAAATCTTATTAGGGAAAAGAGTGTTCCCACAGGGAAACAAGGCTCTGCCTGCAAAGATGCAACCACAGGGCAAAGACCAGACCTGTCATCTGGTAAGCACTGGCTTTCATTATAGTGCAAGAATGTTATCTCCTCTGGATAAACAAAAATGTTTCCTCTGGCTGGAATGACAAATCCTTTTGGAAATGTCAGATTACCTCATTGTAGTTTTAATTGCTATTGCTAATCAGGAAGAAAAGAAAGCACAGGAAACAAATATCTTAGAATTGCGTATGTGGCACATCTAATTTTAAAAAAGGTATAACAAGGTACAGCATCATAAATTAAAGAACAGCCAGAATTCTGCCTTAAGAAGTCTTCCATATAAAGGCAACAGAAGGTAACATTTAACACCAAAGGAAGGAATACTATACTATATTTTAATCTTTTTTTCAATTGACAAAGACATTTTCTCAAAATCTTTAATTCTATCAAATTAAGCATTTCTCATTTTTGTTTTTATATTTACAGATAAAAACTGACAAGTCACTAAGTAAGATTTATTGCTTTCTTTCCTGTACCTGACTGCCTTTCCCAGTAGGGTAAGGAATGAATATTTCAGTGCAAAAGCAGAAAACAAGAGCAGAAAAATGAACAGGGACAGGCTGCTTTCCTTCTCTTCAGAACACTGAATAGAAATCCTCTCAGCATAACAAATGTTGATTTGGGTTCAAAGTGATCTGCTAACAAAAAAGAACTCTCTCAGAACAACTTGTTCCAATACTTTCTTTACTGAAAGACAATCCAGGATTTATGTTGTATTTACATTTGTTTTATTTTTTACAATGAAAGACTAGAAATGCTACAAAAGTTGAGGTACTCCACCAGACATAACAGAATACTTGAAACAGTGTAAGCTGAATTCTGCCACTATCTCCAATACTGAGCAATACCACACCTAACTGCCATATTATTTGAAACCATTTCCTATTACACATTTTCAGTGTTTATGACAGCTGGATAAATTACCCAGATGCTGGCATTAATTCATCAGCAAGTAGTGCTTTTACAATTACCATCACCTTTACACTAGCAGGTGGCTGTGAGTTTTATTTTATTCAGTCCTCACTTCCAGCTGAGTTCAAATCCTTTATGAATATTCTATGCTAAAAGGAGAGGAGACAATTAATAACATTTCTGGAAACAAGCAATGTAATGAGTCACATCAGTGTGATCATCAGTGCCAACAGAAGAAGCCAAATGGCGTTCAAAGAGGACTTTCACAGCTGTAGAAGTATTTTTGTACATCTAGGCCCACAAGTGTCAAGAGTTTTGACCATTTTCCCCAGGAAATAGTCTGTGTTCAGGACCAATTTCCCAGCTCTGGGCCAGCCCTGGTCCTGCTGGACTTGAGCATGTGAAATGCCACACCAACAGGAGCCCACCTCCAGCCCAGGACTCCACCCAGTCTCAAGTTTTCCTACCAGGATACAGAAGAGGGGGATAGTGCATTCAAAACGAGTGGCTTCACTGGAGGCTACACCTACAGTAGTGAAAGATCAGTCAGAGCTGACCAGCCCAATGGCAGACACTGACACCAGTCAGCATCACACCTCACCACTCCGAGTTTTGGGAAGGCTTTCCAGTTTGCAGCCGTAATGTCAAACCCAAAGCACCTTTGCCCATCTGTACCACTCTTCTCCCAGCTTTTGAAAACAGTGATTGTAGGAATATGCAAATGACTTACTGCAGAGATTCAGGCAGCTTGTGGTATCTGTGAGCAACTACTCACCTGCAACCTGCGAGAATAACGTATGTCTTTTTCACAACTTGAGGAAGTAACAAGTATGAGTAAGCTTTTAGATTTGTACTGCCTTTTCCAGAATAATCCAGTATGCTGGTCACCAGCTCATAAAAGAAAGTTCACATAAAAAAACCTGCTTATTGCATATATTAGATTAAAAAAAAAAAAAAAAAAAAAAAAAAAAAAAAAAAAAAAAAAAAAAAAAAAAAAGAAGGAAAGAGAAAAAAAATAAAAAAAATCCCTTCTTTTATTCAATTAGCTTTTTTTTTTTTTTTTTTTTTTGGTAGTGCTTTCACTGGCAGCAAGAAAATTAATTTTCTTTCCTAGCTGACAGCTGTACCAAAGAAGTCACATAGTACCATGAAGAGTATCCCCTCTGTGGAAAAGATTGTAGAGAACTTAATAGAATGGAAGTAACTGGATTAGTGAGAGATTTCCAGATTTCATTCAAATGCATACAGCGAAAAGCACAAACCCCCTCAAGTTATCAGAAGTAGCTAACGCATGTAATTACTTCAGCTATTTTTTAACTAAAGAAATTTCTAAGAAGATACACTGTGTTTGAAAATCTTATTTTAGAAAGGCCAGAATTAAATGGTACAGACTGTCAAAAAAGAGTGCAAGGCATAAACCAAAGAAATAGCAATGTACTGTAAATTTTCCATATCTTACTTGCATTTTCAAACTTTAAAACAGAGACAGCAATTGCTAAATAACTACAGATTTTAAAAATAATAAAGGAAGACTTTGTTCCTGTTATATTTGGTTATTTTCCTTTCTATTATTCATGTGTATTTAGGATTGCTTACAAAGACAAACTCCAAGAACTATTTAAGAGGAAGAACTTTTAGACCACAGGAGAAAAAGCAACTGCTCATTTATCTACTAATGTCAAAAGAATAAGTTTTTTCTAAAGCTTATGAATACTTGAACAATTAGAAGCTTAGCTACAACCCACTAGCACTGGGGAGTTTATGAGCCACCCATTTAATAATATCCCTGCTGCAATAATTCAAGAAAAGGCAGTGATGAATGCAGAAAACAAACTGCAACGATTGCCTGTAATAACAAAAGGAATTTGTTACTTACAAAAGCCTTTGAGAATTCCTCACCCCAGACTCAGGGCAGATTTAATTTTTCAAGAGGTACGATAAGCAGCATGCACAAAGAGCAAGGAGTTGGATTCACTGCACATGTACGGAGTAACTGAGCACTGGCACCTGGCTACCCAGGCCCAAAATACAGGTAACAAGACTCACATCTGCAAAAATTGTGCTCAAATCTTAAGACTCTGAAATACCACACAACCCCAAGTACATAAATAATGAAGCAGCTCAGTGTCAGCAAGTCAGTGTCAAAGATTTGGGATGCCAACTTTGTATCCTATTAGCAACAGAGAGCTTGGAACTGCAGGTCTCCAGTCAAATAAAGCATTAGTTTCAAGCAAGGACAGACAGCAAGCTAACGGGCATTAAAAGTGTCAGCAGCTGTGATGGAGGACTGAGCCTATACCTAAGAGCTTGTGGAAGTTTTAGATCTCTGTTTTTACACAATATCCACAAATGAAGAACAGGATCTTAACCCACTCCATATGAATTAACACTATGGTATGTCTTGCTTTGAACAACAGGTACCGTAAGAGACATCATACAACTGTACAACTAAAGTATGAACAGACACTAGCACTAAAACCTTCTTCCCAAGGTCCCTCTGTCCCCACTAAAATAAGCCCTCTCCAATCTGTGGAAGTTCAATATCATATGCTTGGATGCTGCTGAGAGGCATTGCCAGCCCTAGAAGCAACTTGTAGACTAACACCAGGCAAGGATGTCAAGAGTACAGAATTTGTCACATTATTTAGTAGTCAGGTCTTCTACAGTTCAGGAAGATGATACATGTATTTGAAAATATATTGGATGTAAGTGAATGCAACTGAAATTAAAAATATGGCATATAAAATGGGAACTCATTATATCGTGAAGTGATACAGAAAACATCTGGATTTCATCTTAAGAGGTTGGTTGTTTTTCCTGATTAAGGAAACAGCTGCCTTAGTAAAATTACTCATATCCAGCAGTAACGAAGAGTATCTTTTAGCTCAATTCTTTTGTTAAGCCACAAGCATCTGCTTCCTAATTTTCTTTTTATTTAATCTTGTGTACCCAGCTCAAGTGCTGTAACAACAAATTTAAATAGCTGCCTCATTTTATATCTTGCAAGCTATCATGACTAAACAAAGAACAGCACTTTGCATATGAAACTTTCCTTTCAGGCAGGTGACCATTGAGAGGTGATTTGTAACACCATCTGTGTGAAAGCAGGGGGTGGGGTAGAGGAGCCTAATAAACTGCATGGGGAATCAATAATTACATCCTCAATGCAGCATAAAGTGCTTTCAGAAGATTCATTCCTAGGCTTGTAAATTTGACTGTATATTTTAATTCCAATACCATTAAGTGATTTAGAGTGATGCCTTCACTCTAAACTACACTCCTAGACCATGGTGGCAGGCACAGAAAATGCTAAAATCGCTGTGTACATAAAGGGAATTCTATTTTCTTTTTAATGGTAACTCAGCAGCAAATGGGGAGCTGTTTGTTTCAGCCAATGTTATGTGACACTTCCAAGTTTCTTCCAGGCATTAATGGCATGAGTTTTAAATGGTGGTAATCAAATATACAAGTATAACAATGTGAACAGGATACCAAGGTGCCTACTTTATTTGTTCTTCCATTCATGTTTTTCCTAACTTCATTTATTTACTTTAATACTTTACTCCAACACCAGAACAACTGCTTAATGAAATTACACTCACTAGTTCCAATCAAAAAGGTCCTTAGACAAATGGGCCCATATTCTCAGGGTCTCCCATATTCTGCCTTCTCCCTTTGAACCAACCACTAGTGAACCTGAGCAGCCCACTGAGCAAATGGAAAAAAGTAATTACTCCTTTTTGCTGTTTGCCCTCAAAAAGATGGTCTGCCTCAAGCACCTTATTTAGTCTTAAAATACTTGTGATGATGTCTGATTAAGTCAGGTACTTGTATTGCATCATTTAGAGGCTGGTCCTAAAATGGTTAAAATTTACACTGATGTGTCCTCAGATGAGGTAGCGGAGAGCAGCAGTTCTCCAGCCAGCTCAGGGTTTGTTCTCTCTGGAGTCACTCCCATTGCTCTACAGCAATTGTGCTGAGTCTGCAGTGGTAGTGCAGCAGCAGTAAGGAAGAAAAGCTTTCCTTCTCTCTGCTGTTTTCATGCAAAGTGGTCCAGATAGCAAAGGGCTGTGTTTTCATGAAGCTGCGAGTGAAAGTTCACAGAGGGATGGTTGAGGTTGGAAGAGACCTGTGTGGAGGGAGCTCTGAAAGTCATCTGACCCAACTGCGCTGCTCAAGCAGCGCCACTTGCCTGTTGCGCAGAACAGGAATGCGTATAGATAGCTTCTGAATATCTCCAAGGACAAGGAATCTCCAGTCTCTCTGGGCAATCACTGCAAATCACTGCAGTGCACAGTCATCCCTACAGCAAAAACATGTTTTCCTGATGTTCAAAGGGAACTTCTTGGGTTTCAGTTTCTGCTTAATGTTTTGTATAAATATTATATGTATATTTTGGCATTAGGACATGGACAGGGCAGTATCATAGTATAGGCCTAGGTGACTATTGTCCAGGCTGCATCAGTAGACATTGCAACAAGGGATTTATCAAAGAGTCTTGCCTTGTTATTAGTGGTTTGATTTAGAATGAAGCAAGCAGTACACTTGTAATAATAGCAACAATAAGGACAACTAATAACTAGTGAACTATATGTAATACAGGCTATGAAAGAATTAGCACAAGGAACAAAGTATGATGATAATCCAAACTGCCGAGTTTGAATACTCAAGTTTTAAAAACAAGGCATAATTTTAGGCACAGAATTACAGAGTTCCAGGCTTTACAGGGTCTTTATTAACCACAAAAAGCCTAAGGAGTTAATTTGTATTACTCTAATGTTCTTTGCCAGAGACCCTATGCACCTCTTCATGTACAGGCAATTCCACATTCCTGTGCCCATTACTTTGATGTTGTCCATGGGCACAAGGAGAATAAATTAAACATTACTGTTTTAGAGTGTCTCTTATACTCTTTAAACATATAGAAAATATAATGAGTATTCACTAGAAGTTAGTATTGCATACTATTGCTGTCCCATGTTTAAACAGTAAAGTGCTTCTTTTAATCCTTATACTATAATTGAAGTCAACACAGGAATTTCCAGATTTTGTGACCACAGATACTGGAAAAAAGTAGAATGATCTCAAGTACAAAGACAGTGCCAACAGTCCCTCTGTTAGATCTATACCATGAGTCATTTATGAACAAGCCTTTGGATCACAAAACTCGACCAACAGCAGCTTCAGACTACTTCTGTCTCACTTGTATAAATATATGGGACAGAAATCAACGGTTTTAGCTGTTTCAGCCCACAGGTTTCAGTGGATTCTCAAATTACAAAAAAACTTGTTTTGGTAAACTCTATTACAAACAACAGGATCGAGAAGGTGCCATATAGGCAAGTGCAGCTTGGATTTGCAACAGTGTGAACAGCTGAGCCTGACCCCATGACAGGTGAGTTTGGTAACATCAGCAGTTGCATTGATGCATTCTTAAGTTGTAATTTTTCAAGGGGAGGAATAGGTTAGAATTTAGTGTACTCTGCAAGTTCCTTTCCCTGAAACCCCTCTGACACACCGTCTAGATGGCTTTTTACATAAGTAATGTAACAAGAAAAATCTTCCTCTATGCAGCAGGACAAAAAGATGATGGTTTCCGAACTCAGTGCTTTCTTTTTCATTACTGAGATTTCTCTGATGGACAATAGTCATTGAATTGTCTGATGAATAATGGACAGGATCAAAATGAGCCCGAATAAAGGGCTTGTATATTTTCTTCAAATTAAATACACGAGATGTGAACTCTTGCAGTTCTTTTTATGTAAGCCAAACAGGAGGCTTCAAGAGAGAAGAACTGTGATTTAAGAAGCTGCTTTTATGTTGTAAGTTAAATCATCAGGCAGACTAATTCAATTCCTTTCTGTTTACTGTAAGACTATTTCTCTTACTGGACAAGCCATAAAACAAAAGAGACTAAAATAGAAGAATTTCCAATTCTTAAAGACTCAGAAACAAGTCCTCTGACTGAGCAGCAGAGTTGCCAGCACATCAAATTTATGAGCAATTCAATTGCTTCTCTGAATTTCCTACAGATAAAAGTTTTTTACTTTTTTGGAGCTAAACCTCAAAGCTATTCCTGCAATCAAACAGCCATAAGTTGTACTTGCTAAAGATTAACATTATTTTTGAATGCAGCACATATTTGAAGGAAACAATGGTTGGAAGTATGCACAAAGACTTCAAGAATGCATATTAGCATGTGTGCATTGCTTTCCATGCCCTCACTTGAAGCAAGAGGAATAAAAGCAAAGGCATGACAACCATGTAAAACTCTGTCCATTTTAAACAAAACTCATTATGTGGCTGTAATATTTATTTTGTTCTTTAACTGAACACTTCACATAGCTACTTCTAAAGAGAAGGCCTTTCTATTTCTAAATTATTTCTATATTTTATAGCATGTAAGTTAAAACATTAGAGTATTTTAACTGTAATTTCAAGATGGAACTAGATAGGAAAAAAAGTCCTCAAAATATGATTTAGAAAAAGGGCATCTTAGCTCACTCACTCATTAATTCCATTACCAACTGTCATAGTCTATCAAGAAAAAAATAAATGGCTGAGTAAGTCCTTCTCGTTATCTCAGTAAATCTTTACTTTCAACCTTGGGTCAGTTAATAACCATATTAACATTAAGACAGTCCCTTCAAGCAAATCAGAAAAGCTGATGGCATTTAACATTGAACTAATTCTGCTCAAGCATGCTGAGAACCACCACTGTAGTTTCCTGCAGCAGTGTGGCAATGACGGCCCAAAGCATTACAGCAGTTGTAAATCTTGCCTGGAATCAGGAAGATTACTTATTCTTCCCTCTAGAATATAAACAGAAAAAAAAGCAACTCTGGAAAGAAAAGGCTGAGCACAGACTGAACAATGTTTGTAAGAGATACCCTGCAAGAAGCAAATGCTGACGAGAAGGTTTCAGTTATTCACTAGTTTTACATGATAAAAGGAAGACGATTGAAATTGTCTGTATACTATGAATAGTGTTTTTAAGAACAAGTTGGGGAAAATAGCATCCTTCAAGACACAGCATTGTAAGCTGCTGACTTTGTTCTGCAGCTGTTAGTTTGAAGGAAACAACAACTTGTCCTCCAAGGGACAACACAACTTTAAAGCAGTAACAGGACAGAACCAGCTTCCAAAAACAACCAGTATGGTTATTTTGCTTAGCCTGCAAAAGCAGATGATTGCCTGAAGACTGAAGAAACAAACCAGACACATCTAGTTCTTCAGATGAACTAGTTAGAGAGGATTTTTGGTAGTTCAATGCATTTGAAACAGAAACAACAGAATTGGCCCTTTATGCCGGAAAGAAGACAGCTCTCTTAATTGAAGGTTGACTCTACTCCAGTAACACTGCTGCTGGAGTGATCTTCCTTGTTTGCTTTAGAGTTATGTCAGTTTACATAAGACTTGGATGTTAAAACAAGCTTTTGAACCTTCATGTAGCTGAATGACAAGTCCCCTCATACAGTACTGTTTTAATTAGCTACTATTTGGAGGAGTTCATCAGGGTTGGGTGGGTTAATATAAGCAATTAAAGGTGTTGAGTAAAGACTATCAGAGCTAAACACATCAAACAAAATCCAAATTCTTCGGAATATTTTACCACCTCCTGATCTCTCTTGTATCTTTTGCTTTACTAGGAAATTAAACAGTCAGATGGCTGACCAGCTAACACCTATGGGAATACAAAGCTTGTATACGTGTTGACAAAAGACTTGCAATGTAACTAGCGAGCTACTGTATCGGCTGTTTAACTACATCCTAAATTGTTTTTTCTTGAGAAAACCAAGCAAGATCTGTATGAGATGCTGTCACTACATACCACTCCTCCTTTTCAGCTTTCAAATCTTCATGTTCACCCTCTTCTCAGTTTTTGGCTTAAGAAAAGTTTGCAGTTTGCCCAATTCTGTGCCTTGGGCAAATCAAGCCCTCACATTTACTGATTGGAGGAAAACAAAAAGCTAAAGCTCTGCTTAGGGGCAATCACCTGCCAAAGCCACAAATTCCCATTGGCATCTATCATGCTGGAAGTGGCACAGGATTTTTCACGTGCACATCTTTTCCAAGTTCCTTCTCAATCTTTTGGACATAGGGTAGAAATACAGTCTGAGTATGGCAGAGGCAAGCTTTTGGCACAGCTGATACTGGAACTGTACTCATTTATCAACCACAACATTTTTCAACTGTTGCACTTTTACAAACAAATGGCAAACAAAGCCATTGTGTGGCTCTTCCTGCAGTTTTTGAAAGGTGTGGGACAAAGCTCCCTACTCACCTTACAAATCTTTCAGATTTCTCTTGCCTGAAAACAACAAACAATTGATCCTGCCAAAAAAAAATCCACAGGAAAATTAGCACTCACCATAAATTGATCCCAAGAGTTGGTGCTAACTTAAAGCAAATAAACCTCGTTTGTGTCTGTTTCATGTTCGATCTGCTGAGCAAGATCAAAGGAGACTTGTGCAAGTGCAAAGGAGGCGTTTGAAAGAGTATCTCTTTCTCCTGCAGCAAGGATGCCATTATCTCTACCTGTTGCTGGAGATAGGAAAGGCATGCAAGAGCAGCAATGATGTCTGTCTGTTTCTGATTTCAGGCATTCGGTTTTCTCAAAGATCTTCAGTTAGCTTCAAGCAGCAGAATTGGTGGTGGCACAAAGTGGTGTTTTGTAATGAATTTCTATTCTGATCCTTTAAAGAGCTAATTGGATAAGAAATTTCCCAAACTGTATTTAAAATACTCAGAATTAATTATTGCCTAGATAATTTTTTTACTAGAAGTAATTTAAATTTATGAAAAGAGAAAATGGAACTAGATATGGATATCTAGAAAATATGGATATGGAACTAGAAAAATTCCTTGCTAAAGTCAGCGTTGGGACTCTGATGGCATGTCTTCCTAGCTGCCAACAGAATCAAAAACGTGGTAATCTTCTACTGGGTGGTTCATGCTTTTATCTTCTCTAAGCTAGTAAGAGAAGGATGTTATCACCTACTTAACTCCCAACTTAATGAAAAATAACCTCAGATTCATTCTACGGAGACAAAGCACAAAATGGAATCTCACATACACTGGCTATATATTGTGAAATATTTAGATGAAGAGTTACTCCACACCCAGAGTAAAATAATGTTTTTAGATGTACTTCTTTTGGTAAAAAAATCAGTACAATGATTCAATAACATCTATTACTTACCACCTAATTGAACTTATACCACATCCACAGACAGAATATACTTCCCAAATATTTTACATAGCTCAGAATTTAAGCAGTATAAATTAATGCTGATCTATTCCCACTGTCAGCACTGAGATATTTTTATGTTCCTTTCATTTGCACAAAGAAGTAAAACTCTTCACTGTAGTATTATACATAAAGATTGTAATTTAGATATGAATAGTATATTTGCTGTATATTGTAACCATATGTTGTACATTTTCTATTAAATCTGCTGAGCAACTCCACCACCTCTTCAGGCAGCATGTTTTTACCATCTTTTTACTCTTCTTTATTATTGCAACTGCATTTTGTGCTGCAAAGTGACAGAACTGGAAACTGAGATAAATAAAAGAGAGAAATATCTTGGAAACGGCTTCTTTGCAGGTGCCTGGTGATTCTGGACAGACTGTTAATAGCATGTAATTTCTTCTGTACAGTATATCAACCTACATGCAAAGAATTCTTCTTTAGGGTCTATCTAAAGCTGCTGCTGCTGCTCAAAAGGAAAGCACTCACATTACTATTCTGATAGACATGGTCTCTCCAACTGTTCTGTAGAACCAGAATGAAGTGAAACTGCAGGAGCTAGTTGAAAGCCAAATCCTCAGAAGAAACAAACAACTCCCTCTCAGCTGCTTGAATTCTACTTAATAACATAGCTCAAGAGCTCGTGTCAAATACACCAGCTGTTACAATCACAATCTAGTATTTCTTAGGTCTCATTATCATCCATTCTCCTTTCTAGCAATTTACCATCAGCCCGCATTAGTGTGGAGGTGAACAGGGATTTTAGTTAATGTAATGAGCAGTGAACTTTTTGGTTATTTCCAAAGTTTTGCATTATGAATGCAAAAACATATCAAATAATTTTACCATGAAACAAAGCAAATTTTTCTGTTGTTTGGAGAAAACTCCCCAAACAAACCCTTTTCTGCTATGCAAATGGAAAGCCACTAAAAGTGAAGGAAGTAAGTTATGTACAGGTTGGAGTTCTAAAGTGATGTTTCTCAGACCAAAATCAGGGCTCTGATTCCTGGTTTCATGGCAGGCTTAGTTCTGGCAGCTGCAGCAGGCTGTCACCACAGCTTCTCAGTCCCCTGCTGTGGGTATTCACACTGATAGACAAACAAAATGATGACAGGCAAACAAAAGCAAAACATACCCACTGCTGGACTCCAGCAGACAGCAATTCACTGAATTAAGGCAAACTGCCACTATTCCCACTTTACATTAGCAGAGTAGCCTGAGGGCCCTCATTCTGAGGCACAAAAACTGTTGGTGATGGCAGCTGATTGTGTGCCTGGTGGTGGTGCCTGATTACGGTGCAGGGGCAGAGCCTCCATCAGGCTTCAGGTACTCAGAGCCCAGAAACAGTTCCCTGGCAATGTACACGTGGGTGCTATCGGTAACCCCACAGCAGAGAGGGAAGAAAAGGAAAATCTGGAAGCAACATCTTAATTATGTGCAAGACTGGAAGTCCACATCTCTGTTACCATTCTTCCAATTTTCCTCAGAATTAAGTGTGGGGCCAGCTTGAGCAGCACAGTTGCACAGAGCAGCTGAGCAAGTAGCACTGGGAGAAAGGGGACAGAAGTATTAGGAATGAGAAAACTTTTGGAGTAAAGAGAACTATTTGAGAGAGATGGGTTTCATCAGCAGTGACAGTGTAATTGCACTGCAGGAACTTAAGAGACAGAAATAGAAGACTGAAGGGCAGTCTGCTAGCAACAGCAGAACAGTCTACATAAAAGAAAATCTTTGGAGTCAAGGTTATCTCCAGAACGTGAATCCATAGGGATTCCGCAGTACATTTTGATGCAGCTAGCACAGAAAGTGAACAGCATTAGATTTATTAAAGGTGGTGAAGAGACTGAAATAGTAATGGAGATTACAGACTGCGATTGTGGGAAACAGAGGAGATTTTAAATCTCTCTGTCCCTGAGTAGGATGTTAAGTACTACATCAGAGCTGATGTAAACCTTGATTTTATACATTGTAATGACAGCCTTCTGCAGAAATTCAGTCTATAGGAGAAAAAGTAGCTCTTAACTTAGTTTGACATATTACTGTCAACAGGGGCCACATGCCCCAGGTCAACACATTGTTTTAAACAATAGGTTCACTTTGGTAATATATTAAGTTTGGAAAGAGAATCAAGATGACCAGCTGAAATGAACTTAGAAAGAAACAGTCATATGGTTAAATTGCTTGGAGATGATTTAGAGAATAAAAGGTGAGATTAAGTGTCCAAAAATTCTCAAATCAAAAGGTTCAGATGACTTTTACCTTCTTGGTATCACTGTAAAGAAGGTAATTACAAGTAAAACTATATTGAGTCCAATTAAGGAATACAGAAAATGATAATGCTTGATGATAAGTTAAATGAAAACTCTTAAGTGAGGCTAAATGTAATTTTTGAAGAAGAAGTGTTTAAGGTTAAAAACAAAAAAAAAAAAGAGAAATATGAGGCCTGCTAGAGAGCTAGAAGAAACAATAGGACATGTCTGTTTAAAAGAACATAGTGCATGAACAAAAGCCATTGCCAAAGATAAATTTGCTTCTGTGTTTGGTTTTGCAGAGCCTAGGCATGTTCCCATGCAGGAAGATTCTTCAAAGAACAAGTCTAACAGACTGTTGCAATATTGAGGCTGGACTAGAAGATCTCTTGAGGTGACTTCCAAGTTGAATGGCTCCAGGATTCAATGAAATATCAAGTTAAAAAATCATAAATCTATAAAAATGAAAGAGAGCATAAAGATCATTTCAGAGCTCTACAGGAACTAAAACATGACACCACCGAAATGCTGATGTATTGCTTAGAAGTGGCAGCAGATGGACGATAGGTGGGAAACAGAACCCAAATCTGAAAACAGGGCTGTAGAAAACTACAGGCAATTGAAGTCTTCTAGTCTGTACCACACAGGGAATTCTACTGCCAGTCTGTGAAGATGATTAAGGAGGAGTTAAGTGGCATTCACAGAGAAGTGATCAAGCTGATACAGTATGCCTGGAGTTTCAAACAGCATTAGAAATCAAGCTTCCCAGACATAAAAGGAAAAGTCCTCCTGTTAACTAGTGTCAAGTTAAGTAAGAGGAATCAGGAGATAAAATATGTGGTCAGTGCTTACACTTGGTGAGCTAAGATCCTCAAGGCACATACACTGGAACTTAATCACAATTTGCAGAAAAGGCCAATACCTTTGTATAGGTGACAAAAACCTTAATTGTCCTACCATTCAAGACTGCTAAATGACAGAATTTTTTTTTGTATTAATGGAGTTTAAATATTCTCTCTGAAGAGACACCTCTACAAGAGAGGGAGAGACAGAAAGAACAGCTACAGCTAAATTCTGCAGAATGTCTCAGCAATCTTCTGTGGTCAGCCTGGCAAAGGCAGTTCTAGATGAATAGCATCTGCATCATTAGTTCATGCCTGCTCCTCATTAGTAAGATACCTCTGCAATCACTGGTGGTTTACAGTGAGCAATGATTAAGTCTGTCTGAAGTCAGACAGGAAGCCAAGATCATCAAGTGAGGTTGAAAAGTGGTGCTGTAACTCCAGCTCTAAATGCAGATATAAACCAATTAATTACATCATAACTTTTTCCCCCTGCTTTATTTTTTTTTAACCTCTAATTAACAGCCCATAGAGAGTAACACATGAAACTTAAGTCCAACACTTATCATTATGAAGAACAACTTGGGTTTTTTCTTTGGGTGTTTTTGTTAGTTTGTTCATTTTTATTTTGGAGTTTTTGAAGTTAATTTGTTTGCTTGTTTTGGTCTGTTTTTGTTACTTCTTCACCCTGATCAGAATAAATCAGCCTTCCTTCAAACAGGTTATCCTACCACAGTAAAAAAACAGTATAAATCCGTTACATTTCTGCTTCATGCCATGGAGAAGAATGGCAATATGAGCATATTATGCAGGAAAAACAGCTGCTGTGTCCAAAATATTTTAACTCTGGGGGAAAAAGTTACTTATGCCTTCAGAAAGCATAAAAGCTTCAAAGGAATCTGGAAAATTACCAGTTGAATCTGAAACTCATGTGCTCCTTATTCACTTAGAGAATTTGGGATTTACTTTTTTTTTGCTGCTCACACAAATAGCAAATCAAAAGCTCCTTCTATTTCTGCCTATGCAATGTATTTCCTGACTGTGGAACCAAGCTTCAAGTGAAACAGTCCCCTTATTACTTAGCTTTTGCCGTGCCTTTAAGAACCAGTTATGAGTAAATCAGAAGACCTAGAGAACGTACAAGCCTAACTGGACTAAGAGCAGGGCCACATATTTACCATGACTTTCAGCACCAATACCACTGCTATTCCCAACAGTGAAAATCAGTGCTCAGAAGCAATGTTTGTAATCTCCATGAATTCCAAGAAAGAGCTTAGTTGCTGTTACAGGGTTCAGTGTTGTCCTCCTCCAAAAGTTAACAAATTATCTCCTTATATGACTACATTTGGAAGTGTAAATATCTGGGTCTGCAGAACAGAGGACCTTGCTGCATGCAGTACTCCTGACCCTTGGTATGCCAGAATGTAACATCAAACTAATAAGTACAGCAAGGCAATTGTAAAACAAAATTCTCCCTTACTTTTTTTTTCATTTCAAAACCAAAAAATACTTAAATTAGGAATCTTCTAAGATTCTAAGACATGTCTAGTACTTAATCAAGGTTTTATTTAAGCAAAATTATAAAGAAAGTTTGAGAAAACTCTCTCAGTCCTATGGGATAAATCTATCATATTACAGTTTCCTAAAGATACTTTCATACAAACAAAAAAAATTTTCATTTCTAGCAGTGCTTTTAAAGAGCCAGGCTTATTTTTAATAATCATTTACAGCCAGTGACTTACAGGAAAAAAATACCAAGAAAAACATTTACATGCAATATTATTATTATGGACTTAAAAACCCAAAAGAAACCAAAAAACAACCAACAACAATAAAAAAGAGCAACACTTAAACAGTTACTCATCCTAAAATCAAGTTTTTTGATATTTGTATGTATTTTACAAATGAAGTCGATATTTGACTGAAACTTTCTGGCTTGAGTTTAGACAGTTACCACAGAGGGGAAAAAAAAAAAAAAAAAAAAAAAAAAAAAAAGGGCATTTGACATTTCTAGCACTTTTAGATATTTCATATTAATTCTAGTAAGGCAGAGATTGTAGGAAGTTTAACAGAAAGTGTCTCATGCCTCTATTTGCAGGTGAGCAGCACATATAGTTATCAAGGGGTAAAGCACTCAATCTGTTCATTTTTAGAATGATTCACATTGGTGACTTTATCTAAATGAACTATTACGTGAGCAGGATGTTTTAGGCACTACTCGGTATGATAGCATATTCTTTAATCGTGATTAGTTAGACTTACAAATAATTATGAAACATACAATGTGCTGCAGCTTTGGATCATTACCCATGGAAATGTAATTCAAAAGCACAAACAATAATTATTTCCATCACTCCTTCTACCGAAACATAGCTTTTTTCAATTAGAACACTGGTAAGTGAGCACAGCAAATATATGGTTTTTTTAATAGTTAATCTGATAAAGAATTAATTGAGCTTTTAACTGGAGAAGTTTAATCCTTCAAGCAGTGTGCATACAGATTGTGCCACCTTTTTAGGAACACACAGTAATGTAATGCACTAGCAGATTATTAAAGATATATTTTCTATGGTGGCAGCCAGCCTCTGGGACCCTCAGCCTTTCCACATCTCTCAGCAGCAGCACTGATGAAGGGACCCACATAATATGGGAGAACCTCACCCTCCTGCATCCCATTCTTTCCATTGGCAGAGGCTGGCTATTGCCACAGCATCTTGGGATTTAGGAGACAAATCATGAAGTTTCCCCAAATCTGACAAAGGCAGAGCACGCTAAATTGCCCTCTCCAAGTCACCAGAAAAACTGTTTAGGGACATCATTCTGTCTTGGACAGCAGATGTCTAACAGAGAGTGTGAGAACCAGGGGCAAGCATGGATGATGCAAGAGCTTGGCACCCTCTTTAATAAGTACACCTCTTCTCTGTATGTAAGAGACCATTTTACTTTCATTACTGAGTCCATCAATTTTAGAATGGGCACTAACATCCATTATCACCAATATTCCACTGCAAAGAGTTTCACTTAATTACCCCTTGTGTGAAACCCTTTGTTTTGCTTCAGATATCTCTTCATTTCATTTGTGCAAGAGTTCTACTGGAACACTTTCAATCTAGCTTAAAAGGAGGTGGTAAAACTGCCTCTCTGAGGATGAAAGAATGGTTGAGAAGCAATGACTAGGCGTTATTTAGGAGAAACTATACACGCTGATTGAAAGTGAGACTGCACATGAACAGACACAGGACATAAATCATCATCATACATATGAAATCACCAGCACTGATGACAAATGATTAAGGCATTTCTTGGCAGACATACTGCCACTGATGTAAAGGCCCATGAGCATTCATCTATCAGCTTGTCTGCCAAGAAATATTCTCTGCTTCTGTCAGAACTGGTTAATTAAAGTGTACCAATAGGTTATGCTAGAAAAGTCCAAATCTGTTTCTCAGGTAGATCCCCAGTGAAAAGAGAAAAAACATAATAAAACAATACTTAGCAAAGACCCAGAAGCCAGTTCCCAAGGACCTCTTAGTTCTTTCCATTACTGTTATGTGTCTGACTGCATTTTCCCCTCTCCCCAAAACTACAAAACAATTCAAATAATACAACCTGTGCGTTTTAAGACACCAATGTCTTTTCCATACCATCTACACTCAGCACAGCTACAACTGAAATAAGCAGCTAAATCTAATTAAGACATAAAAGTGTCATTGTCTCCTTATAACTGCTTTGTCAGGCACATGACCCAATAGTACTTGCTAAAACAACTTTAACATAATGATAAATTTTAACAAAAAATAATCACGCACAGCCATAGAATTTAAGTAATTTAAAGTACCAGGTTCAAAACAGAGCTCTACCTAGTATTTGGGAAATTTACCTATGAAAAGAATTAACTTTCTTGGGTTTGTGGAGTTTCCAATAGGGATTGCTTTGGATTTAAGGAACGATAAATAAAACTTATACTTAAAGAGTATTAACTTGTGTAATGCTGCAACAAAATACTACTATAATCCAGAGACAGAAACATGAATTTAAACTAGTTAGATTAAATACTTTTCAAGTGCCAAGCTAAGACTTGAAAATATTAGAGTATCTGTCACTTAAAATGGTACCTGTGACTCTTTTGGCCTTGTCCAAAAATATTACACAAGCAATTGCATTTAGACAAAGCTCTAAGATGAAATTGCATCTTCAGTCTCTCCAGAAACCATGACAGGTAATAGAGATTAATGGGTTAATAATGTTTTAAAGATATTCACATGTATAGGATTACAGTTGCCTTTTCTTTCTGAACATGTCTTTTCCTTGTGAGTTGAAGCCTGAGGTTCAGGTAGGTGAACAGAAAGCAAAAGTTTAAACAAGTTCAAGGGTACACTTGAAACCCATTTGGGAAGCAGGAAACTGATGCACCAAATCAACCACCACCACTGAGTAGGAACTCCATAATTACACACTCTACCATGAAGCCCAGTAAGATGCACTGGGTGTGATTCCCACTCAGGGAAAAAACTCAAATATCATTTAACATTTAAATGAAGTAATAGCTTTAGGACTTACACAAAGCAACAGTAACAGAAGCAAGAAGACTCGTTGGGCTGGTCTCTGCTGTACAAGCCATTTTCAAAGTTTTAAACAACGGACAAATAAAATTATCTAATAATAATAATAATAATTTGGGTAAATAAAATTATTAAACTTAAATTTAATGACTTATCTAGATGATGATATGTTCGATAAACCATCTTACTTCTTCTCCTGAAAGATAGTAAGCTGAAAGTAGTCCACCGACGAAACGGATGTTCACTTCAAATACGGAAATTTCAGCATTCTGTTGAAATAAACATAAATTTATTTCTATAGAGGATTGTTTGGTTTGTTTCTATATATAGGTATGTATATATATATACATACAGTTTCAAAGCACAACAGCTGTAAATAGCAAACTACGGAAGATGAAGGGAAGGCCAACATAAGAATTTAAATAATTTCTTTCTCTTCCTCACTTTGACAAAATATCCTCTCCATTATCCTCATCCTGCTCAACTTTTCATCTCTTCTGTTGGGCTATAAGGCTTTCTCTAAATCCACATATCTAAGTACTTATCATTCCGTGCAGATGATTCAGCATTTGCCCAAAAAGTGCCCCTGGATCACATATCCCACACTACCTCCCCTTAAACCATCTCAGACAGATCAGTATTGATCTTTGATGTCCTATCAAGTGTTTTTCTACTTCAGTCAAAATGCAGCTTACTGCAAAAAAGAAGGTAACATTAGAATGGGTTAATTACATGCTCATAAAAAAATGTAATTGTTATGTGTAATCACAAGGAAGAAGATGACATTTTGCTATTACAGTGACAGCCCTCTCCAAGCTGGTGCAGATAGATCTTTTACCATTGATAAAGACTAGGTCCAGCCAGTATCTGTCTCAAAACTCAATGCACATTCTTCCCTGCCTCTTGAAATTCATGCATAAATGATGAATCTGAGTCTCACATGCTTTTATCCTTTATTAAGGCAATTCCAGTTTTACCCCAACACATAACATTCAAATCACTCGAGGCATTCAGTTAAAAAGTTGATCTAGTGAAATTTCTTAATTTTTGCTTTTTTGTGTGATACTACTTTTTATATTTCTGTATTTCTGCAGAAAAAGGTACCCAACAGTGTCCCAAAATTTTGAGCACATAAAAAAGACATTTGTCTTTCACAGGTTCTGGGTTGCTCTTGCTTCTACTGAGTCACTTTTCCCTTTTCTATTTGCCAACAAACACTATAGCTGTATTTAATATAAATCAGTGCATGGTGGAGCGGATGGATTTCTTCTGAAAGGTTTGCAGACTCCTTTCATTCAGCTAGGTTTTGTGCTTTTCCAGTTTAAACATTCAGATGTCAGTTTACGCAGGAGGGAAGAAGTTGCTCCCTGTTTTCTACTGATTTTGAATTGTAGCAAATGGCCTTTACAGAACAAATAAACAGACCAGAACTAGGCTACTTAATAGAAATATTACTTAAAGCTCTTCAGTTTCTGAGGTGCTCTGATTAAGAAAAGGTATCTAGACACATTGCAGAGTTGGTGATTTTTTTGTAAATTGTAAGAGTACAGGCTTCAAAACATACTCCCAGACTTGCTACAATGCTACTTGGCTTACATTCAGGAATTCAGCTTTTGTCCTCTAAAATGTATTCTGCACTTTCTCCCCTAAAAAGAGGATATAATTTCCTTCAGAATTACTCTGATTAATATATAATTAATATAGTACATATGTGTGTGCCTGTATAATTTTTTAATACACATGAGCACAATTCAAAGTGGCCAGTAAGGTAAAGCCATCACACATCTGCCTCTTGAAAAGTCAGACTGGAATCATGGGTTAAGACTGCAAAATTATATTCCTGTCTTGCAGTGTTCAGAGCATAACACGCTTTCAAGTTTATTTTGAGTATTCTAGAAATCTGCAGTTTCTCCTCTGTAACTGCTCTCCCCCACTGCTCCTATCTTATTCCTTGTAAGAGAAACAACATTAATTTCTGCAGCTTAATTTCTGCAGCTTAATTTCTGTTTCTAAAATGTCTTTTTTTTTTCCAAATCTGTTATTTCTCTTTCCAATTGTTCAGTCACTGTCTCACTGAACGCAGCAATAAGGCAAATGGAAACAGGTATTCACCTGAACTTGAACATTCCTATGCAGGCTTTTTTATTATGACACGATTCACATTAAACCTGGGGAGAGGTGATGTAAAAACTTTTAAACCCTCTAGAAATCTGAACTAACTAGACGAGGCTTCTGTTCACCTGCTAAGCAGGTGTGTAGGATCTACAGTACATGTACATTAAATACAGAAGTCTACCTTCAGATCCAACACATAAGACAGCTACTAGTAGAGAACTGATTTGACTAAAGAAAGGCTGATCTGACCTGATCTGACTGAAGAAAGGATGATTAAATGAGTGAAAGGAATGGCTTCTCTTCCCTGGAGATTGAGCTAGCTGAAATTCCTATGAATAGTATGAGAATATGAATATGTGAACCTTCTTCAGAAGTTCAGGTTTTCCATTTCAGTCCTGAGCCTTAGCACATGTCAAGTACCTTTCTTTGATGTGGGAAGGTTGAAGCTGTAAAGAGGTAGGTGTCAGATGAGGAAATGAGTTAATCAGATATCCCAGACACTTGTGTTTCCTTTGAGAACTGAATTAAATTACTTTTTGATTTTCAATTGCTTGAAGTAAATTGAGTGGTGTATGACCTGAATATTTTGTCTCCAGAACTTTACATTTTGCCTTTCTGGATTTAAATATGGCCACTTAACTCACAAAACCATTGCTATCTTTCATGGAGTGCAAAGGCCCTTTAAGGAAGGCTCAGTACATGTGCACTGACATCGGCTTCTGGAAAGCAGTTACAGACAAGACTACTTGGAAGTAATGTGAATAAAGGTTTTACTGTTGAGCCACAAAGATTACTTGCACTGTAATACTGAATATATGTTGAAGGGGTGATCTTTCACGACATTTCTTGAGGGAAACCATTGTTCTAATGTATCAGATTCCCAATAGGTCACGTGAACCTACATTTGAAATATCTGCTTCTAACCAAAATCTTTAGGCAAGCCACTGAAGCAGACAAAACCTGAAACATTTCATAAACGGTAGATTGGAAAGCTGTATGCCTGATACATAGTTACTCTTAAACTCACTGTACCAGGTTAGTATTATTCTCAGCACACAAATAACAGTAGTTGGCAAAACAATTAAAGTTTTATAATTTTATGTCAAGAAAACATCTCTATATGGAAAGAATATGTGAAGAAGTAGTCTGTTAAAAAAATGAACTTGTCTTAAAAGTAGAAGACTTCGGCTACACCAACTTCACCCATCTTCCTGGTTTGATTTTTAAAATTTTTATATGATATGACACACTGAAGCTGCCACACCCTGACCAATACCCTCTTATCATATATTTAACCATGCACCTACAGTTTGCACAAATAAGTCTGTAGATTTCTACTCAGCAGTCAAATTCTAAGTAAGTAATACAATTTTTAATTTTGCTCTCAGATCAGGCTGTGTATGAACACCTTATGAACCATTTAACAGTACCAAAATATATCAGAAAAATGTTCATCTGAACTTCACAAAATTTTTACTTCACCATCTGTAGAGGTGAGAATTATTTTTTATTTTAAATTTAGCCTTCTCCTTCAGTTACTGTATCACTTGCATAGCAAATCTGAGAAGTGGCTGAATTAATGCAATTATTTCTAATGGCAATTCTGTAAGATGAAGTGACTGGACACGTATATTTCAAGTTGACAATGATGTTCTCTTTTTAAGGTACCAAGTGTAAAACACAGCTCTGAACAACTGGATCAATGTAAATTCCAATTTTCTGGTCTTTACATTAGTACCACAAATAGACTGTTCTGTGTTTGAGAAGATCTGAAACATCTTTGTTAGTACACATCTGTGCTAAACATCAGTTTGATCTGATATTTGCAGGCCTCCATTTTATAAAGAATTCTGAAAGTCTGTAGACACTTGGAAAAGAGTCACATGTATTACGAAGAACATGTTTTTGTTTTAATTCCAGGGCTTTTATGTTAATTGCTGAATGTGAGTAATTGGGCCTTTCACTTTGTATTTATTCACTAATTTATCATTCACTATTTGAACATATAAATGGAATAGTCCAAGTACTATAAAAGATCCAGAGAAATTCTGACTTCTGATCACTGTACTTGAGAAAAAATAGAAAACAAAAAGCAATGTGTGAATCCAATAAGTGGTACAAGAGCAAAGCTGTGACAAGTTTCAGGAATTTCATCTGGTTTCCTTGATTAGCTTCTAAAGAGTAAATTATTTTGACAAAGACATACAACATCCATCCTTTATATTGCTGGCTAGATACATAACACCAAAGTACTGTTAAAATTGCTTTTTAAGTAGAAGAAAACCCATAGCTCAGAAATACTCAAGATGCTGGAGAAAATTACAGGTATAACTAGAAAATCTATTATACTAACTCCTTTTAAAGAAAGGGAGGGTGACAATGCCTTAGCAAGGCCCATAATCAAAAGACAGCAAATATAACCAAATAGGCAGGGGGCAGGCAGAATAAAGTGCCAAGACTATATTAGTTAGCCTGTGTTATTCAGTATTTCTGTTTTATTTGCAAATCTATGACAAGGCCAATTTGATCTCAGCTGCATCTCACCACTAAGCTTCCCTCACCCTTCCATAAACTAGCGGATTAAGGCTACAACTGGTAAACTACTGAGGCTTCAAACAGCTGTTATATTGAATTTAATATCGAAACCCAGTTCAGACAACAAACTACTGTCAACTGGGCTCTCCTGAAGGCCTTTGCCTATTGAACTCTTTCAGCTTCCCAAAAATCAGTATTCATACCCTTCTGGATAATTTCCCTAATGCATCTTGTTCCTGGTAATCTTCCTCTCCACAATTCATAGACCAAGGCTGAAACAATTTCCATTTGTATTTTCTTATGGGAAGTCACCTTCTCTTACAAACACAACATTTGAAAGACAAAAATATTTTTATTTATCCAGTGTTAGGTTCCATCTGGTGCTCACCAGCAGCACTGGTTACATGTTCTTCCAAATTCCACTAGAAAAAACATGTGTGCTCTTTACACAGATGAATGCATTCCCTATAATCAGGTCACCTTAATTTATATCTGATAAAGAGCTTACTCTCATTGTTCTTATAAAGATAACAAAAAATAACACCACAAATCCTAACATACAATTTGTTTCAGTCTTCTCTATGGCAAAGATTCCTTCCAAAACTTTATTTCCTTTGGTTCTCCTGTTCTTGTATCATCAAGAGTGTATAGAACTTTAGTAATCTCATCTGCATTTCCATCTATTGCTCCTGTGTAGAAGGAATACAGCAACTCCCCCAGGCACACATACCATGGCAAGCAGCCCATATCCTGCAGTTTAACAAGCTGTGCAAGAGAACACCAGAGACCCTATACTGAACAATGCTGAATAAGGTGTATAATTCTAGACTAAAAAGTGGACACAAAGGGCTCACATTTCCTGTGAAATGAGAAGAACTTGTAATTATTATTACTATTAAATAATAATATTCTCCTGTTGAAGCACAAAGGTTTGGAACAGCAACAAATCCTAGCATTTTCAAGCAGCCCAAGAAGTATGTTAGTGTCATGGATAGTATTACAACAGCTCTCTTTCAACTATTGTAATTAGACAAGATTTTAATTACTTGCAATTGTAGGGAAAATAAGTTTCATTCATATTCCACAAATGATAGTTACTGGCAGCTTGGTAAAATATTCAGTTCCTGAAGACATGGGAAACAGTCTTAGCAACCTTTTTATCACAAGTGTCAAAGCCTGATTATTGCATAACATGTTATTTAACCTTGCTGAAGTCCCTGCATGGCAAACTGCAAGATCTTTAACAGGAACAAAAATAAAGTGCTACTGAAGGCATTAATGAACTCTAGCTGCAAAAGAACTGCCTTTAGTAATGAATTTGCAGGATCTCCTTTTAGCCCATCAAAATTGGTTCTTACACAAAATCAAAAATAAAATTAAGTCACTTTGAAGTCTGGCATTTAGAATGTACTGATAAGTTACGCGGCAAATGAGTAATCAAATAGTCCCACAAACTAAAAAAACATTTTCAATTCCTGGCTTTCTTAAGATTTCTCTCCTACCCATTACACTTTACTCACACCTCCCGCACGACTTCTTTCTTCCTTTTTTTTTTTTTTTAATGGGAAAACTGTTCCAAAGTGTTGTATTAGGAAACTTTTTGCTTTTCTCACTTGAAGAGGAAAAACACAAAGAATAAAGAGCCAAAAAACTACAATGTTCCAAGTCTGTGGACTTTTAAATACAATTACAAGTCAATCATAATAACTTCAGTTTGAGACTAGTAGGATTTAGATTTGTAAATGCTGAAGGCTGAAATAAGCAGACGGAAATCTGGAAGTCTGCCTGTTACTGACTGCCACACCACAGATACAGCTGAGTCAATGATAAATGCTGGAAGCCTTATTTATTACAATTGCAAATAATATTTGCAATTCTGGGACCTTGGAAAGGGGCTATGCTAGTGTATACATGCCAATAGAGAAAAAAGCATAACTTCAAGTTTCTCTACTTTTACCAATTCTTTTCCAGTTCCCAAATAATAGACACATAACTCACAAAACTTCTAGGTTGCACGAAGCTGCTGACAAAACCTCTTTAAAAAATACGCAGATTTGCTGAGCTAAGCACAAACATGAAAATCAGAAGTGGTATGTTAGCCTTCAAGCTTCAAAAGTGGCATATAAAAACAGATAGATTGACTGACCTCTAAACAGCTTTGCTTAAGAGCATTGGCAGGACACAAGACTGAGGGTATCCTCTCACCTTCTTATTCATTCCCATCTCTTTATGCAGTTCTTCAATTCATTAGTACCTGTCTTTGAGAGCAAATAATGAAATGTCCTTCATACTTTCCCAATTTCTCTATTATCCGAACAAGTGCATGGCTTTCTGCTCCATACCGTGTTCTCATTCTGATCCTGTCTGACTATGCTTCCATCAGACAGCTGGTCAGTTGGTCAGGGTATGAATTCAAGCCCTGTCCCACATACAATTTGCTTGCTAACATCTGGTCTTGGTGTGGGCCCCTGTTGTTCCAGTCAATGTCCAGACATGCTTTAGGACACCATGTAGATTAAGGACTGTCCCCAGCAGGCAGTACTGGGAAGATGGTCCTTTTGCATGGAAAGAGTTTAGCAGGGCTGAAGAAGAGGGGAATGGATCACTTAGTCACATCCTAAAGATACTGAGGTGTGTTTGGGTGTAGATGCAGAGCATCATGAATTCCGATATGTAACAACTCCCAAACCTTCACTGCTTGTGCCATGTGGCTCTGCTCCTGCACCCCTACTCCCTGACACCTGACCCCTTCATTTGCCTCATTAAGTTCCCTTTTCCTTTATCTTTCTTCCCAAGCATTCAGTGTTATTTGGCTCTTGGAATGCAGAGCCCAATAGCTTTTTCCTCCCCAGGGTGAAGCAGAAGTGGGGTGGTGGTACAGAAACGCTTTCAGAAAGCCCTGTGTGTGTGTGTGTATAGCTTCTGAAACAAGAAAAAGAACAGAGGAACAGGCAGCAATGCGTAGTTGTAGCTAGAAAATAGCCAAGCTCCCTAAAGATCCCATGAAGGTCTGGCTCCCTTTTCCTCCCTTGTAACCTGCTGCTCCACAGCTCAGCCCAGCTGCAGCCTTGGGCTGTGCAGTGTGAAGGGACGTGTGGGCAGCAGCCTGTGTGGGGAGGTCAGAACAAAGCCTTGGCAATATTAATTAGAAGAGCAAAGATGAATCCCCCAGAGAGATGAAGTGATTTAACAGAGAACAGAGCACATATCCATGCCGCTACTCAAAGCTAAGACCATGGATTTAGCCACTGCAAATGCCAACTCTTTCCAGAGGTACAAGTATGTCTACATCTCTTATAATATTGACAGAGTCAGAAAATGCAACTTAATTCCTGAAGGAATGGCTCAGCTTAGCTGAAACTTCCGCAAGGTTTCAAATAAAAAATATGTCAGCAGTTATGACACAAAAAAGCTCCAAGCATAGTAATGTGGATATCTCAGTTACAAAATCACAGGGCTACCAGCTACAGCTGTAATGAAAATAGCCTGTGTTATACTCCAAAAGGGAAAGCTTTTAAACATATCCACTGACAAGCTTACTAAAATGCACAAGTTTGCCAAGAAAGGTGTTGCTGACTTAACTAGAATTTTCCCTCAAAATCAAAACCTATCTTTGGAAAGGTAAAGAAGAGCAGCCCTGACACCCAATTCATTGAACTGCGAGATTGAAATCTAGCGCAAAAGAGACGTTGTCATTTCCCATTAAGTCATCTTTATTCCGCAAGTCCTTTCATGTAGATAAACTATTGCCTACTTCACAAAGTGACATTAGGAAACTTTTATGATCAGTGTTGAGAATGGTGTGAGTGCTGGCCAAATAGTTTGATGAGTATCTTCTAGAGTTAGTAAAATTTTCCTTTATCCAGCTGCATTGACATAGAACATAAGGAGAAAAAAATCTGCTACAGAATAGAATCACAGCAATTTTTGTAAAGAACATCCTAAAGAAAATTTAAGATTTGAAAGACATGGTTCTAAGAATAAATGAAGAGAAAAACTTATCCTATTTATGCAAATAAAGGCCAAATATGCTGATTAAACAGTCACTGCCCAGGAAATGATCAGAAACACCAAACACAAGTTTATACTACTCAGAAGAAATAACTCTCAAGGATATGGCAGTGGGTCAATTATTCCAAATAAATCACTTTCACAGGACAAAGGTTTCTAAAACAAAACCAAGTAATAGTGTACATAACATATGGCAGATTATGTCATGTAAGGCCTGATACATGATAAATGCTTAAACACAAAAGAGAACTGCTGTTCTTTGAACTGTAAGATATAAATAAAAAATTGGAATTTGAATCTAAAACCTACACTTGAAGTGGAAAACTAAACAAAAGTACGAGTAGAGTAGCTTCCAACAATCCAGCCATTAAACAAATGGACATCCATTATTAAATTTGGCATTGCAGTTATTTATTTTAATTTCCTTGTTGCAGTTTGGGAAAATTCATCTACTCACTGTTGATGCCAATGTAAAATTCAATTATGTATGACTATGAAATATTATGAAAATAATTTCATGAGGTGTTGAACTCCAGGCTGCTATTTACAGGAATATCAGTAACAATATTCTGTTAGTGACGCACGTCAGCGTTATCTGTGAAGCTGCTTTGGTAAATATGCTTGACTCCTGCATTGACCAACAAATGCAATACAAAATTTCTTATGTTTTCTTAACTTATAAGCATCACTGAGAAAAAAATTGGAAATATAGGCAATACCATCTATAAGTTTCCAGTGCCAAATATAGCAGGATTTATGTAAACCCAAAGATTTTCACATTAATAATGTAAATCACTCTACAACACCTTACAATGTTCCTCCAAGTAGAGCTCACATCAATCTTTTAACTGGAGTTTATTTTCTGGTGGCTTATCCTGTTTTCTAAATATCTTGATAAAACCAAGCTAAAAAGACAGGAATTTAGTATTACAAAAACATCTTTTAGAAAAAAAATTCTTATGCCAAAATAAAGTCAGTATGTCATTCAGTCTTCCGACACTATGCAGGAGCACTGTTTAATATCCTCTATTTACATTAGAAATGTAAATATAAATGCATACTAAATTACTGCTTATATAAACTATGTAATATCCACTCTTACTAACTCCTTCTTAAAAGGATAATTAATTCTCAAGCATGGAAGAGAACCTTATTAAACCTGAATTTTGCATAACTTATTAGAAAAGTACTTTGTTTTCAGAAAGTGTTTCTAACATTAAGCATGTCAACTACAAGAGCTGTTAAGTGTTGTCTTAAACTTAAGTACTGTGCTTATTTAAATACAATGATCAGAGGTGCTTCCTCAGCTCTCTATACCAAACAATAAATCCCCTGTCCCCCAACAAAAAAATAAAAAAAAAAGAAAAAATACCAAACCCAAGACTTCTCAATTTAATTGAAGAGGCTCCTGCTTCTTCAAGGTCTTTCTAGAATAAAAGCTTCAGTAATGAACCTCAGCTGCATACTTGCCACTTAATACGGTGATTTGTACATGCAGCTGTGAAGACGTGATGCTTCCTAAGAATAAAGCAGCTCAGTTGTGCCAGTAGTTCAGCCTAACTCATGATACTCAGCTTAACTGGAGTAGACAAAGGAACCAGTATGTATGGTATGTACCTTTCTCTAAACACAAGTAAAATCTGTGGAAGATTTCATAAAGGGAAAATATAAAAGGTTTACATAATGAAAAAATTAATGCTTGAAGGGTCCCGATTCTTCTATCCAGAAAAGCTGAAAAGGCAGTTTTTCACCTTACCATGGCATATAATCTATTTCCTTTTTCCTTCCTTCAGTCCAGGTCATTGACTTCCATCTACCTAAGTCTCTCTGACTGAAAAAGCATATAAGCAGAGGAGTAAATTTCCTAGTTCCAGGTTCCTGCCCTGTTTTAACTATCAACGATCTAAATGCTTCGGCCTTGCATCATGCTTGTAGTACTAGAACCCAGCCCTCAGTTGATCCCCTGGCAACTAAACAGAGCATTAAATGTTCATCAGCAATGCTCCTTACCACATTGAAATCCAAGTTTTTTTCAACCCACTCCTTGGCTTCCTTGAACTCCTCTTTCATTTCCATGATGTATAGTGTATCAAGGGCATCCACGATTGTTGCTCCTTGTATGTTACCTGAAATACATGAAGAGCTGGTGATTTACTTTCCAACAGAAGACTTCTCAGATAGGTCTAATTAATTTAAATTAATTCTAATTTCAAAATCCAACTTCAATTAATCCAATTAAAAACTGGGTGCATAAGCATTCAAGTGGTAACTAGTAATTCACAGCCCTTTCTTTGATTCCCATGCCACAACACAACATCATAATATTTAAGTATTTCTTCCACTAATGAACTTTTGAAGAGCTCTTCTAATATACAGTATTTTCCACCATAATTTTGCATTTTAAACCACTGATAGAACAGTTCATCGTAAAATTACATGAAACCCAGTAAGCCTCAGTAACTGAGAAATTCCTGTTTCTTCCAGTTTGGAATGAAAACAATCGGTTGCTTTCTTGTTTTTATACTCAATAATATACATAAAGCTTTATAAGAAGGTGGTGAGTACTGATCCCATTTCAGTTAGAAAAGCCCTTTAAGAAGTACAGTCTGTGGAAAACAATTCTTCTGATATTGTGCACCACCTGCACAAGATAGCACTGGGGGAGGCAAAGGAAAACTTGCACACATGGATTTGTCCGCTCAGGAGGGGCTGCAAGGCACTGGTTTTCAGAGCAAGTTCTGGTGGTCTGCGAAAGTGGTACTCTTCTACCTCTGTTACAGACATGGGCAAGAGCTAGCTTTGACCTAACATTGCAAGATGAAATACCATCAGTATGTTTGCTTTGGAATGGATTAAGTGTTCATCATCCTGTACTGAAAGGTTAATGCAGACAGTGAGGTTCAAGAAAACAGAGTCACTCAAAATACTTTCCCATGCTTACTTCAAATTTACCCTGACCTTTTCGAAACACCATTTTTGTCTAGTAGGAGTTTCAATTCTTATTTATGGGATAATGCCAAAAATTCAATTTTGACCACTCTACTAAAATTTCTATTTCCTAACTTGGCTCTCGCAGTTTTCATAATGAATGGAAAACCACTCTTATATTTTAGAGAAGACTCTGATACTGAAGTAAACATTTATAATTACAAAATAATTTAGGTTGCAATCAACAGAGAAAGTCATTAGGTCCAGTCCCTGTCTCCCTCAGCAGGACTAATGAGTCAGGTGAATAGCTGACTACTCATTCCGGAATTGATTGTACCAGGGGAATAAGAAGATAGTAGCTACAACTAATTAAGGAACTTGATTATCATCTCATCTCTGAAATACCTGATGAAAAAGTAAACTTAATTTTGTAAACTTATCAAATATCAGAATTCAATTTTTCATATTTAAGACAGAAAGGTACTGTATCAGTCAACTCTTGTGTTCACTGCCATTATAGGTTTCTGCTTCCACATGAAACAGAGAGGTGATTGGAAAGCTCTGTATAGCAGCATTGACATCACTTTCTTAAATTAGACTTTCAGGTAGAAAATAATTTTCCATTTCCACCATCTTAAACAAACAAACAAACAAACAAAAATGGAGGTTATTACAACAGTTATTTGGTACATTTAACAGAATCAAATACTTTCTCTATTTTAGCAGTTGCTTATATCACCCATTTTTGGAATGTCACTTTCCTACTCTGAAGGAAGTAACCTCTACATTTTCCCCCAGACATTCCACTAATAAAACTGCAGCATACTTCGGTAAGAACAACATAATATCCTCCAAGAGCTTATTTGGAACTTGGCTGCCCTTCTCTAACTTTAAAGGAAAAGTATTCCTTTAAACTTGGCTAAGCAATTTATATTTTTCCTCAGCTTATGAGAAAGTGAGAATGGAACTGCTGGAGGACATCTGCTCAAGAACACTGCTGCAAAAGCTCTGGAGATGTCTGGCAACTCCATACAACAAAAGCAGTTCCTAGTGAACCTTTACAACTGAGCTCCACTTACAGAAAAATCATCTATAACCTGATTTGCTTCAGTGGATTGTGATAGGCTCACCATGCAAAGATGTTCTTTGTGATAATCTTCTTGTAATACAACTAACACCACCACTAAACAGTTGCACTTTCAATTTTAAGGATTAGTACTTGAGCTGCAACCCACTACTAAGTCAGATGAAAAGGAGGAGAAAATAAGGAGAAAACTTATTGCAAAGTCGCCCTTGGAGTCACTTACTTATTATGACTTTTTTCCCCTGAATCTGGCCTATGTGGCCTTTTTAGAGCACAGACAGAAAAAATGTCAGAATCTCAAGTAGATCTTACTTTATTTGAAATAACCTCTGCTATTATTTTGAAGGCTCCAGAAAACTGAATAAAGCAATTAATGTGACAATTTGTCAAGTTTGTCTCAAACAGTTGTACTTCTGAGTTCTTGATAAAAGGCAAAAGAACAGAGAAAGAGTCAGTTTAGAGGCCGGTTGTGAACAACTGCAGTTTGTGCTAAGTCAGCCAACAGGATAACTTAAACTTGAGAGTAGTGCGGAAATTGTGATGCTGAACAGCTCATTAATAACCAGTCAGACAAACCAGTGGTGGGAGTGGGAGAAGGAGTGCAAAGAAATGAAATGAACATTTCTTATTATGGGATAAGACCAAGTATTTCCCAAGCCTATATAAGCTATGCTTCTCAAAGCACAGCACATAAATTATTAAATAGAGTTATCACTGTTTTTCGTTCCTACACAACATTCCCAAGGAATTACACAGCAGTCATGGTCTACAAGAAGCAAAGATTATTGCTAGGCAATTACAGTACACACTCATAACACAGAATACTTGGACAAGAGGACTGTTTTCCTATACACCTACAGTACTGCTATAAATTTGACTAACAGTGGGCACCGTGTTACAGAGTGCCAGCAAAGTTGCAGTCACCATGGTAGAGTTTCATAGTTGCCCTAGGCAAAAGGAAGATATCACAAACAATACTTGGATTAAATTCATAGACCTAAGGTAAATACAGATATTTTTTGCAGATCATTTTAAAAAAGTGTATATATATATATATACTCAAGGTAGAGAAAATGAACTTGAAGCTCATAAAACATAAGCTCAAAGGGAGTAATTTTGATGATAAGAGACAACTAGATGTACAAGCCTACCAAAATAAAGAATAATTAGTCTCTACCAAAATCTTCAGACCAAGTACTCATATATGCTCCATTTTATATCTGTTGTTAACCCTTTACCTTTATGTCTTCTCTTTATTTATTTATTTATTCCAAGGGATTAATAGAGAACACATAAAATAGCCTACTATTAACTGAAAAGAAAGCAAACGAAATCAGTCAACATGAAATTTCCAGTAGACAACTGAGAAACATCTATAGAACTTCCTTTCCAGTTTAACACTTAAAATCTTAAGCAATGATCTGGAAGAAAACAAAAAAAGAACATATTGCTAACAAGACTTGTGGACTAATAACCACAATGGCTTATTACCCAGCATTTCAGAATAGTATAATGTAAAGCACAGGTAGCCTATACCTCTTCTGGGTAATGCACAGTTCGCCCACTTACACTGCATGCTTTTTAATATCTAACAGTGCCAGTGTATGTATATGCAAATTTAAAAAAAAAAAAAAAAAAAAAAAAAAGAGATTACGTTAGAGAATGGGGCAGCATCTCAGGACTGGGCAGCAAGAGCAGATTAAGAGGAGTGATCAGAGGATGAATAACTTTATATGAGTTTCCAGGGTGCCATTGCAGGGAGAACTGCTCTGGATGTGAATGACAACCTTATTAGCACAGCTCTGCGACAGAGCTTATATGGCCACCATATGGTTTAAGAACCACAACTGGCTTATGGCCAAGCCCTTTGGAGTATGTGCCAAAATAAGTTCTCACTTGTCTAGCCCAGGCTTTTGAATATGACCAGAAGAGTCTGAAATACTCAGAGTCCAAACACTTCAGAAGCAATGCATGTTGGTGCATTTAAAATTTCCTCTCATCCCTTGCACACCAAGCCTGGCATTAGAGAATACATATAGGTTCGTCTAAAGTAACATTTTGATTTGAGCTGTAGGTTTCCTGGAGCTTTGCAAAAGCTGATTCATATCTTAGAACAGTGTTTTCCTTTATTTAAAGTTCACTGAAAAGGTTCCTATCCAATATCATTAGCAATTTAAAGTGTCAAGAGTGATTAATTATTAAAGTGCGCTATGCCAAAACATGAAACTCTGTGACTCAAGTACTGGCAAACCCTCAGCAATATTAACACTTTTAATTTCAGTGACTATAAGCACCTGGTAAGAATGGGGAAAGAAAAATTCATTCAATTTTTAACAATTCTAGCTTTTCATATGTTTAACGCGAAACAATATAGTGTTTCTAGAATTCTCTTCTATATCTCCTCTTTTTTATACATCAGTGCATTTTAGAGCCAGCTCTGGTCTTTTAAATTGATAAAGCTCAAATTATTTTTCCTTCATTGCTTATCTCTGTGCTTCCTGCAGAAGCCTTTGGCATCCACCACACTTCTGGCACGGTGCAGCTCAGCTACATGTTTTGTTATGAACCACCTTCTTTTTGTTTGAACATGCTGCCTAGTAATTTGCTATCTCCACCCCTTCCTTACAAAGGATATTACTCCCCACAAGGAACAATAAATCCTTCTTCATCCCATCTATGCCACTTTTTATGGACCTCCACATACTATTCTGGAAAGCTGTCAAGCTTTACTACTTACTATGAGCTCAAGTCTACCGGTTCTGTGTATTACTTCAGAATTATATCTCCCATTTCACTAAATGCCAGTTTAAATTAGGAACATTTTCTAAGCACAAATATCACCTGTTGGGAAATCCTTCTGAGTTTGTGGAACTGTCTGCAGTTTGCCATTGTCAAAGCTATCCCAAGTAACTTATTTGCACTGCCAAATTTCACTCTGGTCACTTGATTTTTCAGTGTTGGGATGAGTAATTTGAGAGTGTGGCCTCATTAGCAATGGATTCCAGTAAGAGACCAGTAGTAAGCCTGAAAAATGTTTTTTGGAAATCTAAAGAGACAGTACACTTGTCTTTGTTGTGCAACATGACCTCCTCTCAAAAATGCTGTATTGAGTAATTCACCCTCATATCTGCTAATGTTATTCTTTACACAAGTTACTTTAGTTGAGATAGATGTCAGGCTTACTTCCAAAATTAAAACCACATACCAAAACACAAAATTGCAAGGACTACAGCAGAAACAGTGAAGACAAACAAGACTGGGGTGGGGGGAGGATTTTGAATCCTTTCAACTTAAATTAATATATTGTTTAAATACATACACAATTAATTGCCCAGGCTATATTAATAAACTTAGAGTTTGAAAAGATGCATTGCTATACACTGCCAAGACAGTTCTGGATATAAATTTTGGCAGGCTTTAAAAATATTCATACACCTCAACACTCCATAGAAGAAAAAAAACCCCAAAAAACAGTTCCAAGTGGGAGGAGCAGGATCTTACTAAATTATAGTACTTTGGAGTTTGCAGATTGTGAGTATTTATTAAATGCTCCTTTTCGCCTCCAGAAAAGGTCCTTTTTCACTTGCAGAGATTAATTATACTATGCTCACAAGTTACAATATCAAACTGGCAACACTGCACATGAAACATAGCTTCAGATAATTAAAAAAGCCCTTTAGTTACAGTCACTTAAGTGCAGAAAGCACTTTTAGAAGGAGTTCTCTGCTAATGCAGCAACACTTATTAGTTTTAAAATTAGTCCAGAAGGCTTAGAGAGGAATAGCTCCTAGTTTGAGGGGTTGGTGGTGGAGTGCTATTAAAAAAAAGGCAAAATTGTGATTTTGCCACTTAGGAAATAGGAAGGTAGATTAATAAATCTCTGCTTTATTGTTAACAGTAACCAGAAACATAAAGGTTAAAGTATTAAAAATCAACAGCACTTACTCAAGGCCTACTTTCTACTAGGAATAGTCAGAGAAGAATTAGTACTCACAAGTCATACAAGGAGATATGCCCTGTTTTGCTAATGGACAGATATGGTGTAAACAAATGTTAAGCTATTACAATTTATTTGATTAATCTAGAAAGCATTGTACACTTCATTAAATCAAACAAGTAAGAATATTTCTGTCTTTTCAAATAGTTGCTGCAACACAGAAACCTAACCTGGCAAATACAAAGGAAATAAAAACATTGCACGGGTGTGCTGAGAAGAAATTGCCAATGGTCAGAGGCAGGTATGTGCCACTGGCGTCAAGGAGAAATATTTCAGTTCACAGATTCCAGTGTTTCTTGGAGAGTGTATTATTCTTGGTGCACACACATGAAAGAAAGCAACTTCTGCTCATAACATGAATATATCTACAGTCTACCAGTCTAAAGACTTTCTCAACTTATCATATACACCCTTCCACGCACACTGCCTGCAGAATACCAGAAAGATCAAGGCAGTTCCTTGACTTTACAAGTTGTTTTCATGGCCTGAGTTTAGGACAAAAAAAAAGAAATTTCCAAGTTCAGCAAGAAGTCCTCAGCTACAGCTCTACTACCAGTAATTTGTATAAGGTGCTAAAGTCTCTCTTTTCCTTTCCCCAGAATTACAACCACCAGTTGTCTCTACCCTTTCTCCCATCAACACCGCACTGGCCATCTTCCTCTTCTCCTAGCCTAGGTATACTGTCTATATTTCATGATGATATTTCCCAAGCCACAACTATGTGTAATTACACCTCCCAAATGGCATGTTATTTTTGTCCTTCTGAGAAACACAGCAAGACAGTTATGACTTGCCTTCAAGATACAAGAGTCATTATAATCTACCTGCAAAATGGAGATAGAAAGAAGCCATGCATTTCTACTTTCAAAAGTAAGCTTAGAAGCAGCATAATTTGAAAACAACTCTCCCCTTCTGTGTCAGGAGGGCTGTACTGTAACTTACACGACATAAAGCACCACACAGCAATGCACTCTGCTGCTCCTCACAGTGAGACACTAAAAGTCTTTATTCCATAACAGCCACTCCCAGTATGTGCAAAGCAATGTAAATGCACCAATTAATTCAAAGGAGGAGAAGTGTTTAAAATCAAACAGTGCCTAATGAAACGTGCTGCATTTTACTGATACTCAGACAATTCGAAACTTGTATTTTTAAAACAACTGAGATCTGGCAGCAAGAAAAGACAGTCTTGGCAAATTGGAGATAGTTATGATGGATGACAGTGAACTGAAGGTCTTATTTGATTTATGAAGGTTGGGAGGAAATTCACAGGACACAGAGCTGAAGGTAACCCATTCTCTACTAATACAATTCAGAATAATCTTAAATTAATCAACCACTTGTAATTAAAAAAAATTCAAAACAAGAAACAAGGAAGATAAGGAAACTTGTCCATCCTTTCATGAAGTAAAGAAATCCAACACACAAACAGATCACCCTTTTAACGTTTTATGAAAAAAGTGGCATTTGTTGAATTCAAACATGAAGGTACAGATCAGATCTAAACATCTGAGGACACTTACAGAAACAAGGCTTTGTTTGTAAAGAACAAAAGGCAATTATGGATTTGGGCAAGGATAATTTATGAGGCAGACCTGCTTGCAGATACGCTGCTCTTTGGTATTCCGTAAAGCAATTCAGCAGAAAGAGACCTAACGTTTATTTTGATTTGCACCAAGATCAATAAGATTAAAGATGTTTCTAAGGAAAACTTCTCAGCAATTATATTTTATACCAGATGACCATGATGAGAAGCTGATCTGCATTTAGACTGACTCTGGCTCTTCCTCCTTTAAATGCAGTTTTGTTTTTCAATTCAACGCTTGTCTTATTTCACAGAGAATGGTGCTTGAAGTGACTTACCTTATACAAGATCCACAGAACTCCTGCTTAAGAATTTTGCAAGTTAATACAGCTTTTTCTGCAGATCCATGCAATATTATCATTAACTCCAACCTTAGCAATTTTTATACCACTTCTGATTTCAATGAAACTACGCTAAGCTTTTTAATTTTCAGGAAATTTTATGTCATTTTATTGTACTGCAAGAAAACAGAATAGTTCTTCAAATATATTAAATTGCACAACTATCATTCTCCTGAAGATGATAAATAATTTTCATTTTTAGAGAAGAGAAGGAAATAGAAACATGACAACTCAACATTGAAGTTAACTAAAGTACTCTGGTTTCAAGAACTCAAAAAGAAGTCCAATAACTAACTAGCTAATAATTACTTATTAACATTTTTGATGTTACCTTGGGCTAGCCAAGTGTCACAGCAAGATCAATGTAGATGGTGTATTTTCCAACTTATTTTTGTAATCACAACTGCTGTCTCTCAGCAACCTCCAAATATAGTTGGGGATTTGATAAGTGCCCTATTTAGGCTGTTCTAGGAAATGTTTCCACTTCAAACTATCTTTTGCAAATATTCAACAAAGTAAGTTCCTGTTAAAATCAAAATAATATATTGATTTGGTGATTTTGTCTCAGCTGTAGAAATTAGTAGTTTTTTCAGCTTTCTGTTTGGAAACAAGCTATTTGAATAGAAAAATTGGTGTCAAACAGTTGAAATCTGCATTTTCCTGCTCATAGGACAGTTTGTTTATGCTTCCTCAGAATGCTGTCTCTCTTCAGCTACCATTTATCCAGCCACAAGTCCCACTTGGACACTGAGGAAGTCTTGCCTCATTACACTGGATTTCTACAGTGTGCCTCTCCTACTAGAACTTTTCAGCCCCATATTTGTTCTACGCTGATAACAACTTGGGCTTTATTTAACATCCCCTGTACAATATTTAGAAGTGCAAACAACAGTTGTATTAATGAAAAAGTAAGTCTGATAAGGGAGTCTGATGCAAGTCAACAAATTTTTATAAGAAATGGAAATAAATTCCTAAGAACTGCACACAGCTTAAGCTACCTTCATGACTGTAGAGAGTGTCGTTTGCTCCATGTATAGGGTTTCTCCTCTTCTCCACCCCTTCCCCCTTAGTTTCCTACTTATTGAATGTAGCATCAATGACTTCCATAGTAAATGTTTAAGACAGGACAGCATTTATTGCAGCAAAGCTATATTTTTATCATGCAGCAATACCATGCTCTATTTATTCTCATTCAGACACTAATCTATAGAAGTCACAGAAAGCACCTTCATTTACTATTACTTTTTATATGTAACAGAAGCAAGAAACATCATGCTGCATTGACAGGGAGCAGAAAGAAAACCTGTTTATCACTTATAAGCTTTTCAGCTGATTTACTGTTTTATGCTAACGTCACTAAGCACAAAAATACACTCTACTCACCAAATAAATTGCTTGAATGTCCTTGCTTAGATATGGGTTTCAGTTCATTTAATCCCCATGCGTAACGCTTATAATTATCCCAGGCATGCTTCATCATCTGTAGGGAAACGAAAGCAGGATTATGATGTTGATTTAGCAAGAAGCCACAGCAAACACCGACTTGAGAATATTCTCAATATTAAAAACACTTAATTCACTTCTCAACCAAATTCTTGCTGTATGCATTAGATCTATGAAATATTCAATAGAGAATAAGTGACACTGTTTTCCAGGTAGCAGTCGGATAGTTGCTGTAAGAATTACATGACTGTCCTCTCCACTTGCTACCTGCAAGCTTATGGTCAAGACACACTCAAAAATAATTAACTTTTAGGAAGGGAATTCATTCTGTCAGATATCAATTCAATTGAGATTTTATTTCCCTTAAGCATATACCTCAGAAACTGAGGGAAGAAACATTTTTAAAGAAGGTTTTTCCCTTAGAACCTTTAGATTTTTTAAGGTGAAAATAAAGCTTACAGTAGTTTTCAGATTCTGGCAGAGACCTGCTTGCATTAAACTAGCTGGTTCAAACTCAGCACAGCTAGTAACAGTGGAAAGATGGTAAAGTGGGCAGGCAGAACAGCTAGAAAACGTTTTGAGGCTTTTATGATACAATCTTTTATGACTATAAATGCATCTGTAGCTACTTTCACATGTCATTCTGCACAAAGAGATAAAAACCTTTGCAAGTAAACATATCACCACCAAATCATATTTTGCATGAGAAGAGGTGCACCACAGATAAATACTGCTTTGAGAAACAGCCCAACACAGCAGTGCTGTGGTGAGAACAGGAGGCATCCACAACAGAAGTCAGGGGTGTGGGTTGACTCAAGAACAGCTCATACTCTCCACCACCATCACCAGACATATCTGGTCTGAAGTGTCCTTTTTAAGGGTGGTCCAGGTGTATGACCAGGAGCCCACCTGCCCCTCCCCAAACATGTGGTGAGAAGAATGCACACAGCTCTACAGGCCTGGTGACAAACCACTGCCACTCCAGCAGCTGCAACACCTCCCTTTACCAACCACCACTTTTAGCACCTGCTCAGGAAGGGTCTTCTTTAAAGGCCACCACAAGCAGGATGACTTTACGTAACATAAAGAAAGATTATGCCTCCTTGCTGTCCCTCCTCTCCTCTTCCATAAGGCAGAGTAGTGCTAGGAATGCCAGAGGTCATCTTCCAGACAAAAAGCGACAATTTCAGACCTTTTCAAAGATACTGCTTCAGGCTGTCAGATGACAACACTGCTCTGTCCTTGCTTTCAGACCTCTTCTTGAGGCCATGTGTGTCAAGGATAATTCTGTTAAATAACAGTTACAATCCTAAATATAAAAGCAGCAGCCTTGGGACATGCTGATAATAGTAATCCTGCACTTTCTCCCTTCCTCTTTCCTTTGCTCAAACCACAGAGAAATTATGTCAATTAAAAATCTGCATTAAGCCATACTATAATAAATGACAACAGATTTTTTAGAGTACTGCTACACTTGTGAAAGTAAACATTTCTCCACTTTTAATAGAAGAAATGCACATCTATCCTGCAGGAAAATTCACGATGTTAATCTACACTACAAGTCTAGCTTTACAAATACAAAAACTGGCAATGGCAGTTAATATGTGAGCATTTTCAACCAAAAGATTAGCTTGATGTCAGATCTCAGCTGAAAGGTAGCACATCAGAGGCCCTGTGGAAATGGTCTCAGGCCATGGATGGCAGCGATATGCTGAATAATAGGAGCTGTGTCCACTGCCTGACTTCACTGCAGAATGGCTTAGGAGCTCTCCCAGGATGGGGTTTTTTGTCTCAAAGCAGAACTGGCAATAGGCAGCCAATTGGCAGACTATGGGGCTTTCCCAATGCCTGGCTACAAGGATCAAGACTACATGAAACCAATCATTTGCCCACAGCATATTTTCTAGTTTATCAATTGAAATTTTCTAGTAATTTTGTCTATTATACAGACTTACTCTGACCTGCCATCATATCCCAGATCCACAAGCTCAGCTTTAGATATTAACGTACCAATTCTCAGAGGTTTCAGGAGGCTAAATCCTATGCTTTATCTAAGCTTATTTTCTCATGCAATCACATCAGAATCTTTTCATTTGCTTAATCTTAATCAGGAGACACCACACAAAAGGGCTTCTTTTTTTTTTTCATACACTAAACTTGTAATTAGGTTGTCTGAATGAAAGGACCTAAAGATGTAGTATTATAACAACATTATAATTGCTGAAGCCACTACTGACATTTGTCTTTTTTCCATCCTTTTTCTCTGAGCACTACTATGCTCCTTTTCTTGCATAAGAAATACAGCGGTCATCTATTCCCAAACCAAGTCAGTTCAGCAAACAAAAACTTTTGCAAGTGACATTGTTATTTAGAGGATCCTTTTTGTCTTGTCTGATTCCCCAAGACAGATTGTCATGAGTCTCAGAGTTACCAAGAGGGAAAGGCAGGAACAGCTCCAGACCAGTTCAGTCAAGCCACAACAGTCATAAAGTGTGTGGTGCTATAAGATGTTCTAGATGTAATCACTTGCCTTTAGTTTTTCCCCATGGACTGACACTTCAATCATATTGTATCATAAATGTATGTGTGATTTGGTAGCAGAAACCACTCTGATTACCCTATTGCTCATCAACCCCTGGCTAGTAAGACAGGAAAATAAACCAGACAGTAGACACTACTCTCTAATAATATTTATTATTGTGTGCCAATGAACATAAGATGAGTAGTTAGGTTTTTTCACAAAAATTTCTTCCCATTCTGCTAACTACTCAGATACATTTATCTAACTGTTTCCTAGGAAATTACAATGTGTGGATTCCACAAGCCAAGCAGACAAAAAAACCCCAAAACCAAACCAAAACCAACCAACCAACCAACTCCCCCCCCCCCCCCCCCCAAAAAAAAAACAAAAAACCAAAAACACCAAAAAAACAACATAACCCCCAAACAAACAAACCAAAAAGCACTGCTCTGCCTAAACTTAAGGAAATACTCCAGTAGGAAAAACCCTACCAGAATTTACTGATGAGATAAAATTCATCTCTTCTGGCTAATCAATGCATTTTCTAGAACTCATCCAGAAAGCCTGGATTTAGACAAAACCACTGAGGTTAGTGAGTAAATTTACTCCTAAGAAAATGCACCTTTAGGACATCCTTGCTTAGACATTTGGAGATTTATGGACATACATTGAAAGCAAAAGGCAGCTCGAAAAGCAGCCAGTGAGCCCTCTAGCGTTTCAAAAGAAATTATTCATTCCAACTAGGCACAACCGCGACTGGCTCTTTAGAAAAAAATTACCAGCACTTAGTGTTACTGTGTTACTGGGCAAAGAGCCTACAGATACAGCAGCCAAAGAACGCTACTTCAATCAACACTGCCTTGCTACACAAGTGACTTCGGGCATCTAACCTACCAAGAACAGTTTCTAGGATTGAATACAGCACAAATACTCTACATTCTTTCCCCCTGTGGGAATTACCAAACCATATTAAGTTTCCCACTACACTAAATTCCTATCTGTAAATAGCTTCATTTTCTACTTAAGAATGAAAAAGTTCTAAAATACTGGGGAGCAATTTTAATTACCCAGCTCACCTAGGTAATTCTTTGCTTAGACAAAACTCCTAGCAATGGTACTCCCAAATTCACTTTAGGAGTGAATTTTAACAGGGTTTTTTTGAGAAATCTATCTATCTTTGTAGTCTTCACTTTTTTGTTATCATGGAATATCACCAAATCATTTTCTTCTGTGGTGGTGTTTTTTTTTTTGTTGTTGTTGTTTTTGGTTTTGTTTGTTTGTTTGTTTTTGTAATTCACAAAGTGTCTTTTGATTACAACTCTGACTACTGGTACAAGTGCTGTTGATCACTTGAAATTCTGAAGATCACAGTTACTGAGAACATCCGGTATATCAACACAATATTACTGATGCTGTTAAAAAGAGAAATCCCCAATGAGGAACAGCTCTAACAGCTTTTGACTAGATGATGCCTGATACTCTCAAACTCCTCTACAGTATAACAAATAAAATTATTTAAAATAATTCTGTATTAGTCTTCCATGATGTTAATAGGCAGAGTTACGCTAGTATAGTAGCATCCCTCAGTCCTTCCAGTTTTACTATATGTTAAAATAAAAATCACAGAATGGTTGGGATTGGAAAAGAGAGATGATCTGAGATCAACCACTTCCATCCCCTGTGCTAAAGCAGGTTCACCCACACCAGGTAGCACAGGATTTTGTCCAGGCAGGTTTTGAGTATGTCTAGAGAAGGAGACTCTCCAACCAGCAGCTTGTCCCAGTGCTCTGACACTCACACAGTAGAGATGTTTTCCTTCACATTTAGGCAGAACTTCCTGTGTTTCAGTTTGTGCCAATTGACTCTGATCTTGTTGCTGAGCACCACTGAGAAGTCTGACCCCATCCTGACCTTACCCAATCCGTATGCATTGATGAAATCCCATCTCAGTTGTCTCTCCTTCAGGTTCAACAGGCTCTAAGCACAGGCTCATAGCTCTCGTAACAGAGAGATGCTCCAGTCCCCTCATCATCTTCATAGCCCTTTGCTAGACATTCTCCAGTAACTCCAGTATTTCTTGAACTGGGGAGCCCAGAAAGGTTCATTGAACCTCAAACTCTAGAAAAGACTAACAGCTCCCTTTTCTGTGAAAGCAGAAACAAAATCCTTTCCTACAGCCATAATATTGGCCAATTAAAAGATGATGATAACACACTCCCATTTGTTGGTATTTTAGTTACTGCCATCTTTCAAAGCACTCTAACTCAACATTTAGAGAGGACATATAAGTCACTCGAATTTTGCAAAATACAATTCTGTTCAAACATTGACAGAAAGCAACAGTGATGCTGAATCAGCATAGCAATAGCAGTGTTTAGATGGAAACTACTGCAGTACCAGGTGGAGTGAAAATAATAACTTAATAAGGTTTATTTTTAGCAATTCCATGTAAGTGGGGGAGCTACCAAAGAGGATGTCAGGGAAAGAATTAAAGCACCTTTTAGAACTGGGATATTAAAGGAGAAAAAGGATTATTGGATGAAATAGTACCATTCTGACCTTCAACAGAGCATTTAAATCCTGCCAAGACAGAGGAGGAAGGCAGAAGAGTAAGGTACTGAAAATTCAAGAAATGAAGACACAAAAACCCCCAAACAACTCCCTTCCAAATTAAGCTTGCCCCTGAAACAAATCTCTGAAGAAAATGTAACAGTTTATCTAGTCTCTATTAACTCCTGCCCGTTGCCTAAATAATCTCTTCTTTGTCAGTTTACACTGATCTTTCTACACATTTAAGTTACTCTTATCTTTTAAACTCCTTACCACAACTACATGTTCACTCAGATTAGTCTCCCTGCAGCTTCTCTCCTTGCTGCTGTAACTAAAACATCATTTTTCTACAGTATCAACAAGGGTAAGGAAGTCCCTAGAATTCATAAGAAACCTCAACAGGCATTCCACCTGAACTTTCCTCCTGTACAAATCAAATTGCATAGCTGAGGACTGTTCTGGGTCTGGTTGGGATGGAGTTAGCATCCATCACTGCAGCCCATATGGCATATTGAATTGGTGCCTGAACTAACGCTGATAACACAACAGTGTTTTGGCTGTTCCTGAACAGCACTTGTAAAACAGCAAGGCTTTCCCTTTTTCCAGCTCCTGTCCCTTTTCCACTCCTCCTGAGAGGGAGAATGGAGGAGGTGGCTATAAGGTTGAGAGGGGGAACAGCTGGGAGAGCTGACTCCAGTTGGTAAAAGGGTTATTTCCTACCATGTTAACATCATGTTCAGCAACAAAAACCGGGGCAGAGGAAGAAAGAGCAGTTTTCCAAGGTGGCTGCTGTTCAGCGACTGGGCATCAATCTGATTGCGGGAGGATATAACCTTTGCATCATTTGTCTCTGTCTCCTTCTTTCACCTAATAAATGGGCTTTATCTTGACCCACCAGCTCTCTATCATTCTTCCTGTTCCCTCCTGCAGCCCACCTGGGCCAGTAGCTGTGTGGGTGCTGGACTGCTGGCCCTGGTGAACCCACCACATCATCAGGGTCTCATCAGTCCAGGAAGTTTGTGACCATAACACAACCCCCAGCTGCTTTCTTTGCTCTGATGAAATATTACAACATAAGCAAACCCTCAAGTTTTAGAAAGCCTTATATTCTTATTTTCTGTTCCCATTACTGTTAACCAAGAAGCTAACTTCGACTCAGTGAATCAGAATCACATAAGGGTTGAGGTTGGAAGGGACTCCCTAAGTCATCTTGCCCAAAGTTCAGTGAAAAATCTGTTCTCAACTGTTTTCACAGCCCCTGAGTATCAACCAAATGGCAGCACAGCTGAAAAAATCGTTATAAGAACTTATTATCAGCAAATGCATATTACCTTTGAAATTACTGACACAAATTAGGATTTCTCTGTGAAAAACTGTATGATCCACTTTCAGCTGATTCACTATCACTTTCACAAAGCTCTGCTGTATATATGAAAGCTTTATTTAATATGCACTTGCTAAATCTACTGATTACCACAGTGAGTAATTTTTGGAAACACAAGGCCTTTGTTTCTTTAGTTATCAAAAGTATTACATTTGTGTTTCATCATCTTCACAATGGTATTTAGTATAACATTGTGCTTTAAAGAAATAAAAGTCATTAACTAAGTTTATTTAGCTTCTCTTGAATAATATGCATCTTGAAAACATTAGGTGAATTTTCTCTTTATCTCAATACATAACACTTCTTCTAGGATTAGCAAGCACAACTACATTACAAATCCATTTGACAATTTCCCTTGTTTCTGAGCATGATCTTTGTTACCTGTGTCAGTATTCACTATTGTTACTTCAGTAGGGCTTAAAATCTTTTATTTCAGTATCTTCTTGCAGTTCTGCATGCAATTCTAACACATCCCAATGTCTTTTCCATCTGGAAATGTTTTGATCACTAATAACTACCTTGACAATTTTTTTTAAATTAAGTAATTTTTATCAGCATTCACAGCGTGCTCAGACTTGCTCTATAGCGGAAATTCTAGGTAAAGATGTAAGGTATTCTACTGTAGTTACTTCTTTGCTGATTACTTCATAACTTTATCTAAGCAGACATGCAGATCTGACTAACAATGATACATGTTTCCTTTAGGCTCTTTCAGTTACTCTGTCTACTGTTATGCTGGGCTGCTGACAGAATTCATTATAAGCAACTTTACATAAAATGAAAACTAAAAATTAAATTTTTAACTGAACACCATCATTCACTAGATAACTAGTTTAAACTGGTTTATGCTCTGATCATTGTTTTCTGTAGGTAGAATTGTCTCAAGTTTATTTTCAAACTAAAAATTAGCAATTATAGTTGTATAAATTTAATTTTAAGCTCTTTATTTTCTGTTACTATTTCTTAAACCAGAAACAAAGATGAAGAAATAATCTCAAATGTATAAAGGTTAATCTCAGCTGATACCGTTGTTGTTTTTTTTTTTTTTTTTTTCCTTTCTTTTGAATCTGACAGAAGATACAAATGACAGACTCCCTTTCTCTACTGGCAACAGAAATCTGTTTTTCTCCTTCAAGACATGTAAAATAAATCTTGTCACTATGAACCTGCATGTAAATAATCACTTCTTATCTGTCAGCAGGAAGACTATTCCAAGTCAGAAGCTTGACAGATTTTTGCTGTTTATAACCTCATTTCCTAATGGCATCATCCTGAGTTAAAAGCAAACCACACCGTGTCAATGTTTGTTTAATAGTCACTGCCAAAGTGTCACCATTTCTAATTCAGTGGGTGGATGATAACCACGCTCTGAAGCCCTGGCAGGCTGGAGGAGTTCCCGTGAGTGCTTCCTGATGGGACTTCCAGCCAGCCAAGAAAAGCCACAGAGGAGACTTTAGTATTTGTTAATGGGCCCCTAACAAGGATTCCCACTTGCTGTTTTCCACTAAGCAGCAGACAAGGGTTTGGGGAACATTTAGGGCTCACAGCTTCCTTGTACATTGTGATAGGACTGAAGGACTCCGAACAACTCACAGGTTCATCCAGCAGTGCTGCCCACAGTGTAGGGCACTGCCAGGTACAAAGACAGAGGGGAAATACCTGTACCTCTTACCATGACAATAGTGCTAAGGTAGCCAAACTGATTTACAGGATTTTCCATTAATATTAAACATGCATATCATATAGTGGAATACTTTATATGGTTCTGTATTTGATTATCTGCATTAAAGGGATATGCGAGCAAAATCCTACTACTCCTCAGCATTTAAGTATCTTACAAATAATTAATTTCTCGCCCACAAAGACAAATTAAAATAAAAATCTAGCATTTGCATAGAAAAAAGGAGGTAAGAGAAAATAAAAATCTTACAGCCCATTCTAAGAATTATTTCATCATTTGTACTGCAAAGCACTTCAAACTCCTCAAATGGAAAGCCTGACAGAAATGCTAAGTATTATTCCCTCATGTGTTAAGTTACAGATAAGCTTCTATTCTTATATTTTCTATTCCTCACAGTAGCTTGTAAGCCTCCTTAGGACAGTATTAAACTATCCAACTAATATTCATCATATGCCATTCTGGGCATCATTTATTAACCAGGGACAGACTTTGCACAGTGCTTCATTCTGTTACTCATTTTAAAAGGAATCAATTATCCTATTAATTCTGCAACAAGAATTCTAATTAAAAGGTAACTAAAGAGAACAGGAAAATTGCAGGTAAAGTACTACTCTATTCTGCATATTTTATTTAATGCACAAGTACACAAGAAAAAAGAGACTACTTCATGTAAGAAATAACTAATAAGAACAGCAGTCCTTACGCTTTGACGTCTACATTAAAAAAAAATCCATTTGAAAATGATTGTATGACATATGAAACTAGTCCATGATAACAAGCCACATTTTACTCATTTGTCAGGCATACCTCTCTTTGCTAATTGAATATAACTGAAATATCTCTTTGCTAACAGTAATGTACTGCTAAAATTATGAATTTACTGAAAAAACTGGAGATACCAGAATGTTTTACCATTAGTTTCTGAGAGATGAGCTATTAACTATTGAATTGTTCATTTCAGTAGAAGACACAAGAGTGGTAAGGTGGACAAACCTGAAGGAAGACCTTCAGGAAGGAAGGGCTTACCTGCATACTTTGTATATTACTATAATTCAGTCAGTATATTACATTAGCCAGTATCTACAGCCTGCTTCTTACCTGGCCATCTGACCAGTACAGCTACAAGAAAAACAAACTATTTGGTGCAGCACAGAAATATCCCACCCGAGACCCTCTCCTCGACTAAACAAAAACTAAGAAGGCAAGAAAAATGTAGGGCCCTTCCCACAAAGAGCACTATCCTTGCACTTTCTAACTAACAAGTCTGCCTAATTTCAGCCAAATAAAATCATCTATTTCAGGGAAAAAGAAAAAAGTGTGATTGAAATATCTTGCCCGTACTGTTACCCAAATGACATAACATTCATTCTACCTTGAACCAGCCAGAGTAGATCAGTTTTACCTCACCTTTAGATTCATTCACTCAACTCCACGTGTCTTCCCCCCACAGTATAGAAAATGAAATAGATACGCAAGAAAATGCTATTTCCTTATACAATGGAGGGGTTTGAATAATCTTTTTTTTATTACTATTTTTTATTGCCCCTCCCAGGAAAGCTAGGACTGGAGTATGTTCTGTGGGCATTTAAATAGTTTTTCCTGGAAATACCTGCCTTGAAAGCATCAATTAGGATATTGTTGAACTCCTCCTTCCTCCAACTGTCAGTTACTAAAGGGTGAAGCAACCACACATTCCTACTAACAACATGACTAAGTGAAAAAAGGAAAGAAAATACAGTACTAAAGTGCACTATTATGAAATTAGGCACAATTTAAATTAATAACTGAAAATGTTTTTTCAACTTGTGCCACTTGCCATTTGCCCAAGTCATCCTGCTCCAAACAAAAGAGCAGCCTAAAGAACAAGCCATCAGCCCCTACCTTACAACTTAGCAACTGTTACCAAGATCTGCACTTCAGAGAAAAAGTGAAGCCTACAGCCTGTCACTCAAAACCACTGCATTTCTCCAAGGCTGTCTTCCTCAATACTTCACATAAAAAGTCAGATGGGCTCTTTAACAGATACACTGAAAAAATACTTCCTATCACTAGCACAAGAGATAGATGACTTTTCTTCAGACAACCTATTATTTCAGCAGTTTGGATACTTTTTTTCCTTAAATCTCTGTGGTGGATAAATGAGTGATGTTCTTTTCTTCTGTTTTTTTGTCTAAGGAGAGTCACTGTTAGCTATTATTTTTAAAAACCAGATCACACAGATGTTTTGTGTTAATGAAACACCCATTAAAAGAGAAACATATCACATAATTGTGTAATATGGAAGAACTCAGGTCATTGCTCATTACTGACAATAACCAGAAATAAAGCTCAAACATTGTCACTTAAATGAGAAAAGCATTGAACAGTCGTACGAAAAATTGCAGAATTAGTAGCAGCCTCTGAAGTTCATGCACAATTTGATTAATGTCATAAAAGGGAAGGAAAAAAGAAAGCAATTCATGGAAACACTACTATTATGAAAAATAGTGGTATACATAGACTCGTCCCACTCAGTGTCATTTTTTCCCTTGGTCTACTTATGACTTGCCATGTTTTCCAAGAACTCCCATGCTGAACAGTGCGAACAGTTCAGCTCTTGCACCTGCATGATACAATCACACTTTTGTTCTTTTTCCCACTATTCTTTGAGAAATTACTTGGTAAGGTTTGCTTCTAATTAGACTATAAATTATTTGTGGTGTGGACTGTATGTCCTACTTGTTTTTTAGGTATACCTGGCATTCCATAGCCATGCTGGTAGTGAAGTTCCCAATCTCAGCAGGGGCAATGCAAATAAAAAATAAGCAGTACAATAAAAAGCAGTGTTACGCAATACAACACAGCCACAGGAAGTGAGCATGATTAACATACACAAAAATGAAGTAAGATACCTTCACACGTTTTGAACCTCAATCTCCCTTTATATACTTCAAGTTTTATTCTGCTGCTAAAGTCAGTAACAATGTTTTAGCCACCTCATTAAATGGAAATTGTCAGTATATCCAGGTCTATCCAGCATGTCTTTTCAAACAACAATTAAAAAAAGCAACAACAACCTTCCTGAAGTTTCTCCCCCTTGCAAAATTAGTCTACATTCACCCCACAATCCTCATTCCCTACCAGGGGATTGGAAGTGACAAGATGGTATCCTTGATGGTAAGAAGTTTTAGTGGTGAGACGAATGCCAGACTGGCACTGAAAGGCAAAACTTCAGATGTATTTTCTAAGAGCAACATTCCTTTAATTGTATTTTCTTTTATTTACCTGTATTTGATAAAAGCAAGTATTTTGATTTTTTAATTGTAGTTTTTATTCTCAAGAAAAAAAAATGAAACAGTGAGCCATGCATTATTAGTCCATTTGGGGCCATTACCAACTCAAGTTAAATGGCTAATAACAGTAAGTAAAAACACAAACAAGCTACAAAAGCTACTAGAGTGTCCCAGTTAATGAGAAACTTACTAGAGCTTGATGCTGCCCCTGAATTTACAAAGTGCAGCACATTTTGAGTTTTCAAAAACGATGGGTACTGACAATAAATACTTCACCCATCCTCCGGCCATCAGCTTTGACAAAAGGCCAGCTCTTCCTTTCTCCTCCTCTCTCCAGCATCCAGTCAGAGAAGCTGAAGCACTTCACTGCTAAAGCTCATTATTGTGGCCATGGTGAAACTGCACTTTCCCAAGTCAGAGAGAGAGCCTGTTCACTGAAGAGTATTTACACAGATAATCAGCCATGCAGTCGCTGGATGGATCAAGGGCTAGGTCTTGCATCATTTCGGCCACCATCAGAGCACTACTCTTCAGCCTAATATCCTGGAATTAGGGCAAGAGGATGGGACTCTTGTTTCCCCAGCAGCTGAAAACCAGTTACATGTGGGTCAAAAGCAGGTAACACCTGAAGAATATGGTACAGCATAACCTTATCAAGCTTGTAAGCAACCACTTTGGGGTGAGGGAAAGCAATCCAATCTGGGAGGCAGGGCTGCTGTTGGCAGAGGTCAAAACAAGAAGAGGAGAGTCTGGAGCAGAAGCCAACAAGAACTTCATGGAATTTAGCAGGGTTCAGATGGTGCTCAAGGACAAGGAGCCAGGGAGGCAAGGGTGTGGGCTGCCTCAGCTCTGCTCTGAGGGCCTCCAGCACTGTGGAGGCATGACCTAAGTAACCCTGTCTGACCTTGGATCAAGGACCTTCTCATACCTCCAGACCAAGTTATTATCCTGCAATCCCACCAAATTCAGTATGGATTGCACGTATTTATGCACATTTTATAGGGCAAGTAAATTGACTTGCTTTTCCTGATCAACAAGGTCACAACTCAAATTTCAGCCCAAGATTGTGGCTGTTTAAAATATTCCAGAAGAAAATCATGAATTGTTAAAATCTTTTTCCAGCCTTCAGAAATATTGCAAGGTATTTTCTATATTGAAAAAATATGTCAGCTATGCAAAACACTGCCAGCTCATTTCTGACAGGAAGTAAGAGCCATCTAGTTAAAGCATTAGTACAGAAAAATCCAAGAAGAACAGTTAAGATAGTCAGACCCTGGCAAAACATGATGAAGGTCCATCATGTTTTGGCATTTACAAACTCCTGATTTCTGCCCATTTCATATTTACATCTACTTATCTTGGTCAGAATTATCAGCTTTTCTAGGGCTGCATTTGATTTCAGAAAAAATATTATTTAAATAAATATTTATTTCTGCAGCCTTCAAACTATCTTCAGGAAACATGGGTTGCATAGTAGCAACTTTTCTAAGGTGAAAATTTCTTGCTGTAAATTAATCATCACATCTAGCTGAGCAAACAGTGAAATAACCACCAAAACAGGAAACGTGTATCAGCTGTTTTCCCTCAGCAGTTTTATCACAGTATTTGAAATGGATACTGTAAGCTGCCTAAACATTACCATTCTTTGTGTGGCATTTTTTTTTTCTCTTGAAACATTTATCTGATTAAGTGGCCTGTGGATCCTGACACAATCAGTGTTGGTAAAGTTCCCCACACACAAGATGCTCAGACCTTATGCCTTTTGCTTAATTCCACTACCACAGTATATACATGATACAGAACAGTGGCTGGATTAGTAAATTAACTTTCCAGTTCATGTAAACACACCTGCAAAAAACAGTAATAAGACACTTTCCCCACACCCAACAGGTGAAATGTACCTAAATATAGATACTTTACAGGTATCTATATTTACTGCCATAAGGCTGGAGGAATGATGGCACCTTGGAAATAATGCCTCTACACTGAAAAGTACAACTGTGTGATGGATCCTTTTGTGGAAGGATGCTGCTTAAAAACAAACTAAAAAATCTAAACAAATCTGCTGCTAAAATTAATTTAACCCTTAGGTAGTATTTCTTCCAATGCTACACACAGCATATTAGTGTTTTACACAGTATTTTTCTTATATATTTTCAAATCTTCCTCAGCAATAAGCAGATATAAATTATATAGCAAATCATAGGATGGTTAATAGTTCATCAGCTCTATGTGAATTTGGGAAGAGCTGTCCCAGGCTTATGGAGAAGGCCTGTGATCATGTTTTCATGACAGTCAAAAGGAATCAGATGCTCAGTTGTAATGCAAAGAAAATGAATGCAAAACCATCAAGCCATTATGAGATAAAAACAGCCATGAAGGATACCAGTGGTCTGTTCCAATCACCTTCAGGCAGTAGAGGATACAGAAGAAAAAGAAAGGAATCAATTAAGAGGCATGAAGATATTTTCCTCAATTGAAAGACTGAAAAATGGACAAGACAAATATAAAGACATAGAAAATGTAAGGACTGTTCCTGAATGACTTTGTAAAGGACAAAAGGAAGAAATGAAACACATTTCTGCTAAGGCAAACAATAAAATATGTCCCCAAGCATCACAACTACATATTTTTTAAATACCTCTAGGGATGGGGCTTCCCTGAGCAGCCTGTTTCAATGCTTGACAATCTTTTTGTGACAAAGTTTTTCCTAATACCTAATGTAAACCTTCACTGGTGCAACTTGAGGCCTTTCTCTCTTGTCCTATTGCTTGTTTCCTGAGGAAGAGTAACCTCATCTCGCTAGAGCCTCCTTACAGGCAGTTGTAGAGAGTGTGATAACATCCCCTCTGAGCCTCCTTTTCTCCAGGCTAAACAATCTCATCTCCCACAATGGGCAAAAATTTCAGCTTTTCACTGCCATCTAAACTTACAGTTTCTCAGCCTATATGGTGCCTCACACAAATACATAAGCTATCATAAAAAACATAGAAAGTGTGATGCTTCTTCATAATACAATGCATTCAACAACTACCTGTAATTTCTGACCCTTCCTAAGAAGGAATAGGAAAGCCACCTACTGAGAGAAAGGAAAAACTGTGGATGTGACTTGCTTTCCAGGCACTCCTTTTTTTTTTTTTTTTTTTTTTTTTTTAATTCTCTTGCTTTTTTTCCAGGCAGGTATGTCAAACCACACAAGTCTCCCAGAACCTCTGTTGATTCCTCACTTGCATTTCAAGATTCCTTAAAGAGATCAATCAGAGTCTTAATGTGAACTACAGTACAGATGAGACAAAGTCCTTACTCTCCCTCAAACTGTTTTGGACAGCTCAGCCTAAAGTTGAAACTTTAGGGGCTTGGAATTAGGTGATCTTAAAGGCGTCTTCCAACCCAAATTATTTTATGAAAATAATCTAGGGGGTTTGCTGCAGCTGTTTTCTAAGATATACTTCAAAGATAAGCACAATTATATGGCAAAAGTGAAAAGAAAACATCCAAATGATTATAATAATTCTAAAAAATATCTACCTCAGGTCACCAAGCCAAAAAGTGTCTGGTAGAATAAAACCAGGGATGAAGTTTGCTGTTGAAAATCCACCACCCATGTTTATAAACAGGTCTCCCTCAACGCAGGGAAAACAACCAACCAACGAAACATATACAAGGAAAAAACACATCAACTTCACTCGCTGTGGACAGAAAGATGAATTTGACAAGCCCCTTCCAGGCAGGCTGATGGCTGAGGAGCAGAGCAGGCAGGGACTGAGCCTTCCCAGCAGCCTACTTGACAGGTCCTGTCAGTTTTCATTTAAGGCTTACTGCCTGCCCACAAGCAACTTTTGTAAATTCTGAAGATTCTACTTTTGGGTGAAATATTTTTTGAAAATAAATATATTGTTCTTTAGTCTCACATTTCTTCCCTAAATCTCAAACTTTCCAAAAGGAATGTTCTCTATCCAGCTCCGGGCTCAACTCCAAGTTTACCCTTTTCCAGCTACCAAGCCCCGTAATCCCCAATGCAAACAGCTGTGGTTATCCCTATAGAAAGACTTTAGGAAACCTCCAGCTACATCTATAGTTACATAAACATGGAGGTATGTGTGAACTGCATTATTTTGCACCCTTTTTGGCGGTGCAGGTGCAAAGAATTGCAGACAGCCAGACTGTGTGTGGCAGGGCAGCAGGAGAAAGGCACTGCCAGGCTGGGATGCCTCTGTGAGGACACATCACCACCACCCAGTGAGAGATGCTGCAGATAACAGAGCAGGGGCAGCCCACACGCAGAGGGCTCCCCTGCCCTGTGGCACCACTGACAAGACAGCAACAGGACAAAGGGCAGACAGGTGCTAGAGATAACAGACTGTTTAGCCTTTAACAGGACTGAGAAGAGCGAAACCAGGCTGATTAATTGGGAGGTGATGAGGATGATAAATGGAAAGAACTTAGAAAGCAAAGAACAGGAGAAGGGAAAGGAAGGAGAGACAAATCAGGTGTTTGAGGGCACATTATCAATGCAGTGACAGGGAACCTGGGTGTTCCCCCTCCTGCAAGTGAGGGAACCAGCTAAAGAGGGCCCTAACCTCCCTCCTGAGGTCTTAAAATATACCAGATAGAGCAGACCTTTCCCCACGTTTACAGCTCATTAACTGAGCATTTGGGCAATACTAATGTAACTCTGTTCATGAAAGTTATGAATTCTGTTTGTGACATTCTGAAACTTTACTCAGAACCTCTCTTTTCGGTTGTTTTTCCTGCCTCAAAAATAGATTTCTCTCAGTACAAGGCAGGCAACAACCATTCCAGTTCTCAGAAGATACTCAGCACAAAAAATGACTGCTAGATCAGAGTCTAAAAGGCATATCCACTACCCATAACAAATGCTTATGAATAGTACAAGCAAATAAACCTTCCTGTGAGTAATAGGAGTGCTCAGAGCTTGAGAGTGGGAGACTTTCAGAGCCAGATGTGATAGCTGCATGATTAATAATGCCCAGTAGAGCTTTCTTCCACGAAATTACTCAACTGTTTTCTGAACTTGTTTGAATTTTTTATATTCATAACATCCTGCAGAAAGATTCCTACAGCTCTGCAACATAACATGCAAAGAACCGTTTTTTTCTGATTTTATCACCTAGTAGTTCCATTTGATGCGCCTTACACTCAACAAACAGAATATTTCTCAGAATAGATGTAAATAACACCACTAAGTAGACCATAAAAACTGATGTCTTACTCTTACCTTTTTCTCCCAATTACAGTATTTTCCTAAAAAACATGGACTCAAATATTTAATCTTAAAATTTAGAAACAAAGTATGCTTTTATTATGCATTTTGGTAAAATTGTAGTGGAGAATAGACTTGACTGAAATGTGTGATATACTTCCCTCTAATTATCTGCTACTTTTGAATTAGAATAAGATAACGTACTTTAAATCTTAGTGCCTACATTCTAAAATGGGGAAGCAATTCTTATCTTTTCTGAAATACTTCACTAGATCCATGCATAAAAACCTTATATAAAATAGCCATGTGTTATCATAGTATCCAGTTTTCACACCATGTTCATGAGCAGGAATTTTTGTCTCAAAGTGATGGGCAGGTTACCTGCCTATAATTTCAGACTCCACACATTTACTGATTTCAGAATCAAATTACAGAAATCCAGAACTTTTCACTTTTAGGGATTCAAATATAACATTAAGCACATTAAATTAAGATGCCTTAGAGATTACAGTTTAGGACAACAGAGGTTTCAATCCTTCTAAGTATATAACATTTCACCAGAACTACATAAAGTTCCTCTTTGAGCACAGAAGTTGAACACATGAACTATTTAGACAGCTTCTTACAATCTTCTCAAAACTGCGATATGTTTCATTCCTAGAACTTATTCTTTCACAATATCTCTGTTCAGAAATGAATGAGGAAGATAAAATGTAGTATTAGACCAACAACTGTAACAAAAATGTGAAATGTTTTACTCTGACATCAAAGAATTTGAAAATTTCAGTTCTTCCAATGCTCTTCTGCAGCTGCATTTGGAACTAACACAGTAAAACTACACAGGTTTTTCATTACAAGGTTTCCATCCTGCAGTGACCACTTGAAAGAAAACTATCAGAAAAAAACCCTCCTGACACATCTGTAAGTCTGCTTTGTCTGTTCACTTTCACGAAATGCTGAATCATATTTTCTCCACATGCAAAAGAGACGACTGACCCACACAGAAACCTCATCTGAACACTGTGGCTTAGATCTGTGATTAGCAATGTTTTTAGTTTGTTTAAGTTTGTTTTAAAACCAGGATACATTGGAAGGGTCTGACATCATTTGTTTACAGTAGGACACAATGTAACCTAGTTGTTTCCTGTTAATCATAGCAATTCATCATTCCCTGTCTCCAGTGATATAGGGCTGCCAAGCACATGGAATAGCAAACCTGTATGTATTGGTGTCCTGATTTTGGCTGGGATGGAGTGTCAGTAGCTGGTACAGTGCTGAGTTTTGGATTCAGTAAGATACTAATGTTGATAACACACCAATGTTTTCATTGTTGCTAAGTGGTGTTTATTCAAATCAAGGACTTTTCAAGTTTCCCAAGCTCTGACAGGAGGTGCACAAGAAGCTGTGAGGGAGCATGGCCAGGACAGCTAACCAAACTGGGCAAAGAGATGTTCCACACTATGGAACATCATTCTCTGTATATAAACTACAACAGTCTGTTCCTGAAGAACTGCACCCCATGGAAGGGACCCATACTAGAGCAGTTCACAGAGTTCATACTAGAGCAGTTCGTGTAGAACTGCAGCCTTTAGGAAGCACTCATGTTGGAGAAGCTTGGGAAAGACTGTCTCCTGCTGGAGAAACCCCAATCGGAGGAAGAATTTGAGTAGTCTGCCCCTGAGGAGAAAGAAGCAGCAGAGATAATTTGTGAACTGCCCACAGACCTCATTCACTGTCCCCTCCACTGCTGCAGGGGGAGGAGGCAGAGAAAATTAGGAGTGAAGCTAATCCCAGGAAGAAAAGAAGGGTGGAGGAAAGGTATTCTAAGATTTGTGTCTACTTTTTGTTACCCGAATCAGATTTGATCTCCGCATGTTGAATCTGTTTTGTCCATGACAGTGACTGGTGAGTGTTCTCTCCCTGTCCTTTTGTCTACACACGAGCCTTTCCAGTCTTTCATTCCATTCTCTCTCACCCATCCAGCTGAGGAGGGGAGAGACAGAGCAGCTTTGGTGGGCATCTGACTTCCACCCAGGGTCAGCCTAACACACTCAGTTAAGCATATTTGCAAACTTTCAGCTGACATGGCTAACTGAGAGTTAAAAATTTACCTGCAGTAGCTAAGCAAGGCAATGAAGTGCTGATGTGAATATTGAAGGAGAAACCTTATTGTCCCATCTGTCAGTCGTAAAAACAAACAAGCCAACTCTATCACTGCCTTACCCTGATAAACAGAAGAGACTCATTTCCTTGTATTCTACTTGTACCCATTAATAGCCTAGATTCTTTTAAGGCTGTCATTTCTTTGAGGAAAAATCAGCTTTGAGCTTGGTCCTTTTACACGTACTAGTGTAGTAGGTTTGACAAGAGCTACTAGGCAGTGCGCTCATCTGCTACTGACTCTGAAATAGGTCACTAACCATTGCTCCAGCTCAATCAAAGTGGACCACTCCAGAAGTGTCACACCAGTCAGGGCCCACAGCTGGAGTGCTGAAGCCTGGAGCTTTTCATGTCCCATTCAAGAGCAGTGAGATGTGGCAGGAAAGCCTTTGGGCTGTACAACATAGAAGAGAAGGCTTTGCTCTGGTGCATGGTGCTACTGGAACTGGTCTCATATCAGGACCTCTAGCCAAAGATGGAAAGCCAGAGAGTCCACGACAACACTGTTGGTCCCACAACACACTGCTGTAACTAAAATACGCAGCAGCTCAGTCTCACCATTTCTCTACCTGACTTAGTGCCTACCTCATATATGATGGCTCTGCTACTTGCTAATAATAGGTAATAACCAGATGCCAGAGCAAGAAACTGTCAAGCTTAAATATTGAGTAAATATTTTACACTTTTTAAGGAAGTTATAAAGTCAGCATCAAAAGTCAACAATGCCTGCTGGAGCAAGTGAGTGCTGTAATCAGACTGCAGACTAAACCCAAGGCAGTGTCAAGCAGAATGTAAAATGAAGGGTCTGCAAGAAAGGCAGCACATCAGATAAGTCTGTATTTGAAGTTCCTGACAGTATTAAATAAACTCAAATTCAAAAATTACACTCTTTCAAAACACAGGCCCTGAAAAACTTGCTTAATATTTGCAGTCTGGGGCCTTTTTCATTGATTTAAAGAGAAATTGTTTACTGCTTTCTTTTGGAGAAACAACAGTCTGTGTAAAGCATCATTTGCTATGTTTGAAAGTGACAGATACAGCCATAAAGAAAGGAAACCCACTTTCACTGCATTGTTCCTTTTAATTGTCTCTGTATCTTCATTCTCAATACTAATGAAGGGACATTAGAATGCTTTAAGAAATCATTGGGAAATGCCAGTTCCATGCAGCCATGTCACAGCTACCTTACAAGATAGACAGTAGGATACCTCACCCCAGATGGAAGGAACTTTCAATGATTCCATCTCTGTACACTAACACTCTTCTTGGAAGCAAACTACTGTAATCATTTGTTCATGGAAGGCATGCTTTTTACAGATCAAAGTGGACTACAGTCTTAGCTTGGCTTTAGTCCACATTACAAAGTAAATTAAGGAATATATGTTCAACTTATGCCTTAAGTTTAAAGAAAAGTACAAATATTCTGTGATCTTCATTCACTTTCAAAAACATTTGCCCCCTGTGCTCCAAAAGGCTTGGCACCAAGTGCACATGCCACATTATTCTATGAATAACACCAGCACACACACTGTGACTTCAGAGAGAGATGATTTTTCAGTGGCAAAGTGTGTGCCAAAAAATCAGTGGGGTTTTGGTAAATTTGCTTCCAGCTCTGATCTGGCAGAACCATGGCTAGTTAGAATTTTAAGTGTACTGCCAAAGTCCAAGGAGAATTAAAAGAACATGAGTTTGTGCTGATTTGGGGAAAGTGGCTGACTGCAGACCTTAAAAGGTCATGAAAATGTAAAAATAACATTTTTCCTCACAATACGTATTTTCACTACTTTTCTGTAGAAACAGAAGCAAGTGGGTTTAGAGACAGATGCTAAAAGAAATTAAATTCTGCTATAAAATTCTGAATTATTTCTAAATTTGCCTAGAGGTACTACTGAGGTCGTTGCTACTTATACTAACCATCTCACAAAAGCTGGAGAGCATGATGAAACTGAGTGATGTCCCATAGTGAGAAATTAACTATGTGAATTAACTGTGGAAATTAATTGTTATCAAATACCTTGTATAAAAAGCTGATTGAGAACTGCTGATAAGAATTTTCAGTAAGCTATAAAGTAGTGAATAAAATTTGTTTTTCAGCACATTCTGACTTGCATGGAAATACTGCTCTTGCCCAAAGAGGTCTATATTTAGTTAGTAATAGCCCTTCTAAAGACCAAAAATATCCTTTATCCCCAGGAGTACACAGAGCAAAAGGTAAAATATATGAATAATACAACATTTAATCAGAGTTCATACAATAGTCATCAGTCTACCTTTATATACAGCTATATACTAAGTTTCAAGAACTACCTTTCATCACCTGAGCTGTCAAACACTTCCTCCCTACTCACCAGACAAAACAACGGCCTTTCCCAGGCTTCAGTCTCACATACAAGCAGGAACAGCTGTGAAATACTCATGCTGCAGAAAAGCACATTAGGTAAAAAATTACAATTTAAGTTTACTTCTTTGGCAATAATTCCATGTATCAGGGTAGGAACTTTTTCTTTAGTCTTTTTTTCATTAACAGACATACAGATTTATATATCTATATGCACACAAATCTTCCTCCACTGCAAATGCTCTAAAGTGCTGGTTTCTTTGGTAAAATGTGCCACATTCATGATGTTCTCAGTTACTAGTTTTCAGGCAAAAGATGAGCAAGTTTCCCTTATCCCAGCAGAAAAGCTTCTCTCCTCCTTATATATAATATCTTTGGGGAATTTAGTCAAGCCCAAGGAAAAGGCTGAAGTTGAAATTTGAGTGGGACTGAGGGGGTGGGGAAAAGAAAACATAACGTGTAACTAATTCCCTCTTGTTTTGATTACAGCATGTACAATGCCACCCAGGATGCTTCCTAGAAACAGTATATTTGAAACCAGTTACTACAGCATAGCAGGAATGTCCAAAAGAAATTATGAATCAGTTATTCCCTTCCAGATAATAGCACATTCACAGCCTGCAGAAGTTCCTCACATCACACAGGACTAAGGGCAACATGAAGTTACCAAGCACAAGAGAATCATTATTGGTGATGCTGCTGTAAAATCAGCCATAAAATTCTCAGGGAATACTTCTCTTATATGGGTATAAGGTAGGGCTGGTAAAACAGACACTTGAGTGTGTTTGCCATTGAGGCAACTGATCACGTCCACATTTATTCACACTGCAGTGTTCACGTGAACACAGGCGACTTTGAAAGCTGGTTTTGAGATTTGTCTTTGGCATCAGCCACTGGTCCTGTGACTTCCTTAGAAAACATGCACGTTTTGCAAACTGTAACAGGAATCTGAAGTGAGAAAAACTCCTCATGAAAAATAAAGGCAAAAACTGGCATTGCAAAAAACACTAAGCTCAAACAAAAGGTAAGGAAAGACTCAGCAAAATCCCTCCACCAGAGAACACAGTAACAGGTAATTAGCACACTATGAAGCTACTGCAGGGGTACTCTGAAGTGAACACACGTAATACCTTGCAGTGCATTACTATGTGTTTTAAACAGCTCTATGATATTTGTGTCCTCCTAGGTTCTTATGATCAAGAATACAGCTGACAAAAAAAGTTCTTTCAGTGCCCACCAGGTGACTGTTCATCTAAAAGTTTCTTTTCATGTGCAAGAGATCCAAATGCTGTGACTTCACCAGCTTAGACTACAGGATCAGCCTTATGAAGGAAAATCTAGAATTTTTGATTCAAGTCACTGATCAAAAATGTAGAAGTGGACATGTGTAGCTACTGGACATGCTTTAGACTGCTGAACAACATGCAAAATAACTTACTTTCTTGATTAAATGAAACCTCCATATTCAGATGCAGCAGAAAATTTAAAGAAAAAAAGTCTAATTAAAGTTAAAAGAAGCTTAACTCCTTTTTAAAACCTCAAAGCCCTTTCCTCAAACTTATTCAGTTCCCACCAAAAGTACTCATTACAGGTTTTTAACAGCTACCTTTTCACACTTACAGCGTCAAACAAAAACTATGTGTGGTCAACTGTTCCCATAACAAAGGGCTATAAATTTGAGGCAAAAGGAAGGTTATATAGTCCCTGCTGTAGATAGAAGGATCCTTGCTTCTCACATCACTAAATCAGAATAGCTATGTCACATTGAAGGGATGCTCGTGTATTCTATAAAGCTGGAAATCAACCCTTTTAGAAGAGACTAGTGGGTGTGGACACTGAGCACGAGGCAGTGTAAAGAAAGACTTCATTTTCAAAACCAAGCTTCTGTAAAGCCAGACCTCTTTATGATGTTAAAAGCAATAGCAAGACAAATGCTGATGAGCTGGACTCTTCTGAATCAGTGTCTAGTTCAATAGTACAACCTCACTGTAAAAATATTTCCAGTTCCTCCTGTAAACCCCATAAGAAGTCAGGAAAAATAGATGGAAATTTAATTGAAAAATACATGTTTATATAGCAGTTAGACCCTTAAAAAGATCACACAGAACTCTGGTTTAAACCTACTTTAGTGGCATCCATGTAAGTTTCAACATAAACTCCAAACCTACCAACTTTGAAATGACACTATGTTAGTTTCCGTATCCTTGGTTCCATATATGCAACATATAAACAATGTATAAACATGAGGTGACTGATACTTTGATCAGAGATATGCAGAGGAAAGATGCTTCAAAACAGCACACAACCCTGTCAGTGTGCTAGTCACCCATCTACAGCCACAAAAGTGACAAAAGCTGCAACTAAGAGCTTTGTTTCCCATCAGTAGCTTGCATTTCAAGAATTCTAATGGCAATTCCCTGTATTAACCAAATCCCTTTGTCCAGTAAACATTTCCTCATTTTTTTTTTAAATCAAAAAAATCTGCTGAGCTAACATACAGTTGCCTGCTGGGTTTCCCCAGGGAAACAGAGAGGCAGAAAAATAGCCAGGAAAGGCTGCACTGGCATTTTTCTCCACCACCCCAACTCCCATGATAAAAGCTTGCTTCAAAACTGATGGATGAATGAGAAACGTCTAAACCTCAAGTCTATTTAAATGTTAGACAGCAGAGATCATGATCCTGAAAGAACTGCAGAAGGCAATATAAGACCCTGAACTTCAGGGGAATGAGCTCGGTTTCTTCAGGGACCTGGTCTGCAGGATGCCATGAAGAGAAGCCCCTGTAGGGCTGAGGTGCCCAGGAGACCTCATTGATCTTCAGAGTGTCACATCGGGAGAGAAGGGTGGCTGCTTAGGGAGCTTAGACAGAGCACAGGACCCCGGGAAGAGGGGGGAGGAGAAGATGTGGGGAGATGTCCAAAATCAACTCAGAAACATAGGGAAGAGGAAGCCAAAACTCATCTGGAAGCTGCCAGAGGACAAGAGGTGCCTCTACATCAACAAAATATGAAGGACCAAAGTAAACACTGGTACTGGTAATTCAGAACAAAACCAGTGCCTTCAAAGGCACTGGTAACTCAGAACAAAAACATGAAGGAGATTCTGGGGAATTACAAGACAGCTTTATTCCAAACCTTGGGAAGAAAATGGAGCAGAACCTCCTTGACTCTATTTCCAGGAATATAAAGGACAAGAACACCTTTGCAAATGGCAAGGAAAATTTCCCAAAGGCACAATGTGCCAAATCGACCCAGATATTTATGATGAAGCCACTGAAGCTCTGTGGATGAGGGCAGTGCAGCAGACACAATTTCTCTGACTTTAGCAGGCTTTTTGACACAGTCCTCCCTTAGCACTAAGCAGTCAAAAAGGAATGGACAAGACTCATGAGAAAGTGTCTGGTTTGACACTCTCAAGACAGCAGTAAATAGATCAGTCTAACTAGCAGCTAGCTACGAGTGACCTGTCTCTGGAGTTAAACTGATCAAAAGAGCAAACAGACACGGTCACCAATTTCACATGTAACCCAAACTGCAGCAGGCAGAAAGGTGGACAAGAGGGCTCCAACTTGAATGAACCCATGAACTGATGACCAACTCTTGAAACCAAGCAAAACCAAATGCAAAAATCTTATGCCTAAATATATAATACAAACTTACAGGCTAAACCACCAGCTTTGGAACAGATGTCCTGGGGGTTCTGGTGAACAACGGGTTGAACACAAATAAGCAAGACACCTTTGCAATGATGAAGGAGAACTGTACAGTGGGCTGTGCTAGCATGAGTGCATGCTAATGATGGGAAGCAATCAACATTTTCTATGTGACATTCCTGATGCTTCAAATGGAAGCCCTGGTCTTCCATTTGAAGGAGGTTTTCAGCTCCTCTGCAACAATTTAAGATTTTTTTAAAAATTATGGAGAATACAAGGACCTACAAAAAGAGGTAGATGAAGATGGGTATGTTTGGACTAGAAGAGAGAGGCTTCTTTATGACTTAGGGGGTACCCATGGAGAAAAGGTAGCCAAGACCATCTCAGCAGGGCACAATGAAAGGAGTAATGGCAGTGTCATCAGTTGCAGCAAGAGAAATTTTACCTACACACAATAATGATTCAAAAATCCTACAGTAAGGGTCTTCAAACACTGAAATATGTTTGTCCAGAGGGGCTGCAGAATCTCCCTCTGCAGAGATCTTCCACACTTGAGTACACAAGACTGAGCAACTTGATTTTATTTTGAAGTCAGCTCTGCTCTGTGCAAGAGATCAGGCCTCCAGAGGTCAAGTGGCGAGTCTGAATCTTCCTCCTCAGCATCAAAATTCTATGGTAAGCAGAAGGCTGGGAAAAAGAACAACCAGGACTACAGTGTGCATAAACGCAAACCAACTGAGCCTCCATAATGCCTACAGATGACAAGGCTGCACACAAAAACTGTTTCCACAAAGTCTGAAAACTTTGTCAGAGAACATCTACTTCCTGCAATATTTAGATTTATATAATAAAATAAATTAACTTGAGCAAAGCTGATTATTGAAACACAAGAATTTCTTTGCTTCATCCTAATGGTCTGGATTTTGCTTGTAGCATATGTATAATTATATTTTCAATTCAAATGCTGATTTGTAAAACAAAACAAACCCTGTGCCTTTACTTTTTCAAGGTGTTTTTTTCAGACCACACAGAGCCTGTCCCCAGCAAACTGTATTCTCAGGCACAGACAGCAGACCAGTTGCACAACACATTTTGCTCTTATGCAAAACATACATGTGGAGAGATAGGAATACATCTCTATCAATACATTTTTTTTTTTAAGAAACTGCATGAAGAGACATATGGACTTTTCTTCAGAAAGGTCATTTCTTTGAAATGCCCTTCTTGATCTGTGACATCACTTCAGCCCTTGACATGATCACACACCTTTCTATTTCAGTCAGTTCAGACTCAGTGCCACACTTACTCTAGAGATTAACAGGATAAGACATAAAAATATCAGTCAATTTGCAGTTTGTCTTTACATGGCACAGTTTTTCCCAGGGTGATTCTTCAGATGATCTCACCAGAACAAAGAAAGCAGTTTTGAAGTAGTATAACATTTTAAGTAACATGTATAACTCTTCTGCTTTCTAAATGGAAATGAAGTTTTCTGTTGCATGATGGGGGTGGGAGACAGAAATCCATCAGTGCAAATTGTTAGCATCTATTTCTCTTCTTTAAGCTTTAAAGAATTTAGTATTACTACCTAGGTCCAACACAGAATTTAAAGTGCAATTCTTAAAATCACAGATGGGTGGAGAACTACAACCACAGTAGCAAGCAACAGATTTCCCCACAGACAGCAGCATGGGCAAAGCTTTATCAGCAGTACCACCATTCACTGCACCAACAGATGTCAGTGCTCAAAGGCAGTGAGAAAAGTGACAGCAGAGTTAAAGACTGGATCTGCATCTGCACGTGTCTATCACTGAATAGTAAAATTACTACCTCCTTAAGCACCACACTTTGAAAGCAGAATGGGTTTTTTAGCTTGATATTCTTTTACGCTACCTACTTCCTATTTCCTTGGAAGAAAGCAGTCCCTGAACAAAAGAAATTTCAAAAGGCAGAGATTTATATTAAGCAGAGAACTAAGTGAAATAAAAGTATGCAGATACTTTTAAAAAATAGTCTCACAGTGATCTGAATACTAATTAAAGAAGGAAGCCACACTGATCCAATGTAATTTTATGGCAATGTTTCAAAAGCAGATACTGACTTTTAATAAATAATTGAAAAAGAGGGTTTATGTTGCTAAGCAATACGATCACCCCTACACAAGTGAAATGATGTAAAAATCTGGGAAGAAAGTATCAGATATTCTTTCTTTCTACTTCATTCATATGAAAAATACATAGTAGTGCTTCTACCCTAAATACCAGTATTATTTACCTTCACATGAGAAGAGTAAAGCTGCATATTTTTCCATTAAAACTGCAACTTCTGTTTCTACACAGTATCAGAGAAAGAAACTGATTCTTCTAGAAGTATTTTGAGATGCACACGAAGTCTTAAAACAGCCAGATGTTCAACAGTCATTGGCTCATTCATTACACAGAATCATTTCAGTCCTCTGCACAGTATTGCCTACCATTTCTTCTGATTTTCACCTATTTTCTTACCTGATTAGAGATTTGCCCTTAAAATAAAGGACCCAGGTTTCATGAAAGTCAGGGTCCACTCACTTATTGTATTCCTAAAGCAAGTTTAAAACCAAGGTACGTACAGCTCCCAAGAAGGAGTAGGAAGACAAATGAAAATAGATTTTATGCTTGTAGTTACCCTTGCCTAAGTGACTGCATATCTCAGCGTTCCCACAAGGACTGTGAATGTTCAACTTTAACAGTTATAAGAATGTAACAGCGGGTTCTGTGCTCATCCAATCTGTCTGAATGGCTTTTAAAATCAGAGGCATCAAAATGAGCAATACCTGTACCTTAGTGAACACCCACTATAAAATCCTATCAGTTTGCTATGGGGAGTTACAGCAAGTTGTCATATTATTTCATGCAAACCTTTCTTGGTTACAACACAGTTCAAATTGAAGATTTCAAGATGCAAGAAAGGCAAACTAGGAGTTTTACTACCCTACATACCTTCCTTCATAACAGCACTGGAGCACAGCACTCAAGTGTTGCTTCAAGAGCATACAAACCTAGTGACCTGAACACAGAACCAGGGAGTTTCAGGTTTAACTTCCTCCTGCAATAAAACAATGCATTTAGCAGCAGCTGAGTGATAAAGCAAAGCTGCTCATGTGCAATCATGAATCACACTTCCAAAACTCAGGTTTAAACTGGCCCTAATGAACTGACGTGCCCGTGCTGAAGACCTGCAGCACAGGTGGGAGCAAAGAGAACCTTTTCACCCAGCACAGAGCAACAGCCCCTGGTCTAGTGGGGAACAATCAAACAGGTACCAGGTATCTGAAACCTAGCACAATGTGCAACCTGTGCTAGACAATGGACTGCTCTCAGCTCTAGAAAACCCAACTGCTTCTCCTCAAAGCCTTCTGGACTCTGCAGGCAGGGCTGCCAAGCACTGCGATACAACTGCATCTTAACCACAGGGCTGTAAAAGGTTTCATTTAATCTGCTTCAGGGAAGCATGTGCTTCATTACTCACCAATTACATTTTCATAACAGACTTGCAGACACGATTAAAAAGAGTCATGGAAAACATGAAAACAGAAGATGCCTCTCAGAAGTGTGCACACACTTTGTATCACATGCTTTAAAAAGCCCAAACAACTCAGGAAAAAAAACAAACCCCAAAACAACCACACAACAAAAAACAAACAACTGAAAATTGTTGTGGATAAAGAAGATTTTCACACAAAAGGAACCAGTACATTGAGCACCTGGTACATTGTCCATATTGCTTAATTTACAGTCTCTTATCCCCCTTCAATTATTTTCTTCATTTGTATAATGACAGTTCTATAAATAACTTAAGAGACCACAAAATCCTTCAAAACTGAACGTCTAAAATATTCTTCACATGTAGACACATCTGAATACTTGAGTTTGTTACCAAATAGATGCACAACCAGTGTCTCATCATCTCTGTACCACCTCAGGTGGCAATTTATTGCCAGAGTAAATGCTGCACTGTTAAGACAGAGCAAACACTGAATCAAAGCCACTTTCCTGAAGTATTACTCTTACTGTGCCAAATGAGTTAGGAAGACAAATTTGTTATTTGTAAATAAAGGAAACACTTATCAAGATATTATCTTTATGATGAAAACCGCAGAAATTTCCTCTTATGCTGGCTCCTCAAGCTAGAAAAAACCACCCCAACCTAACCAAAGAAGAAGTTAACACACTCAGCAGTGCTCAGAGCAGTATGTTTCAGACAACTTTAAGTAAAGGTCTGTCCATCCAACAGTCACATAGGTCCCTCTGCAAGGACATTAATTATTTGCCACAAGAAGAGCTGTCTTCTGTCTCTCCACTACTTCCTTTGCATAAATCCTGTGCTTTCATTAACATTCAAAAAAGGTATCAAAGCCTGGCTGTCCACCACCCTTACTTGCTCCCTGAATGAGATAAGACATTTTTTGGTCTTAACAGTAGATTTTAATAAACAGGTGGACTTTTTTCTGCTTCAGTTTGCCTGCAGCACAGAACTACAGCCTTAAGCAACTGTACTCACTAACATTATGATTTACTCTATTTCTTTATATTAATTGGCTGCCATAGGCTACTATCCTAGCATTAAATACAACATCATTACCATGAGAATATAACTTTTGCCGAAGTACAGGAAATATTCCATTTTAAGCTTTAAGCTCATATTTTTACATCATCTTATTCAGTTCTCATGAAAAGAGTCCTGTGTGTCTAGAATTTACATTTTGCCTTTACAGAAAGAGAAAGAATCAATCACATGCTTGGTTTTGCAGTAATTTTTTGGTTTTTGGAGTTTTGTTTTTGTGAAAGCCAGATGTTTTTCACTGAACATTTAAAGTCTTTTCATTTTCCCCACAATTCTGATGATCTGGTTATAAAGGACATTCAGTTAATTTCAATAAATTTATCTGACCAAGTCTGAAGATAGGAAAGTCAATAATCCTTCTTAGCACACAGAAAACAGGTTCAAGGCCGTAGAAACATGAACTAGCAATCGGGGACACACCCTATTCCAATCAGATATGCACACAGTCATGATCAAAATTCAAATCCAAGATCATCTGACTGAAGGAAAGCCATGAGGTTCTCATAAAAAAATCCCAAACAAAACAAAACAAAAAACCCCAAACAGAGCAGCACCTGAAACACCCACCTGAAGCAATGTCCTTCCTTTGAAAAACCCTAGGGGGTCTTAGCAGGAAGAACATTAATCTGGCAAATATATCCCTTATTTCCTATTTGGGGGGCATAAAGACCATTCTCCTCCACTTTCCTCTCCTTTCAACTGCATGGCATAGCAGGGGTCCACTGCATCCACTATGATGTGATTTAGACCTCCACTGAACCATTTCAGCTTCCTACCCCACCAGGACACAAACCCAACAAAAGCAGGCGTAGCTTCATGTCTGGCTAGCAAGTTGAGTTGATTCCCGGTCAGTTCTGCCAGATACAAGATGATGTTTAACAGTCACTGAATCATACTCAGTAACACAGCTGAAGCTTCTCTGCATCCTGGAATGCCATTAACCCTAAGCAAGCACCTTAACTTACTGGTTTGTGACATTTTGGATCTCATAAGGCCACCTCCAGCTTACCATCATCTTATGTGATTCCTATCTTTTGGCAATTTGTTCACCTCCTCAGTGGCTTTTACAAAACCATTTAAAAAACAAAAGAATCACAATAAACAGTATTTGTCAGGAAGGAAAGCACTATCAGACACTCAAAAAGAAATAGCAATTACAAAAATACTGAAGATTACAAGGAAATAAATCTTTGGATGAGAAAAAAAACAAGATTAATTTTAAACTTCAACAAACTTAATGAGAACTGTAAGATGTCAGCATTAAGGTCACAAGACACTTAAAAAAAACTTCTTTCAAAATGCATTGATTGCATCATCAGCATGTTGGCAAGAATCACCACATTGCTTACTCATTACATGTCAACTCTTTTCCTTTCACTGAATCATGTTCTTAAAGAAATGTACCATCAGAGAATGTGGCTGTTTCTGCTAGAAACCCAAATCATCCAATACTTAAACTGCTGCATTTTAATTGTTTCCTCTCCTGTGAAGGTCCTCACAACCTTCCTCTCAGTAAAAGCACTCTGTCTGCAGCAGCTGGGGCTTAGGAAATACAGAAGCAGGAATTACTGTTCTTTTTTTTTTTTTTTTTTTTTTTTTTTTTTTTTTTTTTTTTGTTATGAGAAGAGGGGTTGGGAGGTAAACCTCCTGAAGGGAAATGCTTCATTCTGCTGAAGAAGGTTATTACAGTAGATAGAACCTTTGCTCTGCCAAAGTCCTATTACAGTGATACAGTTTTAATGGAGAACTTAGGCAAGAAGATGAGATACTAGCTGCTAAGACACAGCTACTCAAAGAGATTTCTTACCTTTCATTCACCTGTTCCCTCACCACAGCCAAAACTAGCACCAAAGCAACCTTTTCATTAATGTCTTTGACTCACCAGCCTGACAAAGTTTAGCAGAAATCCATCCCGTTTTTTTTTTTTTTTTTTTTTTTTTTTTGTTTTTTTTTTTTTTTTTTTTCCTCTGACTGTTTTCAGCTGATTTACTGAGGTGAAGCAGCTTATGAAGAGATGCAGTGGAAGTCAGAGAAAGTACATAGTGGGAAAAAGCAGTCAAAAGTGGGATGAAGAGACTTCTCCTCTTCCAATAGCAAGAAGTAATAGTGACCTCACCTTGTCATGCAAACATCCTCATAAGGAAATAAAACTCCATCCAGCCTGGACTGGACCTTCCTGAGCAGCAGCACCAGGATACCAGGCAGTAGCAAAGCAACTGGTGGAAGAATGCAGGAAGACACAAGGGACCAACTGCCCTTATACAGCAGTGAGTGACCACCCATAATTTTGCCATCACCCCTTGTTAATGAAGAGATCTGATTATGTCCAAGTATTTCATGTCAAGCACATATCAGATCTTTGATTAGTGCTTTATTTCCATGCTTACAAGCTTTCTTTCCCCAAGATATTGCTAAACATCCCTGTAACATTACTGATACTTCCATCTAAACTGCAAAAAAGCCACCATAGATAATGAAAACTGAGGACTTAGGAAACTTCAGAATTCACACTGCCAATGCCACCTCAATTCAGTTCTTTACAGAAAGATGGGTAGGGAAGCTGCAGAGTCTGTTTAGCTGACTTGCAACCACTGCCCTGTTGAGCTCAAAGGACTGGTGCTCAAATTCCTCTCCATGGGACTTTGTACTACATGACTGCAACAGCTGAGAGCTGTGCAAGTATTTGGAGCACTGCATGACCATACTCTTCAGACACTGATTCCAGTTTACCAGAGAGGCTTTTATCCTGAAAACATGTCCAAACAGCTCTGATCAATAATGGTAACAGCTTCCAAGCTAGTTACCTTGTACAAGAACAGCACAGCTGCATTAGTATGGTACTCCACCAACACCAGGAGCTTGCTGTTCAGCAGGATTAATTAGTCTGGGCAGAGCATCGCACTAATGTGATTATATAGCTTCTAGTACCTGAGCTAGCTCATTCATCGTTTCTATTCCTTTGCTCTGAAATAAAAAGAGCTTAGGTTTTGCTGTTTTCTTAACACCTAAATAATTCCAGCACCTTTTTTTCTTGGAAGAGAGAGGAATGAGACTTGGAAAAGACTCAAAATCAGATTTTCCTAATTAAAAGAATCTATCTTCTGCCTTCATAGCCTCTCTCCACTACTATCATCCTCTTCTAATCACTTCTTTTGCTTATATCAACTACCTATGCGCCTGCAAGTCTTCCCTTGGAATCAGGAATAATGATGTCCAGCCATAACCAACAGTGACAAGAGCAGAGACTGGAAGACATTGCACTTGAGTGGAATGGAATTATCGCTTTCCACTCCTCCTTTCTTCCAGGTAGGGAACAGACAAGAGGCACTTGCTCAAAAGAGTGGCCACCTCTCAAAGCAGTGAGGAGCAGAGCAAGAATAAAAGCCACAACCTCCTCATTCATTGTCTGGGGCTCCTGTCAGGACATGGAAACAGACTCTAGTGAAGCACACCCGGGACCCAGACCTTGTCCCAAGTCACAGGAGCACCAGAAGAACTGACTGAAGAACTGAGTTCTGACAAATGCAAGTGTGCTGGTATGCTCAAAGTGTGCCTCTTTGCTCGAGCCTCCCCGAGGCATCCTGCAGGAGGACAACACCCAGGGCAGGCAACATTAGGCCAGCCAGTAAAAAAAAAAATCAGCAGCCACAAGCAACTGACAGCAGTTGAACAGGAAGTACTAGGGGAACCCCCACTGCTGGCTGTACTGCTCCTTCTTCCGAGTTTGCCTGGAACACATCAACAGAAGAGAAACAGAGGACTATCACAGCACCCACTGGTATCCCTGGCCCACAACCCTTCCCTGCCCAGACACACCTGCACACAGCCAGGCCCCAGAGGTGTAACACAGCGGGGCAGGTCCCACACACAGACCTCAAGAGCAACCATATCATTCTGACAGAGTAAAAGCAGTGACAGCAACAGGATCGCTACTTCTTCATGTTTTCACAAGTATTTTACTTGCTCAGTAAGCATCTAGCGTTTCTTTTTGCTAATATTATGTTGGTTTGAATACTAAGAGAGGTTGAAGAACCCTTATAATTCCCTCTTGGTTTACATTTTGCCCTGTTTGTTTTTTTGGTGGCTTTTTGTTTGTTTGTTTGTTGTTGTTTTCCTAATATAAAAGAGCAAGCAGGAGAAAAAGTGGTTAAAATTTCTAGAACAAAACTTGGCCAAGAAATGTAAAGTCACAGCTTTATGATTGCAAATGATACTGTACTGGCTGGACCTCTAAACACACATGTCAACTTAAAATTTAAAGCAATAAACAGACAAAACATCTCTAAGGTATCTCCCCTCTCAGCCTTATGTTGATGGGACAGAGCCCTTCCAGAACAGAAATACAGGGAAGAACAACCTTTTTTTTGGCATTCTTTTCCTTTAAAGTAACTTGCTTCCTTCTGTAAAAAATACCCACAGGAGTAGTTGCAAATTCTGAGTTCCAGATATATGACATAAATCATAAAATGCAGACACAAATTCCAGGGTCAAAAGAGTACGAAAGCAGAAAGATTCTTTATGTTTGCATCTCCAGCATGCAACCACTGGGCACAAAGGGAAGAACTTTAAGGGAATGCTGTGCATTTACAGTAGAGTACAAAAGTTCATATTTTAAAAAGATACAATTTAAAACTATTTAGAGTTTTAAAACTTAGCTGAAAAGACTGCAGATTAGAAATCCATCTTGACACTAAGGTAACAATATAAAAAGAGGGGAATAAAACTCACAAAAAGATAAAGAGAAAAGCAACAAAAAAAGGCCAACACATAAAACGATGTCAAGCAAGTCAGCACAGAACAGAAACAGTGTTTTACTGTCAATGGAAAAAACGTATTCTTTGAAAATGACAAAAATCAAACCAGGCAAAGTACAACAATAATGCTAAAGAAAGTAAGGAACCAAAACGTTAAGTTCACATAGTGATTTAGGAGGAAAAGAAACTCCTAGAAACAACACTTAGTATTGAGGACTTAAACTGAGGTATGAAGGAAAAAGATCTGGAAACAAAATGCAATCTCTGTGTCATCTCCTATGCTTAAACAGCCAAAACTCTGGTTTGGGGTGGCTACTATGAAACTGATGCTCTGTGTGGAAGCGGAGGAGAAAGAGGATGGAGAGGAAGGAGGAAATTTAATAGATACTGGCCACATGTTCATATGTACACATACATATGGATATCCACATGTAATAAAAGCCTGTAACTCAAGAGTAGCTGGCACACAGTGGGACCAGCAAGACAGCAGTATATTTGTTATCTTCCTCCTGTTTATCTACTTATTGCAGTCTTCTGTACCACAGAATCATGTACATCATATCTGAAGCCTCTAAATACTTCTACATAGCAATTTCACATAGAATGAAAAAGAGTTTGCCAGTATTTCTAACTTTCCATATGCCTCAGGGAGGTTCATGACTAAACCAGAAGACGACATATCCTCTGCACACTTCAAGATGTGGTCTTTACCATGTACTCCTTAGAGTTTCTCCCTTCAAAATACCTTTGCATTGGTACATACTACTTATGACCTACAACTATGCAACACAATTTGCCGAAATAGTTAGTGACACAAGGACTCCAGAGAACAGAACACAACTTGATATTTGTGAGAGCTTATTATCTGATGCTCCGTGTGATATCACAGCTCACTTTTCAGAGCACTCTGTACAAACACACAATAAAAACAAATTATTTCAAATAAGGCTAATCAGGTTTCACAAATACTGAAATACTCTGTAGTAAGTCTCATGTCTATCTCATTTCCATCACCACAGAACATGAAATACATACTACTAATTAATTCATAAACTCTAATCTCTGCAGGCAGCTGAAATTGTCAGTTCGATAAATAAACCAGCCAGCACTGATGGGGAGTTGAACTGTATTATCAAGGAAATTCTTCTTCTACCAGAGGACCCTGTCAAGCTCTGCCCACGACAGCATTACCTAGACACAGTTTGGAGAATATCTGTAAGGAAGGATTTAAACCGGTACCTGAACCAACCGAGCAGCAGGACCAAAAAAGGCGGCTGAAGGAATTTGTGAAAGCACGCACAGCTCTGACGCTGTGCCACTATAATCTAAATTGACTGTATTTCGCCAAATGCCCTCAACTCTTTAGACAGCCGGTATCGCTGAATAGTGAACCGCACGAACCCGACACAGACCGCGACACCTCCGGAGCGCAGCATCGCACCTGGCCCCGCACTCGCCCGGCACCGGACAGCCCCGGGCAGCTCCTCTGCCGAGAGTGCGGCACGGGCAGGGAGGACACGTGCCCCGCTGGCTCCCGCACCCCGCGGAGACATCCGACGCTCCCGGCCGAGCCCGGGACGTCCCGCGGGGAGCGCAGGCGGACCCGCGCCGCTCTTTCTCCCCGGGGACGATGTCCCCAGCCCTCGGCGCCCCGCGAAGTGACAAATACCCTGCCAGCCCTCGCCGGGCTTTGCTTCCTCCCCGGGTTTCAATGCAACAGCTGAGGGGACCCGGCAGCGCCGGGAGGGAGCGAGAGAGGAAGGCGCAGTCGGCACGGAGCCGGCAGCGCGGGCCCGCAAACGGGAACACACCGCGGGCTGCGAGGATGCAACCGCGGGCGATGCCGCCGACCTGCGCCGCGGCTACCGAGGGACAGCCGGCCAGAAAGACCCCCTTCCCGCAGGGAGGAGGCGGCAAGAGGGGTCAGGGGTCCCCCAACACCGCCGCCAGACCCGGCAGCGACCTGTTGCCCCGCGCGGGAGTGTCGAGGCGCATCCCCCGGAGCGGGACCGACAGCCGCCACCACCCACCTCTTTGATTTTCTCCCTCCTCTGCCGGACGTCGGGGTCGGCGGGCTCCTGCCCCACGGCGCCGACGGGCTGGCGGAAGAGGCGCTGGGGCAGCCCGGGGGCACCCGCCTCCTTCCTACCGCGGGCGTCTTGCAGAAGTTTCTCCTTGTCCTGGCGGATGTCTCTGCGGATCTCCTCGGGCAGCTTCTGCAGCGTCTCCTTGGCCTCCCGCAGAGCCCGCTCGTGGTCCGCGCGGATCCGCTCCAGGCTGCCCGCCCCGTCCGCGGCCGCCGGGCCGCCTGCGGGCTGCGGAGGGGCGCGGGGCTGCCCGCCGGGCGGCGGCGGCGGCGGCTGCAGGGCGGCCGAGTGGAAGAAGACGCCGCTGAGCAGCTTGGAGGAGTCGGGCAGGAAAAAGATGGCCCCGAAGCAGAGGGTGATGAAGGCGCTGAACACCAGCAGCAGCACGAACTTCTCCGTCAGCCGGAACGCGCCGGGGCCCGCCGCCTTCCTGCCCCCGCCGCCCGCGCCGCTGCCCGCGGGGCCGCCCAGCGTCCCCGGCCCCGCCGCGCTACCGAAGAGCGGCAGCAAGCTGGCGGCGGGCATGACCCCCGCGCCGCCTCAGCGCCGCGCCGCCTCAGCGCCCCGCCGCCGCCGCCGCGCAGGGACCGCACCGCACCGGACGGCTCGGCTCCGCCGCCCCCTCCCCGCCTCGGCTGCACAAAGTTTCCCGGGGCGGACGCGGCAACTTTTCCCTTCCCCGCGGCCGCGCTCCCTCTGCTCCCCCGCCGGCAGCGCTCGGCAGCGTCTGCGGGGCGGGCGCTGTCAGCTCCAGCCCATGCTGCCGCCGGGCCGCCGCCGCCGCGGGTGCCGCTCCCCGCTCCGCCCGCGCGGAACTGCCGGGCGGCCGGGGGCGGGGCGGGGCGGGGCCGCCGCCGGCCCAATGGCGGGGGGGGCGGGGCGCGGGCGCTGCCGGACGGCGGGTGCCGGAGCCCGGCCGCGGGACGCGCTGCCGCGGCCGGTGCCGGACCCGTGCGGCCGGAGGGGAGCGCCGGGGCCCGTCCGCTTCGGCCCCGTGGGCGGCGGCGGCGCGGGGCGGGCGCGCGGCGCGGCACATGCCTTCGGCGCGCCCTCGCGCACCCACGTGCACGCTGGGGCGCGCGCACACACGCGCGTGTACCCCCGCGCGGGCGCGAGGCGGGGGGCTGCGCTCTCCGGGGCGCGCGCACAGGCGTGCACGCGCTCCGCGGGGCGCGCGCTGGGCCGGGGGCGGCGTGAGGGGAGCGCGGGCACGGCGGGGCCGGGAACGGCTCCTGACCCGCCGCTCAGGATGAGCCCCCATCTAGTCTTCGTAAGAAAAAACCGGACTTAATTTTATTTATTTTTGGTTGTGGGGTGGTTTTTTTCTGTTTTGCTTTTTGTTTTGATTTTTTTTTTCCTGTAGGTAAAAGGTGCACTTTTTCCAAGAAAGGAGGGTAAACATATCTATCTATCTATATATGTATATTTGTGGTAATGTGAAAATCCGGCTTTTCATCTACACAAGTGCAAATGGAAAGACCATCCTGTTCTGGTACAAGGGAATATCGTGTTTGATAGTGGATCAAATTGCTGAATCAAGCCCCCATGCATTCAGTGAGAGGGAAAGTTAAAAAAAAAAAAAAAAAAGTTACCGATTTATTATTTTTGCCTGTGTTACAGAGCAATGCAATAAACAAAAGGCATGTGAGAAGAATAAAATGTTGTGTCACTTTAACAGGAAAGGGGAATCCAGCCAACACCAAGAGGTTTATCTCCAACTTTTTTGGAACATACTCAGAGTCTACCTAGAGTTTCACAGCAGTTCAGCACTGTAATCTTAAACACTTTCCCCAAAATATTAATCACACAGTCAGAAAGAAAACGGTGAGATATGTGGTTCCCAGAAGTTAGGACGCTGAGGTTGGCTTGTTTGCGTATTCGCGTGGCTTTATTTTGCAAGGGAAAAAAAAAAAACCCACAAAAAACAACAACAACAAAACCGCGACGGTAGAGGGAAGTCTGTGCTTTAAGCAATGGCAGGGAGAAGGCATTGTGTAAGCCTTAAAGACATGATTTTAAAAATGGTCTTGGCGTGGATCTAATTCTGCTCCCAGTGGAATTAAGGGGAGTTTTACCATTGACTTAATAGGAATAAAGCAAGGCTGCTGCCCAGTGCTTTTCCAAATCCCTTTCTTTAGAAGTTAGAATATGTAACAGATTAATTAAAAACAGGTTCAGAGAAGACAGTTATATAGAAATGTTGGAGTGAGTCCTGCAAAACTCCCCTAAGTATATAAGCAAATGCTTCTGTGAAATTTCAGGATTATGCATGAAACTGAAGGATCAGGGGCCCAACTTCATATTCAGTGAGATCAGTAATTTAATTTAGTTTTTATTCTGGTTTTCTTTTAAATCCTATTTTTTTTCCTGAGTTGCATTTTCCCACATTTAGATGTAAAACTATTTCTCAAACTAAACAATAAGCACTCTGACTTTGACACACGTTTCCCAGAAATGTTTAACGTAGCTAATAGCTGTGCCAAGACAAAATTGTTTAGGGTTGAAGAAATCAGACTGCCTGGAAAAGGAGATAAGAATCCATGGTGATTTTTTTTTAAGCAACATTTAAGGTAGCAAATAAAGGGTTTAGCTGTTGAAAGATGGTTGACTAATGAAAAAGCTTCCTAAATTGTGAAATACCACTCTCAGCTTCAGCAAGCATATTCTGCTTCAATCATTGGGTATGTGGGCGTGCAATATTTTTCACAGATTGCCCTCAGAACTCATCACTACTTATATTATAATATTTGGAGGCAGAAGTTATTGCTGGAAGAAATGCCTTCCTTCAGTATTCTGAAGTCATTCCTTAGGTTGCCATATTTCTATAGCACTTCATGAATGGATGCAGAAGTAGAAAATACCATCACATGGGATTCTGCTCCTGTGTCTCCTAAAATGAGGCTCTTGGAACTCATCAGACTTTTGCCTTCTTTTAGTATTCATTCTAAATGCTAGGGGCCAAGTGTGGATTTATGCCAGGGGTTTCATTGCCACACTCATCACTGTCTTTGGGACATCCTGAGCATGAGGGAAGCAACAACCAGGATTTTCTGCGCAAAGGTGGAAATTGTTAAATTCTCAAGCCTTTGTGATGAGATGATCATTCCTCCTCCTCTGAGCAAGACATTTTTTCTTTTATGCAGAGTGTTCCTGTTGTTAACGCTTAATGTTACAGTTACCAGTAAGGTCATGTGGGAACTATTCAGTGGGGCTATTGAAGCATGTAAAGTTATGGCATACAGAGCTGTTCACTACGTGAGGGCAATGAAGACTGAAAGACAACATAGTGCTTCAACCCAACAGTGATATACAAGTTCCTTGGGCTTTATAACACTAGTTTACTTCAGGCACAAGGTATTCCAAGGACCAAGAAAATACTAGGAGTAGCTCAGAGTAAAATAACTTTGATTCCAAGTAGTAAAATGAAGGGCTGTACAATGCTAATTTTCAACTGGCTGTATTCAACAGGCAGTTCAGCTATTTAGTTAAATCATGTTCAGAGGCACTTAATGTCAAAAAGTCCAAATAAAATACAAATAAGAGAACCTTGGTGCTTGCATTAATCTAGAGACAGCAGTGGAAAATCCACCTGCCTGCTCCAGGATTTGCACTGGAAGAGCCTCTTCGAATACATCTCTGTCAGCATATCCACCCAGTGGATATTGAACTGCCTGCTACTTTGAGTTAGGGTTTTTTTTTGGCTAATCGAGCTGCATTACTTCCTGGATGACATCAGCTAAAATGGGGAAAAGCAAGTCCCTGGGCAGTGGTTTTGCTATGCTGGGTAAGGCTGGGTCCTACCCAGTTTGGTTATACCAACAAAACACTGGACTGCATCCCTCCCATGGAGGGAAATACTGCTCCTGAGGATTCCACTGCAGAATCAGGAACAATTTTCCAGCAATCATGCACAGGTCAAGCATTTATAGAAAGGTAGAACTGATACATCGGAGGTGATTAGAGGGGGATTTACATAAAAAGGAACAAGACTCTTCTCTGTAATAAATGTTCTGAATGGGGAAATTTGTTACATATTGACTGAAAGGCCTGGAAAAAAAGGAATTCTTCTCATAGTATTTTTTTTAATCGACTTATGCCTAATTTGTCCCAGTTCCAGTCTTAGATCTTGTCTAGTGATAAGGAATTAACCTGCTTGGTCTGAAAGATACATGCAACAGATAAGAAGGGAATTAATAGTTGTCCCACATTTAGGCCCATTCAGCTGAGGCAGAGATACTGACTGATACATCTTTTTGGATAGTGAGTTTGCAACAATGCCACTCCCTTACAAGGGGTTCCCAGTGTTACAAAAACTCTTGACGGCTTCCTTTTGAAATGCTTTCAGAGATACTTTTAACACGTTTGCCTTTGGGACTGTGATTCATAAATCCAATTTAGACATCCAGCTCTTCATAGATTAAGTAATGTGGCACAGACTTAGGGTTCCCAGGGCACACAAGCTGTATTCATAACACTCAGTGTGCTGTTTGGGAGGAGGCTTTGACATTTGAGGACCAGATGTGTATGAAATGCTCTCTATCTCTCTGATTTTGGTGGTTGGCCACAGTTCTGAGTTCAGCCTCCGAGGAAAGTGTGATTCACAGCCAGAAAAAGTTTGTTCAGTCTTCAGTGTTTTGAGAGTACAGGACTGCCTGCTGCTTTTCTTTAAGAGCTCAGAAGAGAGAAGTGTTGACCACTTATATAGGAGTGCTTGCTCAGGAGTTGGAGATCTGTGTTTGACATGAGGGTTTGACATGTGTAGTGTTGGGGGAGTCAAATATCCTCTTTTGCAGTGGAACATGTACATCCCCCACCACCCCTCCTTTTGAAGCGGTGCTATGATTCAGAGACAAGATCAGGACTTGAAAGAGGAGAAAAGTTTTCCACTGAGTGTTGCTTTACAACCCTGATGTAAGAATGCTCCACTCCAGAGAGGGCTACAGCCTAACAACTAGGGCACTAGTCTGGGAGATGGAGGACACCAGATTATCCCCTTCTCAGTGAGATTGGTCTCCAATTTGAGGATGAAAAACAGAAGAAAGAATTTTTTTTTTTCACATCCTTTCTCAAACATTTCCTCTAGCCTAACACATGACATGATTGTGGTTACCAACTAAACTTTATAAATACTGTAGAAACAGATGTATCAGGAGCATGAAATTGTAGGCTCACAAACCTTCATAAACAGGTTTTTCAACTCTTTTCTGGTATGGCTGTCAATTCTATGAGAGGTCTCTTTTCCACTAGTATCATTGGAAACATCTTCCATCCCTATCTGAGGGAGAGGATCATTCATTTCTCCAAATTAAATCTCTGTAGTGCATGCAGCTTTCAGTGTTTATTAAGAGGCTTCTCTGGAAGCACACAGGTGCTCATCCAGCTAAGGGCAGAAAAGTTTTGTCCTTTCTCTCCTCCCCAAGATTTCAGAAGGCACAGAAAATGAACTTCAAGAAATGCTGTCTGAAGAAAATATTTGACTCTTGTTCTATTAAAACATGAAAGACTAAAACCAATGTCTTCAACATTTGCAACAAACCTGAATCTAGAATTTGAACTGTGACTGCTTGTAGTATTGTGTTTAGTACTAGCATGAAGTGTATCACACTCAGCCTCAGATGGCATGTTTGAGAAGATCTCACTTTGGTTCTAGCTTTTTATCCTTTTATAATTGTTTTACTTAGAGACTTTTTTTCAAAGCAAGCAGACATGGTTTGGTTTTCAATGTGCAAGGGAGATGAATACAGAAGTAAACATAAAAACAATGTAAAGAAAAATAACAACTTTATTCCTCTTTCCAGAAATCTGTCCATGTTCACATCCTTGAAGAAAATTTTAGCCATGGAACTAAGAAATGGAAGCTAGCTCTTATGGTATTTTAGCACTTAAGATTCATGTAATTATTTGCATAGCAATTAAGGATGAAGTTGTTTGGAGGCATCCCATGAAATTCCATTTGTACCTTAGACCTTTAAGAGATTAAAAGTCATGACAGGTACATATTCTCTTCCCTTCTCCTGCAGAAGTGAAGAGACTGCTGTTACCTAAAGTGAGACTACTGTTCTTTTCCTTCCTGCCTCCTATTTCATACCCACAATCCCCAGGAAAGATAACAGGCCACCAGACTGAGCATATATCTAAGGGACAAATCTCAGTGGACTGTAAGTGACTGAAAGTGGTTTACTGCTGTGGTTTCCTTTGGACTTAATTATCTCCAATAGCATTAAAATATCTTGTGCCAGAACCATGACTCTAGCAATTAAAGGAACTCCCAGTAGCTCTTTTTTCATTGTCATTAAGTTTGTATATCACATTTATAGGTATGGGTTTAGTAGATTCTGACAGGATTAAATCAAGACAAGAAGGCAAAAAATTTTAAGAGGGTCCTTGGAAAACAGGCTTCCTATTCTTTCCAAGGTGGTTTCATTTTCCTGAACCAGAGGGGAGATGTGTTGGCAGAAAACAAGATATGGCCATTGGAACTGGTGTTTGTAGCCATTTAGCAACTGTTTAGCAGCCAGATGATTGGAATAACTATACATCTTGGCTGCGAAACAGATCTGGATCTGTTAGTGTGTAGCCTCAAGGAAAAGTGGTTAGAGCAGAGATTTCTAATCTGATAAACCTTCTGAGGAGTAAAAGTATGCTATAATAGATGACTAAAAGTATCAACAAGAATCTAAAAAACAAAGGACCCTGCAAATTACTCATTTATTTCTTGATATTAGCCATGCTTAATTTGTACAAAATTTTAATTCCCTGTTCAATGGCTCCATGACTATTTCATAAAAACCAAGGTTCCTGAGCTTTTTTTTATCCTGAACATGTGTGATGACACATGGATTATGTAGATTGCCGTCATGTAACAGTTGAAGTGGTGTCCTTGTGCATCTCTTCCCAACGTATTTCCCTAACCAGATGAGTTAATTTTGCTCAACAGCCATTTTAATATAAGAAGTACAGATGTCGTTTACTGACTGTGCCCTGTTTGACTGCAGCATTACTGTGAACATACTTAATTTTTGAGTCTATTCTAAAGGTTCTTTCTCTTTCTGTAATGGATTTGGGGTTATAAGCAATATTTAGATTTTTTTAGTTAATCTTTCCTACAGAAAATATTCCACTGCTTACTGACTTTGTCATCTGGAATACAGTGGTGCACTTTTTCCCCAGTGGTTGTAATTAGGACACATTTTTCTTTCACATAGTTTTGCTTAAAAGCGTGGCCAATTCCATCAGCCCTTGGTGGATTCTCTTACTCCAAGTCACAGAAGCCCTTTGGTGACAAAGGGTTAATCTTTTTTTGCTTTCCTGTCTGTACCATGTGTGTTCTGACTCACCTTGACACATACTGATATTGCATCAGAGGTGTCCAGCTATCACCTGATGGGCTGAAGATTTTTTTTTTCTTTGCAAAATCCCTCCCCAAGTAATGGCTGTCAGCTGCAATCTGGCAGATGGTGCATGTGCACACAACGCACACGTGACTTCTCAGATCTTACACAGTCGAGAATTATTTGTCTTCCCTAAGTGAAATCCAGGAGTTTCAGGCCCAGTTCAAATTTGATCCTTTATCCTGCTGCAATGCCTTTGTTTGATTTACCACTTGGGCTAAATGATGCAGAAAAAAAAAATCGGTGCTAATCTGACCTTTGCTCTTGCTGTTTGCCTAGACCAATATCTTACTGAAAACCTTGATAAGAAAAATAGTTTTGCCATTTTTCTGTATGTGTGATGGTAAACCTTAGTTTCCTCAGCTGTAAAGTAAGAGCAAATCTATTTCATAGTGAGACCAAATGTATGGAGTTTACTTTGATATCCTTTGGTGAAAAATTGTTTTGGAGTGCAAAGTTTAGCTTTGTTTTTCTTAGAAATTAAATTCTTCCTCATTTTCAATGCTCAGTTACTTATCCAAGGACTTGTAGTATGCCACAGACAATGTATCCTAGGCCAGTTCTGGTTCATTTCACTTTTTTGGCTGTGTTCCTGAAACACAGGTCTCCTTTCTCCTCCACATATGTCCAATTGTCCCTGAGCCTTCTGCTTTATTGACAGCCGTAGTGCTTCAATGTCATCTGGTGCTCTGGTTCATTGCTGCAACCCTGAGCTTGCAGTGTATAATGATTTGCTGAATACAGGGCGTCTTTGAGTGCATTATGTCCCTCAAAAGTACCAAGCAGTGTGAGATCCCAAACACAAGAATGACAAAACTGAAGTAGCTTTCTGATAGGCAGATTTGAGTTTAAGATGAGGCTCAGGAAAATATTTAAGGATGAAAAGGGAAGATAACTATTCAGTCAGGAGCAAATGTTTTTTAAGGAAATCATTCTCTCTCAAAAAAGATGCAGAAGACTGAAAAATGTATTCTTTGACTTTCAGACTGGTATCTCTGCCATGAAGGTCTCCATGCATGTCTTGAGAAAAGGATAAATATTTGTATGTGAGTCAAATCTACAAAGTGGGGGACAAGTGGTACGAAAGTCCTCTAAGATTTTAGTGTTTCCATGCCTCTGCATGTTTCTCTAGTTCTCTTTTATACAAGCTATCCCTGTAATGTCACTCCCAGCAGGGTGGGAGTCTGCCTTTGGCACAGTTGCAAAAGTGGAAACTAACAGTCTAACAGTGAATGAACAACAATATATTTAGATACCATATCTACCATAACAGGTAATATCTGCTATTTTCTCAAGTTAACCAGCAACTGGCTACATTTAAAAAATACATGGTCTGTTCCTTATTTTTCACTCATCATTGACTCTAGCTATTTTGCTCAAATGAAAATAATTTGGCCCTTCTTTCCCCTTATAAATTCAAATCAAACAGATGAGAGACAGCAAAACTAGTTAATTGTTAACGTATGTACATGAACACAGAGGACAAATTCCAAACAGAACAGCATGAGGCATCTGGGTAAGGTTGTCATGCTCCTAGAATCACTCATTGAATACAGGTTTACCTTGTTCCACCTTTCCCCGCCATGGGTTAGCATAGAGGCAATTAATTTTCATGGGCATACACCTTATTGTTGACCTATATTAGGAAGACATTGATTTGCAAACTGCCCTGAAAACAGATCTTTAAAATTAGAATTTTTTTTCTTTACCAGTGAGGAGTGCTTCCTGATGGACAACGAAGTTTACCGCATCACATTTAAGCATCTGCTAGTAATTTGTTCTTTTCTCTAGTTGAAGTGGAAGAGAGAATAAATCCATCCTTGCTAGCAGCAGGGTAAAGTCATGTTTCTCTAATGATTTGGGCTGGGATGACCCATCCTATGCCTCTGTGAGAGCTGGAAGAGGCTGCTTTTGAAAAAATAGACAGAGTGGTCTTTAGAAATTTTTATAAGAAGTGGTTTGGTGTTGTGATGTCTTTACTACAGTCTTGCCATATCTCTTCAAAGAAAGATTTTCTGTCTTTGTTGCCTCACATTTCATCCTCTGTTTTGGTTCATAGTGACATTTGATAGTGCAGAACTCAGGTGGACAGAAAAAAGAAATTGTTAAGTGTTTTCCTCAGAATGGTCAGCACTATGCTGTTCTGTTTTTGAAAAGGATGGTTGCAGTTGGGAAGGCCAGTTCTTACTTGTCTTCTCACCAATCTAGTCCTATTAAGAGTCCAGCTGGGGCTGTAGAGGGGCCTCCCTAAACCACTTCAGCAACCACACCTTTCTCATGAAAGGCGAACCACACTTTTCTCTGGCTGTTCACCCCATCACTGACGTGTTTGTGCCACATGTAGCCATCCTCTGGTCCCACAGACAGGCAATAGCTTCATGTAAATCCATCAGCATCTCACCACAAAAGTGGGAGATTAGCAGCATGGGCTGGTGTAATACTTAGGCTACAGGCTTACCTACAGTCTGTCCCTATATCCAGTTGTTCTGAAGGACAATGGGCACTATCCCACCCTTTTGTAATCTGTACAGAAGGGAACATCTCCCCCCAGCCTGGAGATGGCCCCGTTGATATATTCTGCAAGGGTCATTGGTCCACTAATTTTCTACTGTGAGGGGAAACTAGAGGCCTGGCAGATCATAATTCAAGACTGACAACACAAACATGGTGCTTTGTCCATGGAATATGGACCACGTGGTAAATGGACTGCTGGAAAAATGACAGCAGAGAGAAATTCTTAGGGATGTGTTTGTGTGGAAGAAAAAGAGGGAATAAATATAAAGCAGGCTTTTGGGAACAACAATCTATCCCTGAGGTACCATGTCAGGAAACCAGATGCTGCCACAAGACATTTATTGTCAGCTAGAGTCACAGCCCATAGTTGGACAGGATGTCTATACAGAGGCAAGAAGGAGGCCTTAAGCCAGCTATCCCTCATGTCCTCTACACAGCAGCATTTCTTAGCCTTACTGACCTGTGATCATCCAGATTTGACCATGATGGTACACAGTAACCAGGGAAAATGCAGAAATGGTGTAAACCTTTCAAAGTTACAGGTTTGGTCTTTCTTGAAGCCAAAACAAATCTTGTGATTGTTACTGCTGTTAGACACTGCCTAATTCCATCCTATTTTAGTCTGTTGTATTTCTTACTGGAATGTAGAAATAATCTGTGTGTTGGAGCATCAGTCGTGTGCTCCAAACCCTCGACTAACAAATTTTACACAGGAGCAGAGTTGCTCCCTGCAGTTAAATCTGTTTATAAGCATTGTTGGAGGTTAATCCACCTGGGTAGCAGTGTTTCTACCCCTCTGGTCTGTGGCTTGTGAATGGTTAATGCAGTGGATTAAATACTGAGATGAATGCCACAACACGTAAGTAAAGCAGACAAACTACTAAGAACAAGGAAATGTGAACGGGTTGCTTTAGGTTAATGCATTAACATAAAGTGAGTTACTCTACTGTCCTTCCCAAAACAGGATGGGTGGTTATGGAAAGTGAATCCATAAATAGAAGTTGCTGAGTTGTGTCCTGTGTCAGGCCTATCTAGTGCTCCTTATCCTTTGCTCCTTCAATTTTTAGCTGTGGAGATTTAATCCGAGCTGCTTGTCATTGAGATGGAGAAATAGAGCAAAGAGAATCTAAGCATTTGGGAATCTGGGAAGTAACCAGCTTTAAGATGAAAAATACCAGCCAGATGCTTTTACAATAGTAATAAAATCATACATTGTGTTGGAGTGACCCTATCTGGATGCTAGGTATCCACAAAAGCTGCTCTATTTCTATTCTCTTCAGCTGGACAGGAGAAAGAATATAATGAAAGGCTTCTGAGTTGACATAAGAACAGGGGAGATCACTGACCAGTTACCATCATGGGGTAAAGAGACTCGACTTGGAGAAATCTGTTGAAATTATTTCCAGTCATACCAGAGTAGCATAATGAGAAATAAAACCAAATCTTAAAAACACCTTCCCTCTACCCCTCCTTTCTTCTCAGGCCGAGCTTTTGTCCTGAATTCTCTGCCTACTTCCCTACATTTGTGCAGGAGGATGGAGAAGGCAGGTTGCAGTGAGTTCATCACATGTTTCTCACACCCCTTTCTCCTCAGTAGGACTCCTCACGCATTTCACCTGGTCCAGAATGGTGTCCCTCTCATGGGAGACAGTCTTGTGTGAATTTCTCCAGTGTGACTCCTTCCCACAGACTGCAGTTCCTCACAAACTGCTCCAGCATGTGTCACTTCTGTGGAGTGCAGTCTTTCAGGTGCAGACTTCTCTGGCCTAGGTTCCCTGTGGAGTCACAAGTCCTGCCAGAAGCCTTGTCCAGCCCAGGCACTCCACAGCCCACAGCTCCTGCCAAGATTCTCCTGTAGCCTAAGCTTCTCACAGGGCTGCAGCCTCCTTGGGGCATTCACCTGTTCCAGGCTGGGGTTCTTCAAGGGCTGCAGCCAGGGACTTCCCTGGGCTGCAGGGGCACAGCTGCCTCACCATGGTCTGCACCAGGGGCTGCAGGAGCATCTCTGCTCCAGAGCCTGCAGCACCTCCCTCTTCACTCAGTTTGGTGTCTACAGGGCTCTTCCTCTCACACATGTTCATACCTCTTTCCAGCTGCAGTTGTGCCAGGTGGATGGAGCTTTGAACAACCTTGTCTACTGCAAGGTATCTCTGCCCATGGCAGATGGGTTGGAACTGGGTGATCCTTTAAGTTCCCTTCCAACACCACTAACCATTAATTTTATGATTCTGACTGAAAACTCCACTGTGTGCCATGAAGTGCATAAAACTTCAATGAACCAGCAGCAATGCTTATTGCCTTTTTTTTTTTTTTTTTTCTCCCAAATGCGGGACTCAGGTGTTTGTAAACATAAATCAAATCCTGCAATCAGTTATACTCAGTTAGATGATAGTAATCAAAAGGGATCTTGAGGTCGGCCTCTAGGGCTCTGTAGACTGTTAAAATGTGTTTCAGTTTCACTTAGTCTCAAGTACTGAGTCAGAGGGGTGTGGCTCTGCTTGGGCCTTGATAAAGATGAATTTTCAGAATGTAATGCAATATAGGACTGAAATAATGCTGGTAAGAGAAGAAACAAACCAAGAAGAGAAAAGTTTTTGCTTGACTGTCTTTTGAGTGTTCTTTAACCAAGTCCTGTGTCAGATTAAATCTCCATCTTCTTCCTTGTGTCCAAGTATATTGGTAATCAGGACCACTCCTCCCCTCTTTCTCTTACCTTAATTGTTTTCCTCATTAGACTCAAATGTGCTAAAAGGTTACTGAGAAACTTCAGTGAGTGTTGGATGCAGTCACATCTAGGTATGTGAAAGTATTCTACAGTATTCCATAATCAAAAATAGCTTCTAGCCATTTTTATATTAAATCTAAACTATTGGTATAGAACTCTTGATTCCATAAATGGTCTTGTTGCCTTAGAAAAATCTGTCTCCTAAGGTGATATTATAGTTTTTTTATATGGACATTAGAATCAGCTGATGCTTCTTTTCTTCTGTTGTAATTTGTCATTCTTCTTGCCCATGAATTAGCAGGTTAAGGCACTAAATAGTCCAGTAAGTATATGTTAAAAAATATATGTAAACATAATTCGTTGTTAATAAATATTACAGAAAACGCCTACAAAACAACATAAATTGAAGTCAAGTTTTCTCTTTCCTTTTCTGGCTCCTTGTAAAGATAGATGAAGTAAGGGAAGAGGGTGAACTCTAGAGGAAGGCTACTCTGGTGTCATTTCCATTGACTCCTGTGTAGTAAGTGGAAAATGACAAGCCCTATCAGATTTAATAAAGTATAGCTTCTTTGAGCTTTTGTTCTGAATCTTTTCTGGAAGAGATGATCTCTCTCCATCTGCAACAGAGAAAATTCCTGGAGCTTACAGAGTAATCACAGAATCATTGTCCAAGAGCAGCAGACAAGTGCCAGTAGTTTCTTCCAGAGGTATAGGAAAGCTCTGGAGATTTTATTTTTTGAATTGGATGGGGAAGCAGGCAAGTGATTTAACTGGTATATAATATTGAGAGAAAGATCACTCTTGCCTGACAGCAGCATGTGCTTGTCTGTATCCTTGCTCATAAAGCATGAACTATTAGTGAAAACAGGTTTTTCTCTCCTACAGTCCTCTCACAAGCACTGAGTAAAACATTAGGACTTGTATGCAGTTTCCAATCACTGCATTAAAGAATAGAAACTGAATTGCACTCTGAAAGGTTCCCGTCACAGTGTTGGTTCAAAAGCAGTGATGACACGCACTGTTCATTATCAGTTTTCTTGACTGTAGTGCTGATAAGTGATCTTTTTCTACCCCCAATGATTTGCGTCCATCCCTTGCTGGAGATGCATCCTACGGTCCTGACCAGCCTTTGCCTTTCAGCTGTGCAAGGAATTTTTGACCCTGGGGACAGGTAATAGAGTATCCATAGCCTGGTCTGGCAGTGCTCATGCACGCTGAAATGTTCATGTTCAGCTATTTTTAAACTGATGTAAGCAAGAATGGAGTCAGCCTCCCAATACCTTGGATGTTTTCCTTTTCCCTCAAGCTACTGCTTGTTATATCACCCTCAAAATATTACTTCGCTTTCATAAAAGTCATCTCCATGGAAAGCCCTCCTGAGCAGTGGCTCAGGCAGACAGAAGTTTTGTGCGTGGTGAAAGGTCCTTTCTTATGGATGCATCACTGTGAAGAACAGAGATAGTTTACCATGCTTCAAGAGAAAAACTTCCCTGCTTATTCAAATACAGTCTGGTAGTAGTTTTTTTCCATTAGGGCAGGGGAAAAAAAATAGTAATCTGTTGTGGCTGGCATTAACACAAGTGTCTTCGTTTAAATCACTGGATTTGCATCTGAAGGACTCCCTCTGTCCTTGGGCTTTCTTTACCTTTAGACACACTCTTTTTTTGTTGTTCAGGAGGCTGTCATTAAACAGCAAAAATCTTTTATTATTGAATTTAGCTGTATTTCAATAGGCAACCTAGAGATCAAAATTTCAGACTCTGTTACTTATTAAGAGGGTCATTTTAATCCCTGATGGTTTTATTATTTAGTACCTGGACATAGATATTTTCTTTCATTTCACAAAGGTGATTTTCACATGTCGTTTGTGATTCAGAAGCTACCTTTTATTGCAGAGCAAATTTAGACACTTATTCATCACTTCACCATGATAAACATTAGTCTTGTGAGGCAGGAATTTATCAGTATAAGCTTTACTTCCCTAGCCTTCCATGGGGCAAATGCTATATGCTAGTCTTTCACAGGGTACGAAAATGTAAAATAGGCATTAGTTAAACATGTCTTTGCTGTTGTGTAATTACAACAGATTTATGTGAAACACAAAACATAGTATAGTTTTTAGATGGGCACATTCTTTTTCTAGCCCATGAGATAAGTTGCAGGAAGCTGCTAGTTGCAAGAATAGTTGACACTGTTTTAGTGAAAACAAATGAACAAATAAAGATATATGGGCTGAAAATTGCATTTAAAAGTAAATAACACACCTATAGCACAATAAGTAATTTCAGGTATCTGAATGTCAGTGGCATAAGAAAATACTATTTGGAGGCTAAAAGTAGAATACTAGAACTGTTCAATTTCTTCTTCTGTTCTTCAACAGTGACTAGAAGAACCAGACAACTAAACTTCCGAGGACTGAATTGGAATCCCATGTAAACATTTTGTTTGCGAAGATTAGCACAGCTGTGCTCTTTAACAAAATCTTTTTCATAGTGTAGTATTTGTTCTTTTATATTACAATGAATGCACTGCTTGTGAAGCAATGTATTTAAAAACGCAATTTAAAAATAAGTGTTTTAACACTCAGAAAGTTTTTGGAGTAGAAGTCAGGCCTGGTGTGAAGTTTCTAGGTACCATACTTATAAAAAGTAACTTAATTTCATCTTGGCAGGTTCTAACCTGACAACAGCTTTGCAGAGTTGATTCTACTGCTGGGATAATGCACCAGGGGAAAAAACTTAAATGCAATTTCAGTGTCAGATTTTGAATTTGTAACTAATAGGTCAGTCTGTTTTTCCTCTTGCATTATAAATTTTTGAGAAGAAAATAAACTTATTTTAGAAAGACCTTTGATGGGTTTTCAAGACTCCAACAGCTCAGTCTTGTATTTGTTTTAATTTTCCATGCGTTACATTACTGTTCTCAATGAATAGGAAGATTTTTGTTATCCAAGTATTCTGGTACGACTTAGATCATAGCTTTTAGTTGAGGCATTTAAGTTGTATCTTTTACAGTTTATATATCTGCAGTTTCAGGGACCATATTTTTCACTGTCAGGCTCAATGTAGCCTAAACATCATCACAGTCCCACAGAAGTTAAAAAGCTTTACCTACTAAATTGTTGTTTATTTTTCCTTGTAGTCATAAATATCTGTGAAACCTGTAAGAAGGAGCAAGCCCACGTACCTGGAGCTCTTTCCAGCTCATGATCCGTGGGGATATGTTTGTGCTCACACTTCACCCCTCTTTTCTGTGTTTTGATTTCTCAGCTCTAACATGTGCATTAGGGAAATAGGACTGTGGAGCACAGGGCAAACAGCTATGATATGTTATACAGACAGATCCAGGATGGATTGTGAAAGTACAAAATTTGCATATCCAAATAGAGATCTGGGAGAAAATGAACTGACACAAAACAAAGCAAGAAATTTGAGTACCTTTTAAGCACATTGAGGCTTATATGGCCCAAGTGAATAAGATTTGAGATTGAAATTTACAGGAAGGAGCAAAGTCTAAATTTTGGGGATTTTTTGTTTAACTGTACTGTGTTCCTGTGTTTCTGCTTTCCAGGAAGGAGTCACAGAGGTGTCTGATGCAACACCAGGCAAGAAGCTGCACGCCTACCAGAGCTATTATCTGTATCTTTAACCACATATGTATCAGTACATAGAAATATATAGTTTAAATACAACCTTGCAGTAAACAGAAGTCCTGTCTGAGCTAAGTAATTTTTTTTATATTTTTAGGCTCCTGAGAGTTGTTCAACTGTTCTGTGGCAATGTAATTAAAAGCAGAGCATTGTTTAGGGCAAATGAGACTGTCCTCATGAATAACTTATATTCTACAAGAGCTGACTTTGTGTCAGCATATATAGAACAGCCAGAAAATAAAGCCATGGATACCTCATTTGCACAGCTTAAAACCAGTGGGCATTCTTTTATTTTCCACATGAGCTCCTTAACCAAGAAAAATATATTTGTCTATGTAGTTAAAAAAGAGATACTTCAAAGAAGCACAGCCCAATGGAAAGAAGATGGCACCAAAAATGAAAGGATAAGGATAAGGCACTTGTTGGTCTAGAAATAGAATGGATTTTTTTCTGCCTTTCACATATGTGAGATAAAGGTCACATAAATATATTTCTAGAAAAGATATAAGCAAAAGTATTTCTCTCAATGTCGGTTGAAAGTTAATCTTTTTGTTAGTCTGTACATTATATCTGACACCACAGTTCTAGTTCTGGGTACAGATTTTTTCACCTGTACTTAATGGATGTTGCTTACTCTGTTGTCGCTGTACAAATGCCCCCAGTAGTAACATAACACCCCTCAAGTCAGAAAATACTGGTATATGGACACCCTCCTCCACCTCAATGCATCTTCCTAACTTGTTTGGAATATAATTTTATAATTATGAAAGTAAAATTTTTGACGGATTGACTTTTCAACCATTTCAATCTGCCTTAAATATAAAGGGTAAAAGTCCAGAGAATGATGGGAGATGGCAGAATGACTTTATATCTTTCTTGGAAGGAGACAGATATTGAAATACATAGCATTTATTAAGAAATATTAGTTAGATTATGTAATTCCCTTTGGATTTTTGATCTATATTTTAACATGAATTTTGGATCAATTTATGAGAGATTTTTATTCAGAGAAGCTTTTCTGCAGGTTAGGTTGAACTCCATTGCATGAAAGGACACAATTTGGAGAGCCTTGTAGGTGCAATGCTTGTATCCAGTATGGACAGCTTCCATACAGAGCCTAGTCACCTTCCTGCCTTTTAATCACAAGGTTTTGTTGGAAGAAAGACTCAATAATAGAGACCATAAAGTAATTCTGTTTTATTTTGCAGGTTGAAGAGGCACTATGCCTTTTTGTTGTAAAAGCCCCTGAAAACACGTGCTTTTAACTTTGTGACTTAACCCTGCTTTCCAATAAATGCTTTATTTCCAGCAGCAGCAGCAGGAAGAACAGCATCTCCTTTACTAGACTGTTAACTACAGATCAGAAGAGGAGGCAGATGGCCACATCCTAATTCCTGACTGCCCACAGGTCAGTAACAGTGTGCTAGTGGACACACACTGGTCCATGTGTTTTGGCACAGCTGCACCCTGGTGTCAGGGGGCTTCTTTCTCTCTCCATCCTCACCTTATCATGTACCTGTCTGCAGGACAGACAGTATAAAGCACCGTGTGGTTTGCCCTACGGCTTGCAGGCAGTGCTGTGGGTTAGTCTGTGTGCTTGCAGGGCACAGGAGCAGATGGGACAGTGCAACAGGAGCAAGTCCCCTTTGCCTAAGGACCAGAGGCAGGCAAAGCTTTATGTCTTGGTCCTGCAGCCTCCTCCTCGTTGAAAGGCTGATGAAGAAGTTGGCTACAGACTGCCTAAATTCTATCACCAGGATGATATCCCCCTTCTTCTCTCATGCTGAGAGTGAAGCAGGACCGGGACTGTGAAAAGCAGCTCTTTTCTGTCTGTGTAAAGGGAATTTTTCTGCATCTTTAGCAGATCGCTGGGATAGTTACAGGGTAAAAAAGACAAATTACAAGCATAGTACAGGGAGACTAGTCTTAACAAGAAATTGCAGAGATTACCTATAATTTTTACTGAGCAAAAAGCATGCTATTTTATCACTTTCCAGTAAACTAGCTCAGTTTCTTTTGAGAAGAGGGAGATTTAGATGAAACGGTATTTGGGTGGAGATGCATTTAATAACATTTTATGGCATACTATTTTTTATAACAAGCATAAGGCTTGTCATTTTTACTTGTCTGCCATAAGAAAAATGACAGTCTGTTTGAACACTCTAAGACTACAGTTAAGGCAAGGAATTTTTACCTCTGTCTGCATTTTCAAAGCAGGGCTGAGGTGAGGGAAGCAGATAACTAGAAGTGAGCTGAAAATGTACCTACCATTTGAGCACTTGAAAAGTCATGTCTGAAATTAGAGTGTAAAATCTCACACAAATCCGTCACCTACTCCACTCTCACCTGACTTGCAGTGCTGTGTCCAGCTCTGGGGTTTCCAGAACAAGAAGGATATGGACATGCTGGAGCAGGTCCACAGGAGAGCCACAGAGAGGATTGGAGGGCTGGAACACTTCTCACAGGCTGAGAGAGTTAGGGTTGTTTTCCATGGAGAAGACTCAGGATACCTTAGAGCAGTATTCCAGTACCTGAAGGGTAGCTGGAGAAGGACTTTTCACAAGGGTATGTAGTGATGGGACAATGGGCAATGGCTTCAAGGTGAAAGAGGTAGATTTAGACAAGATACCAGGAAGAAATATGAGGGTGTTGAGGCACTGCAACAGGTGGCCCAGAGAAATCCTAGATAGCCCAGCCTAGTCCAGGTTAGACAGGGTTTTGAGTAGCTGGTCTGGTGAAAGGTGTTGAATGGCAAGAGGGTTGCAACAAGGTGGTCTTTAAGATCTCTCCTTCCAACCCGAACCATTCTAGTCCTTGCTGACAGACTTAACTCCTTCTTTGTTCCCTCATGCAGATTGAATCAGTCAGTCCAAGGAGAAGTGGTCCCAGTTCAGGGCTATGCATCCCTCTGAGATGAGTGCCAACCCTTTGTGGACTGAAAAGTGAATGGAGCACATCTGCTCACTTCTGGTGTCTGCACATGCACTCCTGACCCTGCTGATGAATTTGCGTACACGGGTGTCCTGGTTCTGGCCGGGACAGGGTCAGTTTTTGCAGTAGCCAGGAGGTGCCATGGCTCAGACCCAGAGGTTATTCCACAGCGCCTCACATCAGGGCCAGGGTGGGGGAAGGGAATGTCTTCCGAGGAGAAGGGCTCTCTTCTGCTCCAGTTGAGTGGCTGGATCTTGGGCTCCGTGGTGAGCATTTTGCATATGAATCAGTCTCTCTTCTGTGCACTTTTGTTATTAACGCTGTTGCTGTCACTGTTTGTTTTCTAATCTCATTGCGTTTCCAGTATATTGTTCTTATCTCAACCTGTGATCTCTACCTTTTGCGCCTCCAATTCTCCTCTCTGTTCTGCTGCAGGGGAGGATGGAGGGGGAACTGAACAGCATGGGGTTTTAGTCAATCGGACAATACCTTCCTAAACCACAACAGTGGGTCAGGTAATGGATGGCAATGAAATCTGAGGTCCCCATTTTTTTTCCATTTGCCTACCCTGCACTGAGAACAACAATGGGTGAAATCAAGAACTCCCCAAACAAAACAGGATGGGGGAAGCTGAGCAGAGGAGTGTGCAGGAAGATAATTTGCAGCCCAAAGTGAGAGCACTAGTGGAAGTGTGACACGGATGCAGGAATGTGGAGGTGGCTGGAACTAAGGTCAGGAATACTCTCAAACCTTTTGTTGTAATAGGGTCAGCTTGGTTGGACAGTGTTCACTGTAAGCCAGCTCAGGTCTGGCCTATTCTGCTCCACCTTATGGCTGGATTACTGCTTGATGTGGAACTTAGAAGTATGAAAGCAGAGTGTGACATGGGGAAAACCTGCAGCAGAAGGGAAGTGAAAATGCAGAGAGGGAGAAAGCCAAAATATCTTCATGTTCCAGTTAACCTCTGAAGTTGTCCCAAGACACTATTAGGTTAAACAAGTGACAGTGACTTGAGAGGTAACCTGTAGAGACTCAAAGGTTGACCAAACTTGACAGAATTAGAAATTGTATGTTCCAAGGATGTTGTGCTTGAACAGATTTTAGGAAGCACTACAGTCACAAGTGCCATCCCTAAGCATCACTCATGTACTCCTGCTTGTTTGGCTGTCAAAGTGTTGAGACATATGTGTTTTTGTGGTCAGTGGGAAAGAACACCATGCTCGACTTTCATTTCAGTTCTGATATACAGTTCTTACATCTAAAGCAGATTGGCTGTGGTGGCCTGATGTGGGTTGTTCTTAGGTATTTTTTGAGATTTCTCCCCAGTAACAGAAGTAGCAAATTAATTTATTGAACCTGTCACCATTTTTTCTGGCCTTTAAGTACTGAAAACACTTTACAGATAGCATTAACTTCATTTAAATAAGGCTTCATTTAAATGTCATATTCTATGACATAATTAAATCAGTTTACCATATCTCTGTCACTCTTAGTTTATGTTTGTTAGGAGAAAGTTTATGCTGTTAACTGCAGTGGCTTATTAGTTGCTTGTCAGAAGTATGATTTTTAAGTTAGTTAGGAAACAATTATTTAAAGAGACTGTATAAACATTCTTCAGTTAGAAGTAGGAAATACATATAGAAATACATAAAGAAAAATCTGTGTAACATTACATGCAAGAAGATGAAATGGCTATTACATTTTAAGCTAAATGCCCTGTGTGGACATACAACACTATTTGTGAGAAGGGATAACAGAAATTTGCAACAGGCCACCGTTTTTTTCTGCAGGAAATTTTATTTCACATGATTATGGAAAAATCTTGCCAACAAGTGGCAAGGTTGTAGGCAATTGTTTCCTTGGAGCTCAGCAGGATGGAGGTGAGAAAGAAAGACACAGTGGCCCACCACCTGTGTGGGAAATTTCAGAGAAAAGCACTATATCAGGTCTGGACTTCTAAGATTCTCAGCAAGGAATTTGTCTTAAAATATGGAATTCCTTTCCTTCTTAGACTATTTTACACTAATTCATTAATGTGGTGGAATTTCCTTAAGGATAGGTCAACAGGAACATCCCAGGATGTCAGCTTTTTTTTTTTTTTTTTTTTTTTTTTTTTTTTTTTTTTTTTTTTTTTTTTTTTAATGTGTATCTGTTGTTACATTATTTTGATCATCCTGAAAAATACAAGGTACCTACACTGCCATCACCAGGAAAATTCCTGGTTGCAGCTCCTTCATCTTTGAGTGCCTTACAACATGGTGCAAGTACTCTGCTAGAGTGTTGGAACCACAAGATGGGCCAGCAGAGCCTTACAGCAGGGAGGTCCTGAGTCAAAGCGTCCAGGCATATGATTTAATATACCTATCATCAGCAAGCACAAGTTTCAACCCACCTGCTGTAAAAAATCCACCACTGACAAGGGCATTAATGCCAACCTGTTATGCTTCTTGCTCTCCCTCAAGCACATCAGTCTTTAGTAGGCATTAAGATTTTTCAGTTTCCATCTCTTGTGCCAGTGGATGTGAATTGCAGCACTGTAATTTAAAATAGCAAACACATACTGTGCAGCCTAAAATAATGAGAAATTTAGAACAACTGTACGGGCAGATGGTTTTATAGTTCCAGCATTCAAAAGAAGATATAATGCTATTCAGTCTTGAATTAAAAAAGGGAGGGATCCTTTGAACTCATCCAGCTATTGGGCAGTCCTCATTACAGACAATGAGGTCCATATCTTTGGCAAAGTATTAATATCTTTTTTTCAGAACAGCTGAAATTAAATGAGCACAGAGATCTTATGAATTTTGAAGAGAACTATTTTCATGAAACCATGCAGCAAAAATTGATGCTAAGAGGGTGAATAGATCTCTTATTTGTGACAATTGAAAATACATGTGACTGCATCATTTAGAAGTGTTAGATTAATTTTTCTTTAGAGAGACCTTTGTTCAATAGAATAATTGTAGAACTATGTGTAATATCTGATTAGTTCCACGAGAATTAACTTTTTCATTATAATTTCAAAAGAGTGACCAGCAGCAATGTTTTTCCTGTCTTTAACAGGATACCAGGAACTCAGAAGCAATAAGCAGTTAGAAATCAGAAATCATCCCGTGAATTTCCAATGAGCCTTAGCCTTTCAGTTCTGCAGATGACAATTACTGCATTTTTGTAACCTCAATGAAGTTCACTAAAGTCATAACACTCAAGAACTTGTATCCTTTTCTGCTTTATTCTGCCAGATCTGACCTCCTGATTTGCAATACTGCAGGCTTTGGAGAAAGACTGAGAGGAAAATGGTGATTAAAACATTCCTTTCCCAGGACAGATTGCCTTACTTACAGAATTGATTATTTGTCAGAATTTAATTCCTGTTCTGTTTCCATGATAACACTGAGGTAAGTGACAAAAGAGTGATCTATGTGTTTTGGTGCCGAATCCTGCCTGGGAAGACACGGGTTTCTTTCTCAGTTCTGCTCCAGGTTTCTATTGTTGCCTCATGCAAGTCACTAAGTCACTCTATGCTTTACTTCTTTGTCTAATAAAGCTGAGTGGTAAGGAATCCCCAGATCATAGTTCTTGTCCAGAAAAATATCCAGCAATTGTGGATCCCCTAGAAGCTGTGGCCAAACAGTGGAATTGAAGGGATCCTCAGAACCCAAATTAATTCCACTAAACTGGAAAACAGGAAAAGGCAAATGATGAAAAAGAAGGTAAGCAGATGTATTTCTCTACATGACAGGTAGAAATATCTTTACGCTTCTAGTACGTTTTGCTCCATTTTCTATGGTTACATATAACCCAGCTTTTCTCAAATTACTCCGTATTGCTTTTTATTCAGCCTTTACAATTTGCTCAGCTTTTCCAGGCATTGATCTAATGAAACCTTTGAGAAGAAATCAGCAAGAAGAGGAAAGCTCTGACCTATTCCTATTTACAGTACCATCTGTTCATCCCTGCTAGTATATTTCTCATGCCCAACGTGTTTTCTTTCCCTTTTACCTTGAAAACTAAATTTAAAAGTCTTCATTGTCAGAAAATATAGGTTTATTGTCAATATGCCAAACAATCAAGGAATATAGCTTCTCTCCCCAGTAACAATCTGCTGTCCTGCACAAATGTCACACCTCGATGCTAGCCTGGGCTCTTGGAGAGGTTGGTCATTGCATCTTCATGAGAGGCATTGTAGTGACAAACGACTGAATTCCTTCCCAGCTCTTTTTGCGCTAAGAAGTGTAGAAACATGTTTTCCTAAATTCATTTTCCTCCCAGGATTTCAGTTCCTTTGGGTGTATTCTTACTGTCTCACTGCACAGCCCACAAGAAGTTAGATTCTCTGGGAGTGTTCCCATTGATTTCATTATTTACATTGTTTCACTTCACATTATTGACTCCTACACACTGCAGCTCTGACCCTCAGGCTGAAAACTTCTAAAATGTGAAACTTCTGTCAGGAGCACCTCATTTTCAATGAGAGTGAAGATTTCTGAGACCTGAAATATTACTGTGACTCGAGTCAAAGGAAAACAACAATCTATCTGCTCCCTCTTATTCTGCACATTTTATACCTTCCAGAACAGATATATAAACACAGATTTACATTTTTATTTAGCCATCTTTTGAATTAATCTCGCCATCCTTCAGTAAGTTAGGCTTTCCTCATGTTTTTCCGTCTCCTGTTTCTCCTCAATAGCTGTAGCAAGCTAAACATTGGCATCTGTTGCTCCAGCAAATATTTTGTGGTTTTCCTAGAATCTGCAGGTGGCTGCTCTTGGCTGCATCTCCCAGTCTTCCTGCTTCTCTGTTTCTCTGACAGAAAGATATAGAAGCAATAGCATACAGAAGTAGCATGGTCTGGAAGAAAAAATGCCTTTCAGAGACATAACATCCTGGATGTTTTACTTTCCATGAAAATTTTTGAGATTTCTTCTCTTTTCCTAGTTTATACTGAGAGAAAAATGAGATCTTTTTGTGTTCATTTTGTTTATTTATTTATTTGGAGTGAAGGCACTAGCAGTGAGTAGTATGGGGGCATTCACACTGAATGGAAATCCTAATAATCTATTGTAGCCCAGGGAAAAGACTTTTTCCTACCCACATCTGATAAAAGTACAGAACTGTTCAGCTGCAGGGGGGCAGGGATCTCTTGTATCTTTGAATTTGACAACAAAAACCCTAACTTCCCTTCCCTTCCTCTATGGGAGACACTGGAGGATCTTTCCCAATGTCTTTCTACAACCATTCTGCTATTTTTTTTCTTAACTCCAGTTTTATGCTTTATTTTCTCCCCTAGTCAGGTCTCTGAATTTGGTTTCTGCCTCTGATAGTGGTTCACCATGCACCTTTGGACAGTTTCTTGATGCATTTCTGTGTCTGCTTCCCAACTGCCTTTAAAAGAAGGGTAAAATATTCCCAGTTTCCCTGAAATGCTTTACAATTACTGTAATAGCTGCATTTTGATGTAAACTTGTAAATAAATGGAAGAATGCAGAGTACCACTATAAATATGCCAAGAGGTTCTTAGCTGAATTTAATTTCATTTTAATAAGTAGCTATTTACTGCTTCTTGTGACTTTGCTTTCTATAGGGGAGTAAAAGTGATAATACTGCAGTGTATTTTAGATAGATGGATAGATGCACATGTTTAGGAATATGTTAACCTTTTTATGTCTTCTTGCAGAGCTTTTTCAGCAGTTTGTTTTTGTTTGTTTTTAAACAAAAACCCCAAAACCAAACCAACCAAATGAAAAAGCACAAGGGGTTATTTTAGATTGAGAAAAATAAGCACTCCCAGTCATTTGTGTTTATTTCCCAGGTGGCATACTATGAAGTTATTACTACATAAGGTCTTAATATTTCTTCAGTTAATTTCTCTGAGTACTAAGTTTTGGTTGATTTTTCTCTCTGCGTTTGCCACACATCTTACAGATATTTCTGTCATTTACCTGTAGTTGCAAATCTACATGTGATTTTAAGGGATGATTTTTAAGTCAGGGCTGAACAAAAAGTAAACCATAACAAAGTCCATGTGAATTACAATGCACCCATGTACAATGTATTTCTCTGTCCATTGGGTTTTGGGGCCTTTAGAGGCTTTGTGTTGCACTTTGTAGTAAAAGCAGAGAGATAGTTAAGGTAGTTTCTGACTACTGTGTCATCAAACACATAGTAAACTTTTACCAGATGAACTGTGAATTCTTTCTTTTTACAATTCCATTTCCTGAGACAGAAAATATTTTTGTCTCAGGAGTCTTTGCATCATCTGTGTTATTTCACTTGATGAAGATGGCAAGATCCTCAGATGATATTGAAGAACACCTTCCCTCGGATCCTGCAACATTGAAGCCAGCAGAAGTTTTGCTTTTGGAGAAAAGCAGGCATGGAGGTGGCAATAAACACAAGCAGTGCTCCACTGATCCTCTGACTGTGCCTTCTGGCAAGAGCCTCCTAAACTCACTGAGATGATGGGACATGAACATATTTTCCCTGGCTTTACTGCATCAAGGATGTCAGCCTATCTGCTGCCTAGGACAACCCACGTGTTGTGTATCTCTTGTGTGCATGCATATTTGTGTTGGAGATTTGAGCTGGCAGGTGTCTGAAGGCACCCAGAGATCTGTTGCACAGTGACCTGTCACAAAGTGTATTGCTTTTACTCTGTGATTTTCCCCAAGGAAGACAGTAAGCTTGGAATGAGACACTGAAGCTGTTTATTGTGCAATTTGGTGTCTTGTCTCCTTCCCACAGTGCCACTGAGTTGCCCTGTGAGCTGTGGAGTGACCAGAAAAGTTTAATGCATGTTGCCACCCAGAAGCATTGTGCAGAGACAGTTCTGCTAATGCAATGAGTTGCTTCCTCAGGTAGAGCCAGGTGGGTATCTGCAGACAAGGTTGTCCATGTGGTTGGCCAGTTTTGACATACGGTTACGTGCTGTGCTTTTAACATGCTGCTACTTCAGTGTGGTTGGTCTCAGAGGTATAACAAATTAAAGCATTCAGTTCAATGGTTTAAATTATAATTCCATAGAAACTCCATATTTAAATATGTTAAACTTTTCATCTCCTTTTGATACTCTAAAAAAACCTCACATCCTTTTCATGCTGTGTTTTTTTGCTGATCCCCTTCCTTTCACCATTCTCTTTTGGCCTCTCAAATGCTTAGGGCAGTACCAAGTAAGTAATAAATACATCAAGGCTCTCTGGTATTGTAAAGATGTGAAACTCTTATCATATTCTCATGAGGGTATCATATCCCATCATTCATTAAAAAATCCTGTGGTTAGATCAGATACTTAAGAGTTTACATCATTCACATTAAAAATCAAAGGCATGTCTTTAACACCTCCAGTGATTTTAATGGAGGCAGCTTTAAAACTTTAAAAAAATACTGTATCATTTCAAAATTTGAGAGTTTCTGATTATAAAAGGTTATAAATTTATTCTGAATATTAAAGCATTTTAAATTTGAGCTATAAAATATTAATTGTGTTTATTCCTTAAGTCAAATGCACTTTATATCTGTTTCTATGGTGATAATAATATAATGCACAGGGAATGTTAACAGGCTGAAGCAGACTGACTCCTGAGGTGATCTGAACAACTCCTGGAAGGGCTGAAGGTCCTTAGCTCCTGGCAGCAATAGAGTGGAACGTATCAAAGGAAAAACATTGCACCTTACAGGGTAAGGTCTTGCAACTTTTACCAATTAGGAGTGGAATCTGTTGTACAATCCTGTTAAAAGCAGCCAGAAGTAACTCCACAGCAAGTGACAGCGCCAAATGTAAAAATCCCAGCCTGGGAAGCACAACAGGGTCTTGTTTCCTGCTGAAGTTTGCACACTTAATGCTTGTCAGCATGGATGCTTTCCTTCGTGACACCCAAATAGCTACTCAAAGCACCACTAATCCCCACAAATGCATTCCAGTGCTGGTGGCATGCAGTGAAAATGAGCAGGATAGGATTTACACCTAAAGTGTCACTCAGCAGGCCAGGGAGAAGTGGATTTTACCTCTGTTTTCAAACAACTTGTAACTGAAGTGAAGATACTTCATTAATTCATTCTCGACCCCACTCTCTCCCTTCTCTTCTTCCTTCTTCTAGGACTTGTTCCCAGTTTGTTTTCTACCATGGCCAGAATTTATTTTCAATGAAATATGAACTATTCTTTTAATAAATATTAAATATATGAAAAAAAGAATAGGAAATATTATTTCCTACCTGAGTGGATCCAAGACATTTGGTACAACATACACAAAAGCTCACCCCAAATATTTTTTATATATGTCTTATATACATATCTGTTAGGAGCTCATTTCTTCTTCCTCAGAAAACAAAAGAGTGGGATTGGGTAGCAAATGTTCAAAGGACCTTGGCTTAGGAGTATTTTTACTTTAGTTCTGTGTTAAATGAAACCAGGATTTTTTAGTATGTTGATTATAACTGTATATATACTATTGAAATTTAATTAATAAATATATCATCGTTTTGACAAATTATATCAATATATGTGTCTTTAGGACATAAATGGACCAATGGTACAATTCATTAAAACCTGAAACTTGATTTATTTAAGAAAATACTGAAAAAATAATTCAGCTGAGATTTTAATCCTTCTGTGTCTGGATGGTTCATTATTCCATTCCCTGCAAGAGATACCCTGGACCCCAGACCTACCCTGCAAACCAGTGTGAACATGATTCAGCTTTTTTAGGTAAAATATGGAGATATATAAAGAGGTTTGTGGAAGGGACAGTAATTTCTAAATATAAAGTAAATATTCTAAAAATATTCTAAAGTAAATATTCTAAAAATTTCTAAACATTAAGTAAAATATATAAAGAGGTGCAATTTTATAAAATTATATTTCTCTCTTGTGCTCCTGCCATAGAGTAGAAGTACTAGGAAGTGGTTCTGTTATTCATGAGGGCAGGTTAAATTTCATTCACCAAAATAACTTAATTGAAGCACTGCAAATATTAAGAAAGCATGATGCCTATTAAAATGAAAAACACTCATTTTTTATCTGCTGTTTTAAATTTTGGTATAAAAATATAGGTGTAAAAAAGTGTGAAGGTTGGGAAAGATGTTTTTTCTTAAACAAACACTTGCCATCTTAGTGAAAAGCAGACAGGTATTTATAAGCATTTGAGCAAAGAGTTTATCACAGGCACTGAAACAAAAATGTGCTGAATTCTAAATTACAAATTGGTTAGGAATTGGCTGTTGGATTGTGCCTTTTTAAGCCTTTTTGAAGAGCTACAATATGCCTTTGCAACTACTAGTTTCAGAGAAAAACATGACATAGGCATGTCTGTAAGGTCCTTGCAATATGAAAAACACACAGTTAAATCCATTTAAATGTGATAACATCTTTGTCTGCCTGAGAGCTCTGCCACCCACCTGTACAGAGCTAAACCAGCACTAGTTTTGTAATTGCCTTGAGCCTATGGCTTCCTTGTGGAAAGATCCAGAGCAGAGGTCTTGTGCCTCCATGTGCTGTGGAAAGCCAGGGCTCAGGTGGTGCTGGCAGTGACTGAGCAATAGAATTATCCTGCCCAGTGACGGGTGAAGGGGTCGGCGGCATACCAATGAGCTCGGCTTTTATAAGCCTCTAAACTCCACATGTAATTAAAGAGACTTTTCATATTTAATAGTATTTATCTTCTGTGTCAGATAACACTTGTTAAAACTCATCAGCTTTTCATTACCAAGATCATTAATACTATTGGTGATACTGTGACTTGAATAGCTCTTGGCTTGTTTGTCACAGCTGCGAATTGACTTTCTAATGACTAATTCAGTTGTAAATTTGCCTTTTCAAGAACAAAACCAGAAGTACCAGACCTATTGCTTACCTTAGATTCTTTTATTGTCATTTCCTTTCAATGTAAGGCAATATTAAGGCAGTGATTTTAGGGGGAAGCTATCTTTGAAGGTCATGTTTTCAAAGAGCTAGCCCAACGAAGCAGCTTTTTTGTGCATCCAAGTTTTGCTGATCTTCCCATCTGTTTCCCCTGCTGTGATAGGACAGCTGGCAAAAGGACCAGATCTTGTTTTTCCCTGTATGTTCACACTTCGGCCTGCTAACCTTTGCATTACTACCCCTGTGCGTGATGGAAAGAACAAAATTGTGCTGGGCTGGCAGGCAGGAAACACGCCTGCTCTGTGCCTCCACTTTTATTGGCTACTGAGACTGCTGCTGCTTCAGAGCAGAAGGACAGGTTAAAAAGATCGCATTTTTTCCTTTTTTAAATAAATCTTTACCTACAACAGGCTCTCAATATCAATTTGATCTTGTACAAGGCTTTAGAAGGACAGATTATCTTAGATTTTAAGGCCAGAAGTAGACCAGTAAATCACTGAGTTTCATGTCTTATGGTTGTTAAGGTGTTTCTTCCCTGTCTCTTTAGCTAGAGCTTTGATTATTGCACAACCCCTGGAAGACATCAAGGAATGGCAATCATCATGTTTTCCTTTTAGGTGTGGGGTTTTTTTTTTCATTATTCATTACTTTAATGTTTCTTTCAGTTTGGGGATTTTTTTTTTTTTTTATAAGTGTGTGTGTATGTGTAAATGTTGCTCCACAGTTTCTGGACTTGAGAGACCACCTCTACACTGAGAAACTGATTTAGTCACTGTAATTACATGTGCCAAGTGAAGTGCAATGTTCCTGTCACCTGCCAGTGTGGGCAGATATGACTCAAGGAAATACTTTGATTTGCAGATCTACTCCATCAGAGTGCTTATACTGCTTACAATTTCTTAAAGTGCAAATTATTTGTGATAGGCCTGTATAGACTTTGCTTAAAAAAAAGCCCAAAAAGCTTAACAGGAAATTCCAAACTCTTATTCTGACATAAACTGTTGAGAGTGTGTTTGCAGGTTGGGAGGAGAGGGAGAGGGGATTGCTACCTGAGGCATGACATGAAGAATAAAGCATTTTAGGAGCCTCTGGTTGGTACAGATAAGCCAAAGCATTGTAGATTCAAATATGGCTGTACTAGATGACAGTTTAATGACAGTACTGAGCCAGCTTTGACTGTTGCCTTGTCAGCAAGCACAAGGTTATACACTGGAAGAAGACTACTCTTGTGGAGGAGGTCAAATCTGAAAAGGAAGAACATCACCAAAGTGCATTGTAGTCAGAAGGTGATTGATAGAGGCAAAATAATCCAGCTGAGATGTGCAGCCCATTTCCTTGGCATGACTGAACTGGAGCTGAAACTTCCTAGAGGCATCCTTGCTCAGGGTGAGAACCAAGCCAGAAAGATCATCCAGGCTTGCAGCTGAATCCAGCATGGATCAGCACTGTAGTTCTGGTCCAATAAAACTGTCAGGACCATACTTAAATTTATGGACCTTGGTAGTGCTCTGCTGAGGCATGGGGGGAGGTGGGAGGGAGTGGTGAGCTTTAACTCTGCAGTGTTTGCTGTGGTTGTGTTGGTGCTCCCATCACTTTAATATGTACAGGATGCCTAGCTAGGGAGGGGGCAGAGGGAAGCTTTCCTGTAGCACATGGAGAGCAAGTCAGATTCATGGAAAGCCCTGGGGATTAGGTTTTGTTAGTTAGTTTGCTCACCGAGAGGGCTGAATGTTTGGTTTTTGCAGCTATAATCTCAGTAGTAGGGAAGAAGTTTCTTTCTCTTTGCTGCCAAGACATAGTCTAACTTATTCACAAAGTCTCTCTTCAATTAAAGGACTTCACATTCAAAGACAGACAAGCATCATTTGGCCATTAATTGCATTGGATGAGGAGGTAAAACATGATCTCATAGTGTTGCTGATTTTTTTTTGTTTTGTTTTGTTTTGTTTTGTTTTTTGGGTTTTTTTGTTTTTTTGTTTAATCCAATCTTCATGGAGAACTCTGGTTCATATATCCCTACTTCTTACATTTCATGATGAAATGGGATATAAAGGAAGTGAAAAGCCACAAAGATCTGCATGCAGATGAGGTTTTGGTGTGTACAGGGAAATGGAACTACAGCAATGTTCTGAGGATGTAAAAGCTGGAGTGCAGGCTCTCAGTGAAAGTCAGACTGATTTCACTGACATCTGCTGTCTGAAAACTGAATGCTTGGTGTTGGAAAATGGAGGTGCACTGGTGGATTTTCAGTCAAAAGGCACCTGGAGTGGGAAGGTTAACTCCTTTATTTGGTCACATTAAAAGGATCACAGAAGTTACTAATCAGAGAGGTAATGGGCCCACAGAAAATGAATAAACTATATGAAAAGCATGGCCTTTGATGTGGGAGCAGATTGCAAGATTTTATCTTGCAAAACTATCAAATATTGAACAAGTAAATAGCTCATAATTAGACAAGTGCTTTAATATTAACAGTCATTTTAGTCAAGATGAAATAAAATACCTCTAACAGTGATAAATCAGCCTGTTACAACCTTGATTTTAGTAGTGTCAGCGGCTTTTTGCAAGAGACATCCATGACAAATATAGAACAGCCTAGACAGAATGTGGCAAATGAAGAGAAAAAGCTGCAACACCATAGGAAAAAATACCTATCACTAAAATTTGCCCTCAGGAGTGGAAATTAGAAAAATAACTATATGAACTCATTAAGAATTCAGAGAAAAGAGCTGCTACCTCCTAGGATGCATATATACTTGTGTGCAGACCATTTGAACCATCATATGAACTTCTGTATGGCTGTCTTTTCCTGAAAAAAAAAAAGAAAAAGAAAAAAAAAAAAAAAAAAGAAAAAAACAAGCTGGAATTGCCATGCACACAGTTGATGTACTAACAGAATCTCACTACCTAAAGGTTTAGAATGGGATTCATCTCCAAATTAAGATACCTAACTGAATATGTCAAAACATGAACTTGGATAAAATACTACATTTAAGTATCTTAATCTGGAGACAAGCCACAGAATCATGGAATAATTTATGTTGTAAAAGACCTTTGGGATCATTGAATCCAGCCATTAAACTCAGCACTGCCAAGTCCACCATTAACCATGTCCCAAAGTGACACATCTAGACATTTCTTAAATACCTCCAGGGATGGTGTCTGTACCATTTACTTGGACAACCTTGATGTTACAGTGCTTGATGACTCTTTCCCTGAAGAAGTTGTTCCTAGTATCCAGTCTAAACCTATCCTGGCAGAACTTAAATCCATTTCTTCCCATTCTGTCACTTGTTTCCTTGGAGAAGAGAGTTACCCTCACCTCACTACAGCCTTCTTTTAAGTGATTGTAGGCAATGATGGGGTCACCTCTGACCCTCCTTTTCTACAGGCTAAATCATCTCTAACTCCTTCAAGCCACTGCTCACAAGACTTGTTCTCCAGACCCTTAACCACTTGGTTGCCCTTCTTTGGTCATACTCCAGTACCAAAACATTTTTCTTGTAGTGAGAGGCCTAAAACTGAACACAGGATTTGAGGTGTCCTCACTGGTGCCGAGTACAGGGCAACAATCACTGCCCTGGGTCCTGTGGGCCACACCAGGTCTGATACAAGCCAGGATGCCATCAGCCTTCTTGGGCACCTGGGCACACTGCTGGCTCACATTCAACTGGCTGTTGACCAGGTGCTTTTCCTCTGGGCGGTTTTCCAGCCACTTTTCCCCCAGCCCATGAGAGGTTATTGTGACCCAAAGGCAGGACGTGTCATTTTGCCCCATGGATCTGGACTTCATCCCACTGGCCTTGGCCCGTGGATCTGGCCTGTCCAGATCCCTCCACAGAGCCTTCCTGTCCTCCAGCAGATCAACACTCCTGCCCAGCTTGGTATTGTCTGCAAAGTGACTGAGACAACACTCAATTCCCTCATCCATATCACTGATACAGATATTAACAGGACTGGACCCAATACTGAGCCTTGGAGGCCACCACCTGTGACTGCTGCCCACTGGATGTAGCCCCACTGACCACTGCTCTCATCCAGCCAGCTCCTTACCCAGTGAGCTGGGTAAAACCCTGACCAAGCCATGATCAGCCAGCTTGTCCAGAGTATGCTTTGGGAAATGGTGTCAAAGGCCTTACTACACATCCACAGCCTTTCTCTCACCCACTGAGTAAGTCACCTTGTCACAGAAGATCGAGGTAGCCCTGTCCCTTCAGCTCTGATGCAAAGTAATCAAAGTCTGATCCTCGGCATTACTGAAAAGTCTGTGGTAACAGTTATGATATTTTAGAAAACAGCTGTAGTTGAAGGATTCCTTGCTAATATACTGATGGAAATTGAGAAGTCTAACGATAGGGCAATATAAAAATATGACAGGTTTTTTTTAAAAAATAGCAATATTGAAATGGAGCTTTTGTTCCAAACTCCTCATTTCTTAAACAGTGTGAAAAAAAATATGTTGATGATGGGGAGAATTTGCTCGGTATTATAGTCTTAACTAATAAAATGCCACAATAATGTTGGGAAATGGAAGATTTTAGTTCCCATTTTATGAGTCATCTGAGTTTTCAAAGTAATGAGTGTATATTAGCATCTATATTGCTTAGGGCTGGATGGAAGTTCAGATAAGTGACCTTCATATCTTATGGTTTGATGCTGAATATTCTCAACTGTATACTCAAAGTACCATCTGTAAGAAGATGGAAAGAAAGGTTTTTTGTCCATTCAAGTTTAGGAAAAAAAATTTCCCCTTGATCTTGGGCAAGGTAGGTTTCTAGTTTCTTCTTGCACTTCAGAATTCTTGTTTGCATTATGTTATCCAAGATGCCGAAGTCTCCCCCTGTAAGTCTGCAATGACTGCCTCATTCCCCTCTGCCTTCTACCCTGCATACTAAAATTTACCTTTCTGTGAGCACAGTAAGAAAAATAGCAGGAAGAAAGGGAAAGGAAGAAATGGTGTTTTTCTTGGGATAGCTCAAATACCTAGTGCTGGAGGGAAAGCAAATCACACTTTCCCTTGCTGAAGAATGAAAAATCACTAAATCCTTTGGTTTCTGTAGTTGCCCATTTGGAAGAAAGAGAACTCCTTTTTGACTGCCTCCAAGAGTCCTCTGCTCTTCTCTTGCTCTTCTTTTTTTGAGTGGTGGAGCCTCAGGGCTTGTGGCAAAAAGCCCTGCAGTGTCCCTTGTCTCTCTGCAAAAATGCATCATCTGTGTGAGTGGCAGCATCTTACTGTTCCCCTAGAGTTTTTGAGTTAGGGTTTCCAATTTTTACTTATAAGCCAAGTCTTGCTCAGATGGTTTTCCTTTCTCTGCTGGGAACATACTGGTAGTATTGACTGTGCAAAGAGAAGTGCACTAGCTCATTTGTTCCATAAGTTGCTAGAGGACATTACAGTATTCCCCTTTCCATGACTTTCCATTTGCAGCATGAGTAGAATGGCACCTCACTTTGCATATATGCACAGATGGTCAGAATCTCTCCTGCATCAGATCATTTCGTTCATCATTTTAAAGTCAATTTTACTCTCCTCACTTCAAAAGCTCCCAGTTTCCCAGATATATGTCTCTCTTCCCCCTTTTTTTCTATCCCGTTTTTAAGGGACTATCAACATGTACTCACCAACATAACTGCACAGTAAACCAAGTCATTCTGCAATAAGTTCTTGCATGAACAGCCTTCCAGAGAATAGTTTACAGAATAATTGTGCTTTTTTCCAAACTACACACTCAAATCTTGAAAGAAATTCTTTGGCTGGATTTCTAGCAAGTTGTTTCTCATTTAATGACAGGGAAACTAGTAGTGTGTTCTGTCAGATGACAGGCATTGCTATCCTTATGTAGAGCTTATGCAACACTGTAGAATATTAGTTTCTCTCTGTCAGAAGGATCATCCTGATTATTTCAGGTTTTTCTACTCCTGGTCTAAATGTATCAATTTCTATCTCTCCTTGCTATCATTTAATTTTGTCATTAAACATGTAATAGCCTTCATAAATTTGGAGGTGTTTATCTCTCATAAAATAGTGATTTTGGAAATGCTACGACTCAGTGAAAACAGTAATATATTGTTATATTATCACAATTGCATCCTTAAATGATCATAAATTCACTTGGAATTAGCATAATTATTCTATAAATGAAATAAATGCATATAAAATAAATGTAAAAAAGGTTTAAATTTAGCATAAAGCAGGAGATAGATCCAGACAGAAATGAAAAATTCTTGGTGGTGTGTTAAACAGTAGGAGATAAAGAAATGACTAAAAAATCCAGAATGAATTAATACAATGAATGACTGTTGGCTGAAATCTTAACACTATGTGCAGGATTAATGGAAACCATTCCAGCATACCGAGAACACATTAAACACACTACTTTCCATTTGGATTATTTGGATTTGTTTGATAAAGCATTTGATTAAGGAGTATTTTCTTGTAGCAGCAAAGGGCCTGGCAGATTGAGGCCCAGAGTGTCAATTTAGAAACCATCACACTTTTCCTTCTCAGTGCTTCATTCCCAGGTATTTCATGCTGCCCTGCTGGGCTCTCTCTGTGAAGCTCTTTGGTACCATCCTTGAGGGAATGTGAGTGGAGACACTGCAAAGGAGAACACATATTTCTAATAACCAGGAAGTGCTCTGGTTTCAGGGTCCATCATTGTATCTACATTTACTTTCATCACAGTGCACAAATCAGTGTTTTTCTCTAACTTCCGCGAATGTGAGAAGCTGGGGCTAAATTTAGTCCTACATTTTCAGTTAAAAAATGTCTCATATTCCTCATGGCTCTCAGCATTGTCAGCAATACCTCTATTGACCAAAGTGACACTTAGCTGTACACAGGTTGAGGTCTCCTGCAATAAAAGTTGTTCTCTGATATCTACCTGAGGCAGAAAGGCAACTGAGGTGGATGGGAAGAGAGGGAGGGTCAGAACAGGGCGAAGAAAGCATAAAGATGAATATTCTAGTATGAGGAGCTGAAAAACCAGGTGTCCTTGTTTTTTGCCCCACTAACTGAGCTCTCCAAGTATGGGAACCCAGAACATTGGTCCTGTGAGTCACATGGGTGCTTGGCCAGCCACACAGACACTACTGCCATGTGGAGGCCACATGAAGCAGGTGCTGCTGCCAACCCTGCTCTGGGCATCTGCCCCTGAGAGGCAAAGCTCACCCCTCCTGGGGTGGGAAGCATGTCTCCTCCTAGGACCACTGGTTTGCTGATGAAAATTTCTAGCAAAGACATCCATTGTGAGGAAAAGATTTGTTGTTGTTGGTAGGGGTGTTTCTTTTCTTTTAATCTTTTTTTTAAATAATAAAAAATAAAATAAGATCCTCTGTTTTTAATCCACTTTGTGATGTTCATCTGCATTGCAACGCTCTGAAACTAGAGCAGCTGCACTGCTTATGGTAAACACATCTGGAAACAGGAGCTGTGTGCTTTGCCCAGGCAATCATGAAAATAAAACTTGAAGTTTGAAGCTCTCTGGTTTATGTTGATTTTTATTTTTATTTTGTACTACTTGCTGCTGATTTAAATCAAATGACTTTACAGTTTTGATATGGGTGCACATGGTATGCAAACTGGTTGCCACAGACACTGGATTTAGGTGTCAGCTGGCACTTTCTGAAACAGATAACTTTATGATAGAGCTAAATATTCTTTTCTTTTAGGTGTTATGAATGCAGAAAAATAAGTGAATACCATACAAAATAGTTTGAGTAAAATAGGGGAAATATTTATATCAATATACTTTTTGTAATTGTAATAAAATGTGAATAAAATTATGGCTAGGTGCTTTGATTTGAATACATCTTTTTTCTTAAAAAAAAGTTTAGTTTATATTGAAGAATATTATTGAAAAATTGGTAAACCTTCATTTTTCAAAATTATATCTGAGTTTTAGGAAATTCCATTTTAAATTTTGTGGACCCCCCCCCCCCCGCCCCCGATCTAGCAGAGGTGACTTAATGTTGCTGACACTTGGCTTGCTGCCTTCAGAAATTGTTTAGATTTACAAAAGGGGGAAGCCACAGTCATTCCTGACTGTCTGCTCAGCCCACTCTTTTTTTAGAGCATCTCTCCTTTCCTGTTGGATGGCTCAGCTGTTGCTTGGCTCCCTTAGCTTGTGTCCTGTTGTACTGAGGCAATGGGGAATGAGTGCCAGCTCACCTCATTATGTGGAACAGTGGCCCCATATGAGGGTCTCATGTGTGAGTGGAGGAAGGGAAGGGGAGCAGAAAGCTGCAAGTAGGAACTGCCACCATCGTCCCAAGGTGGACAGTCCTCATTTGTCAGCCAGAGCACTCAATCCCAGGGAGTTGGCACAGCTATGATCTGCCTCAGGCAGCTCTAATCCAGAAGAAAAATGGTATCTTGAGGTTTTTTGTCCTTGAAATTCAGTTAGTGGTAGATGATGGGGATATATTAATTGCTATCATAATGAGGACAGAACAGCAAGATGAAATGTAAGGAAGGAAAATGTGACAGTGCCCGGGGAGGAGAAACCTCCATGGCAGAAAGTACGGTATGCTTATATCCGCTTATATTGGATACCTCTTAGCATGCAGTAAGTCATTTCAGTATGGACCAGGCTGGAAGGGGGACGCTTCTGCAGCTGAAGGGGCTGTGTGCTCCTCCGTATCTGCCCCTGGGCTGCTCCTCCAGGCCTCCCTGCAGTTGGAGCCCTGACTGCCCTCCCCGTGTGGGTTTGCTCTTACCAGGCATGATTTAGTGTGGGTACAGAACTGAGTCAGATTAATTTGAGAGTTTGCTGCCAAACCTGAACCAATTTTTAAGCATCTGTACGCACTGATTAACAAGAAATGGAAACGGTTCAAGGCTCTGGGTGAATTTGGCATAAATTACCAATTTTGGCTGAGCATTCCTATGGGGTTTTGGACTAATTCAACCTAAGGCTCACAGTGAAATTTAGGAGTCTTGAATCCATGCAAGGGAAAGGTTTGCATAGATCTCTGCAAATTGGAAGTGTCAAGGTTTCAACGCTCTGCTTGATAAGTAAGAGGAGATTTCCCTCTGAAGTCTGTATCTCTCCTGGAATCCACAATGAATCTGTCATGGTAACATCCACACCTGATAACATATCTTCGTTAAACAGCTTTATTTGAATGGGTTTGTTATGACATAAACAATAGAAATTAGAATTATTGATATATATTGACAGGCTGTGGAACGGTTTGGTGATTCATTCTTCTAAATTAGCTTTTTTCCTGCTATGCACTGTGAATACTGCTATTGCTGAAAGGAAATAAAAAATAACTTAAGGGAAGAAAAAGGGAGAACTATCTTGGGGAAGCTCTATCTGGGGCAAATATTTGTGTAAGGATTTGATCTGGGTATTGTACTCCTTGCAAATATGTTATAGCTAAACTGGTCTTCTTTTCTGCATATATTTGTGCATTCATTTCTGTGGCAAGTATTTGATAAGTATAATCAGTTACTCAATGGGTTGTATAGTTGTTGGGTGCAATGGTTGTTTGCAGTTTCTCTCACAATGAATATTATGATGTGCAAAGTTTATATCATCTGGTGCTGGATCTGGCCTTTAATTTGGTAGCTGAAACAGAGTAAACAGAGGGAAAAAAAATAAGAGGGACACAAAAAAATTATGACAAGTGCAAAACACTATTGTTCATACACTACTAGTCATGAGTACAGACAGTCGCAGTAAATTTGTGTATAAATCAGCCACCTAGTAAACATTCAGGTATCTGAGAATTATTTTTTAGATTTTTTTTTATGAAATGGTACCACAGGTCCCATAGTCACCTATAAAAAACTATTTAAGTTATGAAGAGATGAAGACAATATAAAGTCTGTATTATCCAGGTGGTGCTTACACTGATGAACTGCAGCTTTGTGTTTTCACACCAATACAGAAAGGTCAACACATTTTAAAAGAATGAGATTTCAGAGCTGCAGACTCCTACTTTCTAAAATTAATATTTCCACTTCATCTGCAAAGACCTTCTGTAACTACTATTGTGTACACTGGAAAAATACTAGTGCATGGAAGAGAGGATATGGAAGGAGAAGAATTTATCTTTGGTGAGATTAATGGAGTATAACTCAGCACCATTTTATTGTTCTGTAACCCCAGATTTTAATACTTGATCTGTGCAACACTCACAAATGGCTGGTTGCTTTATCTTAAAGCAGAGTAACTCACGATACTGTTTTAATATTTATTGCAGTCACTTATTACCACAGTCCTATCTCTCTCCCTTTCTTCTTATTTTTAGTGTGCTTACCTTCAAGGTTGCAGTGTAGCTGCTGAGCTCCCCGGAAACTGTGAGGCACCAAGGCAGGCCACCAGGAAATGCCACATCCTCTGATTCTGACCAAGGCCTCACACCTGCATGTTAGCTTTGTTACACTTCACAGGCATTAATAATCACAATTTAAGTAGCTTAAAACTGAGTAATGAGCTCACCTGAACATTTTTGCAAGAACGTTTATCAATCATTAGAAAAATAGTCAAAAAAATGAAGAATTAGCATGCCAGAAGCCATGTAATAAACCCTGTAAGACTAGATATTAGGAAGATTAAGCTGTTCTTTCACTACAGCAATATATCTATAATGAGATGCAGTTGCTTCTTGCAAATGTGCCACAGATTAATTAGTTTCAGAATACTGCAGTTTGTTCACAGTACCTTAAAGGCTCTTGAAAAACATTGTGCATGATAAGGATGCAAAGTGAGTATACAGGAGGGACACTGTGAAGAGCAAATAAACGTTGTTGTATTCTGAGGAGACAATCTCTTTTAACGAGTCTTCACTCAAAAATCCTGATAGGATGTTTCAGATGTGACCTTCATCTGTAACATTTGAGTTTGAATAAGCTAAGGAGAATCAAGTTGGCAGGATACTTATTCCTCAAAAGGAAAAAAAAAACAGTGTTTGAAGACCCTGGAGTTAATAATGTTTTCTTTTCTCCTTCTCCTGCTTTATGTATAACTTTTTAAGTGGTTCCAATGCTTTAAACCAGATGTGCTGGGTCAGAATTATTCAACTATTGTGCAGCTTCAGTTAAAGAGAACATGTGCTGTGTGTGCCTGCATAAGGAAGCCCTGTGCTGTGCCAATGCTCTCTCTTTTCTGTTTGCGTATTTTTCCCCAATCCATCTCCCTCAGGAAAACAGAAGTGCATTGGACTGGATATGAAACACAGGAAAAAAAAAAAAACCAAAACCCAAACCATGCATGATGAATTATGTAGAGGGGAGACATGGTGGTGTAATATAAAGAATTTATTAGCATGAGCATGAGATCCCCGCATTACTCAAGAGAAGCAAGAGCTAAAGCTGAATTATGTAGGTCATCCCAACAAGTACCAAATAAACCTTATGCAGAGACTGTCATTTGTTATGTGATACACTAAAATTGTTTATATTTATTATTGTGACTTTCTGCTTTTACTTGTATATAGAGGTTGATATTTTACTTGTAATAAGGTTTATCTCTAGATCCACATAAGCAATGATGTAGATTTAAACAAATCATATGCCATGATGTGGGAGAAACTCTACATTGGAATTCAAAACCAAGGAGACAGAAGAGCTCACCAGGAGTGAGGTGTTAAGACAACGCCTAGGAGAATCACTTGATTTTTGGCTTAGTGGATATATATATATCTCAGAAATTTGTAACTGATCAAGAACTGAATGATTCTATCCTGGGAGACATATATTCCTTTTCTGAGGAATAACAATAATAATAAAGTATTTAATTGTCAGGATTTTTTTTTTGTTGTTTGGTTTGGTTTGGTTTGGTTTGGTTTTTGTTTGTTTGATTGGTTGGATTTTTTGGTGAGGTTTGGTTTGGGTTTTTTATGTAGCAGTTTTAACATATTCAAGACTTTTGTCCTGGCATGATGAACAAGAAGAGTGCAGGTGGTATCAAAGATGCAAAGTAAAATTATCTTCTGTCTGCATTCCTTTGGTGCCCATATTAGTGTTCAAACCCTAATTTTTGTAGGCAATCCTAAGTAACTACAAGGCCATTTTCCTTTTCCCTCAGGTGTGATATTTATTGGCCTATAAATCACTCCTAAAATTTTGTTCCTTTAGTTCTATACACCTTAGGGCTGTAACAATGATCTCACTAATAGCTGACAGCAATGTATACAGTGTACACGTGGACTGAAGTAAATGCATAACTTACATCAGAACTGATGATACCAAACCCTGGTAAAATCAGTGGAGATAATTACATACACTTTTTCTCATGAAGATTTCTCAGTACTTCACTGGGATGGATTAAAATGTGCATTATTTGCTCCACTTTTGCCAAGGAATTGTCATAGAAGAGATGTCAGTGGCTGTGGTGGCCAGTGGCTGCTCCAGAATTTAAGCAGAGAGACTCCTCAACTGTATTTGCACAAATGCACATGGCTAGGGAAAAAAACTGGGGGAAAATCAGTGAGGACAAGTGCATAGTTAATAAAACCTGGAAATGCATTTCCCTGTGAGGAGAGGCGAAGGGATGAGGTCTGATTTGTCTACAGGGACTAATTTTTTGGAGTCTAACAGCCTCCCAATACCTATGGGGATGTGATTGAGAAGAGGGAACTAGGCAGACAAGGAAAACTGACTGAACCAAGAAAGAGAGATTCAAACAGGATGTAAGGAAAAGCCTTTTCCCCATTGGGTCAGCAGGGCAACTCCCCAGGCTGGGCTGAGTCATCTCAGGATAACTGACTAAGCACAGCACAGGTTGCTCAGAGAGGTTGTGGACCCTCCATCCTTGGAATATTCAAAAGCCTTTTGCAGGTAAATCTGGACAATTGTTCTGGGAAACCCTGCTGTAAGAAAAGGTTGAACCAGATGATCTCCAGATGTCCCTTCCAATCTCAACTATTCTTGATTCTCCAATCCTACGAACCTATCTAGGGATGCAATTTTAGGGAAAAAAAGTGTAATATTAGAGAAGGCATTTATTCTTTGTAGTTCTAGGTCCTCTAACATAGCCAGATGCTTGAAACTGTCAATTTGTCTTCCAAAAATTTTCGCATTTGTTCCGAAGTAACTATATGGTAAGACTAAGATTGGTGTTTTCCAATCCTTGTTATGTGCATCATGAAACCACAGTCATGTTTGCTCTTGCTTTATAATCGCAAATAATGTGTTGTTAATTGCACTCTTGTTGGATGACCTTAATAAGAATTCAGAGCTTTTTGCCAGTTACTCTATTTACTTTAAGTCTAGACTCATTTGTTCTTTGAATCTTGGAGCTAAGGCCATGGCAACTCTGATCTCAAGTGTCTTGAAGCTTGCAAAACAGAATTGCTGAAAGATGTACTTGTGAGTTTCCATTAGTTGGATAGTCACTTGGTTAACCAAAAATGCCTACTGCAGGTGATGCTTATATGGATGCACATACCACCTATAATTAAGTATTTTATCAATCTACCTATGTCTGATGTTAGAATACACTAGATCCTAGGAGCAGATCTTCCAATTGATTTCAGCTATCAAATCCAAAATCATGAGTAAAACTCATTAAACTGGCTTTGAAATTTCTCAACTATTTGCTCTTCAGTGTCATTTCCTATTGACAGTGTTATTTCCTATTGACATTCATTTCAGTGAATGCTCTTGCCACAATTTGAGAACTCAATAAAATATAATGCCCCAAAAGAGCACAGATTATATGATGGCAGCATTTATTCCATGAACCCAAGGGGATAATTTGACTTTCATCTCTTCTTTCTCTGTCAAAATATAGAGCTACCAATAAATGGTATGTAAAGGAGATCAGAGCAAACTGAGGAGCTGAAAGTTTGCAATTTATTAACTTGAGCATGAAGGTACAGAAAATAACTAACTCAAGTTAGTTGGGGAAGAAGTCTTAACCTATTGCTTTAAAACATGATTTGCACCAGTCCTAATGAGTTTTCTACTAAATGAGGCATGAAACGTACTGCCAGAATATAAAGTCAGTAAAATACTCAAGTTACTGGATAATGTCATTATATGTTTTATCTTATTGGGGAGCTGGTACAGAATATATTATCTTTAAATTTACACAATCTGCAAAACCAGAAAAAGGATTTTTTTAAAACCAATGTGTCATTCAGATAAGTTGCCAATAAAAAGAAATCAGAACCCAATGAAATCCATAAGAAAAATTATGCACATAAATAATTCTCAAGAACACATGAAAATAATTGTATAATAAAGTTGTCAGTTCAATGTTCTATTTACAGTATTTGTTTAATGACACCTATGGAAAAAGGCACACAAAATTAGCAGGTGTTGAATCACACTGAAAATTTTGCTGAAATTGTTCAAATCATTAAGAATTGCAATATAATTAATTTAACCTTAGCACTCTGCTTTAAAAGTTAATCGTGATTATTTTTAGAATGCTATGTTTTGTAAATGTTTAAAGAGGGAGAACTGCTTTCTTTAATGGAATTGTGTTATGTTGCAAGTGGTATTTTTGCATGACTAAAGGAGCTGGTGATTAAAATTTTTTAAAGAAGGAAAAAAAAATCATCTGGAGCTTTTTGTTCAGCCCTATTCCTGCTTCAGTCCCTAAGGAACCTTTTGCAACTGTAAGACAATTGGATGCTTTTGAAATTAATGGAACTTCTATTACACCTCAAGAGACCGGAATTTGCTCCAATCTCCTCAGACGCAAGAGCAGACTGTCTGCTCAAGTATTCCCCTTTGACTACTCCTGAATTCCATTTTTCAATGGTTTCATTACAAACTACACCCAGAAGCTTCCTAGAATTGACTACAAGTCAGTGTATCGCATCAATTACTGCAGTGTGATGAATTAAATCTTCATTTATCCAAAAAGCCAATAGGCAGCTCTGAATCTTTCCTACATGGCTGAACACTGCTTTAAGCAGAGGTAAAGCTCTGCCTATGTTGTCTGGGCTGCTTCCCTTGCATCCTTTTGGTGTTATTTGTTGTTAAAACAGTTGTGTTTCCTCTCTAAATGCTGTTTAACAGATGACTGTCCATCTACTTCCTCAACTTCCGTTTATTTGCCCAATGGTACATTGACATTGACAGACTCTAAGTTGTTTTTAATGTGTCCCAGGTTTCCTTCTAGGTACCTTTAGAAATAAAGTGCTGTTGAACTCTGTGGCCAGCTATAACATTCATTAAAAATTAATTTCCAACTTGCCGGTATTTTCCTGATTTATGTGCTTTTGAAGGCATTTTGAGCCTTCTTGTGCACGAGTAGATTTCCAGGCTTCACATCAGTATTTTAAATTGGAAGTAGGATTGAGAGCCTGTAGTCTGGCCTTACCAATTAGTAATGTTTTTCCCTTCTGAGGGAAAAAAAAGTCCTATCTCTTTCAAAGTATGTAATCTGATTTCTGTTACATGGGTTTGCCTTAAAGGAGCACTTCATCTAGAGAGATGTCAGGCAGAAGAGCTAGGCAAGGACTGGGGCATCTCTTGAGAGGGTGAGGAAACTATTGTCTTCTGACCATGAGGAGAGAGGAGGTTTATTCAGATTAAATTATCAGGGGCCTGGCAAAATGTCCACTCAAGGAAAGAGGAGAGGGGAAAACACGTTCTCATGAATCTTTGTAGACCTTTTAAATTAAATTTTGTCATAGCTTTGACCCTATGTATTTTGGCCACAGCTTCTAAATCATCTACTCTGTTATTGGGAAGAGTAATGTCTTTATTTGAAACCTAATTATTCTAATGTGCAGTCAAGACAGGCAGTGCCAGTGTTGTGTCTGCCTGCCCTGTGTACGTGCTTGTTTTAACTGTGCAGCTGGTGCCAGTGCTAAAGAGAAATGCACTCTCACTTGACACCATTTAGAAAATGATCAAGTCTGCATTTTTTTTGACTGCACAATGTGTACCTTAACATAAAACCCTGATGATGGTAATAGTTTTTATTGGCGAGCTATTTACTTTAAAATGGTCCAGAGTCAATTGCAGCATAGGCTGCCAAATACTTTTAAAAAATCTTTGAGATTTGTGGCATGTGGTTTTCACTATTGGACATTCTCTCCTGTATTTTAGAACGAAAATACGATTCACACATCATCTCTTGAGTCTAAATCTGGTCTGCTCTTCTCTTAGGTTTGCCTCAATTACTCTGTTCTATTAATGGGCTAACTGCAAAATGCTTTGTCACTGAAACAGAGTAATACCTCACCTAACACAGGCATCCCTTAATGCATATTACTTTGGTCTTCTTTTTCTGTCTTTGCTCACACAGCAACTGTAGTGATAGGACAAGGGGGAATGGCTTTAAACTGAAAGGCAGTAGCTTTGCATTGGATATTAGGAAAAAAATTTTCGCTGTGAGACAATGGAACAAGTTACCCTGTTGTGGCCAAGGCCAGGCTGAATGGTTCAACCTGATCCAGTGAAAAGTGTCCCTATGCAAGGCAGGGGTGTTGGAACTGAAGATCTTTAAGGCCTCTTCCAAACCAAACATTTTTATGATTCTCTGAATATTTCTGGTCTCCTCTAGTGCCAGAGTTTCTCTTATCACTGACCTTCTGGTGATGATATAGATGTCCACCCAATACACAAGGATCTATGTGGCTCTGGGAGAAACCACACTGGAAAAAGTTAGCAACTTCTCAGATACCTTAGTGCCGGAGAGAACTTGTAGGGACAAGCCAGTGCTCTCTGAGCATGATGATTTCCACAGTTCTGGCCTCAAGGTTTCTCTGAAAGTCCCTTACAACTGTGTATGTGTCAAAGAATTATCAGTGCTATGACTCACTGAACCTCCAGTTCTGATGATACCATCATAGCTGACTGCTGATATTTAGCACTGCAGAGTCACATTTTAATTTATTTTGTTTAAATTATGGCTAAAACCAACTGACTCTTTCCTAGTGTGAATGAAGTCTCCCTGCTTTGGAAGTCTCTTTTGGAAGCCTTCAAGAAGCATCTTATCACAGCATCTCAACTCCTTGGGCATGCATGATTTTATTTGTGAACTGTTGTTGTTCACTGAACCTAAGGAATCTTAAAATTAGATTTTTATGTTTTTTCCACCCTCTGTACTGCAGACATTGTTTCTGAGATATACAAAGCAATTTTCATAATTTATTTTATATTTTTTGTAAAACTTCTTCACTCAGTCTCCTCAGACCCTTCTTCAGCTTTTGTCATTATTATTGGGACAAAGTTTATTGATTTTATACGCAGTATGCAAGGGCAGTGATCTTGTGCTCTTCCTTTTGTTGAAGTCCTATGATGTTCATCTGTCAACCTTGAATTCTGCCAGTGCAAACACAGTCTTTCAGACAGACCTCTTCTCTGTGCTGGAGAAGAGACATGGCAACAAATTCTAGGCTCAGCAGACTGTTGACATGTGGAAGAAAAGGCCCAAAATGTTGGCTGTGCTGGTCAACTGGGGCTAAATCTCCTGTTCTGCAACTTCCATCTGTGTTCCCCCTGTGGAGACACAAAATGAGGTAGCCCTGCTGTTTGCCAGAACAAATTTTTCTCAGGTATGACTGTTCAGAGAGATGAAAAGAGGTGTCTTCCCATTTAGCCAGGTGCTAGGGAATCTGACTTAGTCACTTAAAGACATTATCAAACACCAAGCTTCCTTACCTCTCTGTGTTGCAGCACGACTTTTTCTTCCAGTTGCCAAAATCCCAGCGGAACTACTCCAGATAGGCTCTTCTACAGATTTTTCTTCCCTCAGAAGCTGCTCCACAGCAATTAGGAGGGTGTTCATCCATTTGAATCCTGGCAACAATTAAAATATGGAATGCAAAATGAAAATTCCTGTGTACTTTGTCCACCCTCTAAAAATTATTTCCTGTTGTGGGAAGATTATTTTTTTTAAATTAGTTCCTCTAGCAGAATTCCTTATTTTTCCATGCTGGTGTCTTAGATGATAGATAAGATTGGTGCATTTTTCTTGCAAAAATGTTCAAGATTAGTTAAGCTGGTGCTGGTGCAGGTTAATAGATTTCAAACACAAAGTAGCAAATTTAAAGAGCCTTCAGGCTTTTTCTGCATGAAGGTTTATAATGGCATCTCTTTTTCACAAAAAGCCTAATTTTAAAAGATAACTTTTTTTTTTCTAGTCAGCAAAATGTGAATTACACTAGGTAATAACAGTAATTGTAAAAAATGCTTCTTCATTTGGCCCTGTTTAGCACATTCTAATGAATTGTGGTAATAAAGGCATCTTTCTTGTGCTTTATAGTATATAAAACTAATGCCTTGAAGGGACAATACAAAGGGATACAAAAGCTGGTTGCAAGCAGTATCTTCTGTAAACACTTTTAAGGTAATTACATAGAAGGCCATAAGGAGTACTAATCAAAAAGATAGATACTATGTTTTTATTCTTAGGTCAAATTAAGACATGTTTAGGTTCTAAATAACTATAAGCATCTTAAAGGAAATATTTGTTACTAGTAGAATGTTGAACTTCCAATGGTAACAGTTTCTCCTCCTCTAAAGGAGATTTGCCTCTGAAGTCAAATGTTGTAGTTAACAGTTAATGGGAACTCAGAGAAGATGACAAAACACAGGTTGCAATATTTTTTTTACTCCTGTGCTGTATTTTGTAATGGGAAATGGTAATTGGTGGGGAGAGAACAACAATTCTCTCTGCAGGATGGAAGGACAGTAAAAGCATAATGGGAGAAGAGAAGCAAATGGATGGGGGCAGGATCTCACTCTATTTCTATACTATTATTTTAACAGTAAATGCTATTGCCTAGGCTACTGAAATACATCTGTAGTAAAAAACATGAGAATACAGAACTTGTTTGATTATAAAGTTCTATGCATTGCATAGTTAAAAATTACTGCAAATATTCTCAGTCTCAAAGTTATTTCCAGTGATTTTTTTCAAGATACTTGCCACCCCAGAGTATGCTCAATGGATATGTATGTTCATAATACATCACCAATAGGATATTACTCAGTGAACAAAATAGAGTAGTGTTATTCCCTCTCAAATGAGGAAACAGAAATATGGAAATTGCCTTAGGGGATCAGATCAGTATTTTGTCTAGCAGTGGTCAGTGATAGTTGATTAAATGCCCAACCCTCCTTCCACCACCAATAATGAAACAAAACCTCAAAGAAAGGTTGACATTGAATACCTTTTTTTATAACTGCCATTACATAGAAATTGCCTTAAAACACATATAATATTGGTGTTATATTCATGCCACTGTCAGGAAATTGTACAGAGGAGTTAAGAGATGGTCTTTTGGAGGGTGATTAGATTCAGTGGTGAAACAGAAGCAAGAAACTGAGCAGCAGTGGATGCTGGAGATACCTCCCAGCTGTGGAATGAGATGTGTGGCCTGTAGGAGAGGTAGGAGCAAGGAATGTGGGGCAAGCAGCCTACATTACCCTCAAATTACTTCTGTATTATGATTGATTTGTTTTGAAGAAGTGCTTTGGGAAGCTGTTCTGAGGAATAATGCACGTACAGTGACCACTGGTTCATTATCACTCATTTAACACTGGGCTTCAAGCCCATGAAGACCTACAAAAATGCAGGTTACTTTGAATTAGGATGTGAAATTTGCACTGCAGGTATATTTTTCATCTTCAGAGAAGTCCCTGGCAACTCTGAAGTATATTGCCATATACTAATAAACAGCAAAGAGGTACAACTAATTGAGCATCACACTTTCCTGAGTTTGAACATTTAATCTTTTCCTTTACTCGAGGTCATTTCCATTACTGGAATTTTAGTTTAATGAGAACTTGACTCTGTCCCACCAAAAATTCTATATTTTGTAATCAAATCATCAGCAGGCCCAGTGGTGATTTGATACATTTGGCAAGGAATATTGATATGGATTTCTTACTGCAACAACATGCATGTGTATAAAGTTCAGCAACATGAATTCTTTGTCTCTGAACATTGTACAATCAATATTCTATTACTGCAGTGTGAGCTCTGCTGCATTGTAGCTAAATTAGTGCATAAGACTCAAGAATGCACTGACGGAAAGAATTCTAATTTCTGAATATAAAATGTGTGTAAGCTGTTTGTTGTGGCTGTAACAGCTCTGTTCCAGTAGCTGTTGCTTCAGGTACTATTTATGCAATTTAATTGAACAGGAGATTTGGAAGTTTTAATTTATTTTCATCATGATTTTCATGACTTTCTCTAGTAATGATTTCAAAGACACATCATACACTTTTTGATGGTTTTGTTCACTTTCTTTCTGTCTGTTTTCGCTTTGTATGATGAAGATGTCTGTGGCATCAGGATATCCATTATGATGGCTTTGTGACAGTGTGAAACTCTGCTACGATAAAAAAATCAAACAAACCCAATCCAAGAGGTTTAAAGACAAGAAGGATAAGCTACTCCTCAAGAAAAAGGGAAGGGTGCAAAGCTTGAAGACTGGGGATTATTTAGGCAGTAGGCAGTGCTGTATATTGCCACCACAGACAAGCCAGGGTGGGCTTTCAAAAAATCCAACCTTGGCAGCTGCCTGCAACAGCAGAGTGCTGAAGACAGCAAATTCTGTCCTTGTTTCTTTCCTTGCAAGACTTTGCCTGCTGTCGTTGCTGGCACTGCTGGGACAGTGAGAGGGAGAGGTTCCTGCAGATTGCTCTGCTTCGTCACTTCCCTTCTTGCTTCCCAGAGCCCATGGCAACTGCTGCCCAGACCCCCAGGGAGATGTTCAAGGGGAACCCCCCTGAAAAGTTGGGATACTCCTAGGTAGATGAGCAACTGTTAGTGGGAGCAAGAGGGAAGTTTCTGTGGGAGAAGGAAGATGGAGAGTCATTTAGACACTACTTGATTTCAGCGTCTGGGAAAGTTCCTCCTGGGGAAGGAAGAGAAAGGTCTTTTGAAGGTGAATTGGGAAGTGGGAAAGGCAGAGGGAGACAGAAAGTCTGTATCTGCAGCCCCTGGGACTTGCCACGATTATCATGACCTGTTTCACGCATGCAGAATCACACAAAGAATCACTAGGTTGGAAGAGACCTTCAAGATCATCAAGTTCAACCAGCCCTAATACCTCAACTAAACCATGGTACCAAGTGCCACATCCACTCTTTTTTTAAACACATCCAGGGATGGTGACTCCACACCTCCCCAGCCATATCATTTCACTACTTTATCAGCCTTTCTGTAAAAAACTCTTTCCTAATATCCAGCCTGTATTTCCCTTGGCTCAATTTAAAACTGTGTCCTCTTGTTCTGTCAGCTGCTGCCTGGAGAAAGAGATGAACCCTCACCTGACTACAGCCACCTTTCAGGAAGCTGTAGAGAGTGATGAGGTCACCTCTGAGTCTCCTTTTTTCCAGGCTAAACAACCCCAGCTCCCTCAGCTGCTCCTCAAAGGGCTTATGTTCCAAGCCCCTTGTTTTGTTCAGTCTCTAAAATTTCTTATCTATGCAACTCATTCTGCCCAACTCATTCTGCCACCATTGTTGAATTAAATTTTCAATTTCTTTTGTCACTTTCATTGGAGAATGGAAGTAAAATTTGGACACACAGTCTTCAAGTTCTGATTTTACTTGGCACCTCATCTGTGGAGGTGTTTCACTGCTGTCCTTAAATGGATATAGGTTGATTTCCTTAAGTCTCTACCCCCTTCCAAACTCTGAGACAAAATGCAAGGAAATCTGTAGGCTTTTTAGTGGTGTTTTTTTTTTTTTTTTTTTTTTTTTTTTTTTTTTTTTTTTTTTTTGTTTGTTGTTTTTTTTTTTTTTTTTTTTTTTTTTTTTTTTTTTTTTTTTTTTTTTTTTTTTAAGGAAATCAGGGTATGTATGCGTGTCCCTCAGTTTCAAAGTTTAAAGCACACATCTTGTTCAGTGTAGTGGTTCAGTACTTGAGTGGAGTTCTCTTTTAAAACCAGATCTCATAGAGAGATGTGAAGAAGGATCATTTCACTGCTCTTTAGAGGACAACTCCCCACTTCACTGCTGCTCTCTGAATACCAGAGTGGTATTGGTGAAGGCAGTCGTGCCACTGCAATTTTAAGATGTGCTGGAAGGTTTCACTGATGACAAAACCCATAAATTGTAAGCTGAGTATCTTGAAAGGCCACAGAGTCCAAATCACATATCCAAAGGCAGGATGAGCCACAACTGTACAGTTCCCAACAGGAGTTTGTCTAATTAATGCATAAAACCTCCAATGGGAAGATATGATATGGTCCTCCCTTATGCTGTACTTGTACTTTTCTTACTACCATCTCTTAAAAGAAGCATTCATCTATGCTGACAGTGGGTGGTCATGCTTCTAGGTCATATTTGCCTTTAGTGTTTACATGCTGCTTGCCTTCCTTTGTGACTTCATGACTTCATTCATGCAAGTCCAGATGGTAACTCATGATGCCAAATCCTTTTCTCCATGTTGACTGCTGCAGTGGTTATTGAACATTTTGTATTTATGTAGTGGATTATTCCTACTTAAGCACAGACCTTTTTTATTTGTCCTGACTACAGTGCACCTTTTTTCTTCATGACCATTTTTTGTATTAGGTAAGAGGCTTTAGATTAGAATCCTAATCCCATCCCCTGGTGTTTGCAACCCTTCCTGCAGCATACCCAGTATGTATTCCTTGATCCAAACATTGGTGCAAGCAATAAATCGTGCAAACGTAAGGCCTGCCTAGGGCAGACTCCTTGGCAATCCAGCAGACACACCTCTGTGGTGTGGTAGTGCACCTTCTAATCTAATGTTGTGAAAGTCACGAGGCAGTGCCCAAAGCTGCACTGAAATCAAAGTATTTCAGAGGTAGTGCTTGTCCCCAGTCTGTGAGATCCATTACTCCATCACAGGTGGAGATGAGATTTCCTTGCCTCAGTTTGTTCTTGATTGCTACTTTATTTTTCATTTTCTAGGGGCTTACACGCTGATTATTTTCTCCACTTTTATCCTAAGAAAGAAGAATGCCAGCATTACATTTGCCTGAAATATTACATTATACAGCATTACATTATATTTCCTAAAATATCTCTTCATCCTTCATGAACTGTCAGTGACAACTGCCAGTGGTTCTGAGGTTGTCCAGGTACTTGTTTATTTTACATGAGAGTGAAACTCATTAGGCCAAACTAGTGTGAAACCAGCCAATTTATAAAATTATTTTCTGGTCTGGTCCTCCCCTGCTGCATCTGACTTCCTATTCCTTTCTCACTAACTGCCTCACTTATTCCTTTCATTACACTAGCTGCCTGATATGGAAGTGGCATTTTTTCTTTCTTAGCAGCATTGGACTATAAGTGCCTAAGAGCTATAGAGCAGGAAACCTTTTCTTGGTTTTCCATTTCAATATCCATATTTTCTCTTACTTGTGATATCTAATTTTCAGCCATGGTCTTTGCACTCTTTTCCTTTTGTCTGTGTAAGCTTTTTCAAACTCTATTGTATCAATTCTGCCTAATTTACAGTTTCCACGTGATTAGATCTTTAGATCACTGAAGGACTGATAATTTGTCCACCGGTTAATTTTTCGGTTTTTGGTTTACTTTGTTTTCTGCTTTAAGATAGTTTTCCCTTAAGGAGTTCTAGGTTTATTGGATCTTAGCTACCAGTTTCAGAATTTCTTAAAATTTTCCCTGTCCAAATTTGTTGTCCTTAATTAGGTGGACAGTTAGTCTTATGTAATTGTCACCCAATTTGCATTTCAAGTGCAAAGTAACATCTACTGCTCTTTTTTTCCTGTGCATATCTGTAGGAGATATACTTGGAATCATTGAATTGTTTGTGCTGGAATGAATCTTTAAAGCTCATCTAGTCCAACTTCTCCTGCAATCAGCAAGGACGCCTTCAACTAGATCATGTTGCTCAGAGTTTCATCCAACCCGATCTTGTGTCTGAAATTATTTTCAGGTAACATGTAATTACTAATAGTTAAAAAGCCAGGAGAAGTATTAAAAGTTTTTTAGCACTTGTTTAATATAATCTCTCTCAATAAGTTGATTTCACTCCTCCTGTGCTCATGCTGCAGATAATGTCTTTCTACCATACCATCATTTATTTATTTTTATCAATTCACTCATCATCACAGAATTACTGGGTGAGAGAAAAATACCTATTTGCAATCTAATCAAGCAAACAAATATAATTATAGCTATCTGGTGTTTTCTTACTTGCAGTTGTCTTATCTGTCTTTGCCTTGATTGTTTTCTTGTTTGCTTATCATAAATTCAGGAAAGTGAAATTGTTTTCTTGTTTGCTAATCTTAAATTCAGAAAAAGACTGGAACCCCCTTCCCAATATGTGCTAGACTAAATGTTCAAACAAACAAATTATAGCAACAGGAAGATCAAGCCAAAAACCTCATAATTATTAGCTGGGCACTATCTTCATGTTATATGTATCTGCATTATCTGCCACAGGGCACAGGCACTGGCTGATCTGTAAGGGCTACTACAGTGAAGTTGATGGTTTAATGTAAGTTTAAAACAATGGTCAATGAACAGGTGGATAGTTTTTCAAAATGCTTCCCTGGGACCCTATGGCTACTTTAACTGTATTTAATCATGTAGAGGACTGTTCTCACTATCTCACAGCATGGTTCTTCTTATAATTAATCTTACTTCTGCTCCATAATGAGTTCATTCTGCTCAAAGTGTCTGTGTGGACAAGTCCCAAGTGTGTGCCATCCTCTAAATCATGTCTGTGTAGTACCTAGGAGAGTAATGACTGGCATGTAACAGAGTGATGCCAAGGGCACTTAAATAGTTAAACAAAATAGATATATGGTCAGGCAAACTAATTCTATACCCAGTGGTTCTTCACATGTACCAATCCAAGAAAAGCTACCTCATCAAGATGCTGTTAGTTATTCAGTGTCATCCTTGCTGAATGGGAGCACTGCTTTCATTGCTGTACATAAAAACATAATTTTGAATAACTTTTAAAGCTCCAGTTTTCTAAAATTCTACCTAACAAATAATAATTTTATTATTCATTATGTGATTTTGACAATGATTTTCCTAAATGAGTGAATAATTTAATGACAAGTCTCTATTTTTAATAAAATTCAGCAGTAAAAAATGTTTATTTCATCACATTGAACAAAAAATGTTCAAAGTACAATTTATGTTTAGAACAACAGCTGAATATCAAGAGAAAACTAGAGAGAGCTGTCAGCTTCTTCTCAGAAAATGTTTTAAATGAGAATAGACAAAACATGAAAAAATATGTAGTTCTGTGTATTCAGGGCAGTGAAACAAAACACAACTTACTAGATTTTGGATTTTAGCTCTTTAACATCAGTGATTCAACTCTCAGATTTTGGATATAAAACCTTATATGTACAATTAAATGAACAGACATGGTATATATTTTTAGTTTGGAAAAAAAGCACATTTTTGCCATGATGCCACTAGAAAGGGCAATTTTTTGGATGCAGGAGTTCCTAGAGGATATGAACTTTATTATACATTATCTGGTGTAGTTTTCTGTTCTTAGCAGCTGTTTTGATTATGTGAGACTTTGTTTAAAGTCTAGAAATATTGATGGAAATGAGTTCAAGCCTAAAATGAAGCACCAGTTATTACATCATGTAGGGAAATAAAACAAAGAACTTTTAGTTAGAAAAGAAAGGATTAGTCAGTCAAGGCAGGAGAGATGTAACAAAGTTTCTAAAATATAGCAAGTAGCAGAAGCACAGTAGTTTTGCAGAAGGAACTGTTATACAAGCACTTAGGGAAAATAAAGCTGATATTGCTACTAGGGAATAGATCATGTATATTATTGGTTAGCAGACATCTGAACTTTCATACTATTGGCTATCCAGGCTCACACTATTCTAACCTAGTAGTGAAAATATTATAAAAGCTATGTACACTTTTAATAAAGTGTACATACGTTTATATGGTTTATGGATGTACCACATCTCGAGACTGTGCCTCATACTTTGCAACAACAATTTCTTTCCCTGCTTTGGCTCTTTCTCTTGTGATATATCAAGCCAACCCACTGGTGTAGATCAAAAAAGTTCACTTCTGTTTGGTCCTGTTCAGCTTTTCCTCCTGCCAGTTTCTCCTGCCTTGTTCTGCTTGTGACATTAGCCTTGATCAGCTGCTCTACCTGCATCCCCTGGATGAGGACCCCTGTGCACTAGGTGTGTTGTGCAGTGGGTACTTAAAGAAGAAAATCCATCCATTGTGTTTTCATTTTTGCCAGTTGCCATATTCCTCCTTCGTCGGTGACTGTGAGTCTTGTTCTTGCTCACCTGTGTTGTGCCTGGGGGCATTATGAATTATGATTTGGATTGCTAAGGGTAACGCTATGTGATATGGACTTGAGCCAATTTGGAGGTTCAGTGATGTCCTCCCAGGGCAGTTTGACCCCATCACTCTCTCTGTCCCATTCCCCTCCTGTTTTACCTACAATCTTTGCTTTGCAACTCTGACCTCTCTGTTGAGCTGACTATGTGCTTCCTATGATCTTGCTCCAAGCCAGGGCAAACTTGCTCAACTAGTAGAAAACCATCTAGTGAGGAAAAGCATCTCTTTTCGGCTGTGTTAGTGAGTTGGTTATTATTTTAAGGTGTGCTCTAGAAGTAGAATTGGTGGGGGCAGGAAAAAATTATGCAGGCAGGATGTGTGTCTGCATGGGGACTCGCTTTCTGCTAACAGAAAAAATCATCTGCATCACATAACTCCAACTCAGAACTGATTTAGGCACACACCCTATTTAAGGGTAAGACATTATAATGCACCAGCTGAACTGTGGTAAGCTACAATAAACTCAGCCATGGATGAGAACTTCTGTACTAGCTTCAGTTATTGAATAATTCTCTGATAAACAACAACAATTGAACTTTAGTTAAATTCCCTTGTTCAGTAGGTTTTTTGGAGTTGTAGCCTTCAGGTCAGCAGAAAAATCAATGGAGAATTCCAGGCTATGTAATTCTGCTAACAGCCTTGTGCTTAAACTAAAAACCCCTTGTGCTTAGGCAGGTAAATTTTGCACTGGAGACATTAGCACTGTTCTATTGATTAGAGAAAGACCTTTGACTTTCCCATCTAGAGCACTGATAGAAGGCCAAACTGGGTGCCCTAAGGCTGGTTGATTGGAGCCTACTCACAGAGCATTCAAATAAAGACAGTTCACAGAAATGGAGGAAGGCTGACTTTGGACTGATCAGTCCAAAATTGTTGCCCAGGGCAGGGTCACCTAGAGCAGGTCTGGGTTGTGTACACTCAGATTTTGAATATTTCCAAAGATTGTGACTCTGTGACCTCTCCGGATAATCTGGTTCAATCACTGTTACAAGTAAAAAGTTTTCTTATTTTAAAATAAGCTTTCTTGTTTTTCATTGTGTACCCACTGACTCTTTTATGGGACACTGTTGAAAAGAGTCTGGCTCTGTTTCCTTTACTTCTCCCTATCAAGTTTTTATAGACTTATTAATGAGATCCTTCTGAGCCTTCTCTTCTCCAGTCTAAAACAGTCCCAGTCTCTCAGTCTCTCCTTATATTACAGGTGTTCCAGCAGTTTAGTCACTTTTGTTGCCCTTCACTGGACTCACTCCAGTATGCCCATGTCTTTCTTGTGCTGGGAAGCCCAGAAGAGGACCCAGCACTCCAGATGTGTCTCACCAGTGTTGAAGTAGAGGGGAAGAATCACTTCCCTCAGTCATCTGGTGGTGGTCCTTCCTCATGCAGCCTGTGAGGATGTTGCCTTTCTTGTTGTAAAGGCGCTTTGCTAGCTCTTGCTCAGCTTGTTCACCAAGACCTTAAGGTCCTTCTCTGCAAAGCTGCTTCCAGTCTGTCCCCAGCATGTATTGGTGCACACAGTGCAGGCAGATATAATCCATAAACTCCAGGGTTTTCTTTTCTCTACCATCCCTCCAGCATGTTGGGGTGGCCTATGAGCACAAGGCCTGTGAGAGTGAGATTTCTTCCAATACCCTGAAGAAGGCATCATCTACTAATTCTTTATGATTACGTGGTTTGTTCCACAACATCAACAAATTTGTTTATAAATAATTTAAACCCGAGTAATCTCATTGTGACATGGAAATATTTTAGATGTGTCCAGAAAGAATCATCCTCTTGCTAATCATTAAAGAAAAAATACAAAACAAACCTGAAAATAAAATATGAATAGCAAGATTGGGTAAGAGTCTCCTAAGAAATTACCTTATTTTAGTGCATTTTGAAATTATATATATAGCCTTAGTATATCCTAACTGCATTGTTGATTAATAATTTAAAACAAAACTTTCCATAGAAATGAACCTGTCTTCCTTTGGGTTTGTTTGGCAATTGTATTGATGCTTCAATCTCTTGACAACTGTTCAGTTAGCTTCAGTAAAAAAAAAAAAAAAAATTAATTGAATCTGTGTAGTAACTGTGTGTAAACTCTACTTGTCCTTGAATTTTTTTCTCATTTAAATATTCTGTGTATGGACAACAGTCTACAGAGGACAATGCAAATATGTGTGCAATGCATATATGTGTGATATGACAGAAATGAAAGGCTGGACCTAGATTAAACCATCAAATCTGACAGAAGGTGGTAAGCAGTATAACACAGGACAATAAGATTAGGATGATGAAATAGTGTACTAGGAAGGTAAAATGGTTTGATAGGTGAGATGGGTGGATGAGGCTAGGCTTGTTAATTGCACAACTAAAATATTAGGACAGAGCAATGGATGGAAGAAAGCAGGAGAAGAGTGAGTCAGAAATCCTAGGAGTGAGGTTTTCAAATCTTCACTGTGGCACTATATTCCCTGACAGACGTTGCTTTGAGACTCACGTAAATACAAAAAATTTAGTTTTAATTGCTTGGTTTGTGTGGCTTTCTTTATCGTACTTTCAGACAGCGATATTATGTCAAATTGGGAGCTCAGTGCCGTGACAGGTTGGCTGGAACAGACCTAATTGCACTGGTTTAAAACATCAGTGTTGCCAAGCCCTTCACTCATAGGACCATCAAATGTAGGTAAAAGCAGTTGCTCTGTGTCTGACTAGAGCTCTGGCTGTCTCCACATCCTGCTCTCAGCAGAAGCCAATGACAGGATGGATATGTGATAGTACCTGACTGTCACTGTTCACATCCTGGGAGGGACAAGTTTGCAGTGGTCAAGCCCAGTTGCAGCCAGGAGGGAAGGCATTGGCCTCCTTTGTGCCCTTCCATGGGCAGGAACATGTCAAGAAGGAGCAAGAAATGCAGTCGAATAGATTGTTTAAAATACATGAACTTTGGTTTAAAACAATGATTCCTAACAAGTCTCCCTAAGGCAAGCAGATAATGAAAGAAGATATTACTGAAAGAACTTTGAGTGACATTCTGTAACCACAAAAATCAGAGATAAATGGCAGTCGCTTTACCTCTAAAATCTTTAAAGAGCACATGTTAGTGTGTGGTTAACAATCTGGTTCTGAAAACAAGCAGGGAAAGATTTTAAGTTCCTAATTTCTTCCATATGATTAAAGGCAACTGGTTTTCTTAGGTGTGTAAGTTTGTGGGATTGAAGCCCAACAGTTTATTACATGGTATATGTGTTAAAAATAGTAGAATCGGGCATTTACTTTTATACTTGCATCAATCTCTGTCATGGATGTGTAGGAGAACTGTGTTTCTCTCAAGTCAAAAGTGGTGTGAATACCACAGTACTGTGCAAAAATGAAAAAAAACTGCTTAGGAGTTGAGTAGGGTTCCAGGCAAACATGCAGGTATTGATTTTGGTAAAACGTACATGTCAAAACCATTGAAAGTTCACTTTGTAAAAACATTTCAAGAATATGAATGTTTCCATCCACCTAAGTGGATCCAAATTCTTGTGAACTTCTGTTTCCAAAAGTGGTGAGCACACCATCAGGACCAGATTTTCCTTTATTTGGCTCTGATCCTGTGTATTTTTCCAACACCAGAAAATACTGGAAATCAAATGGAAATTGGAAGCTGAAGGCAGGAGCTTTTTGAATAGTAGAACTGAAACCCAAAGCTCTTTTTCAGTTTTGAATGAAAACTGCAGCTTGACATTTGCATGCTCTCAGTTTCTAGCTCCCTTTCATAGGCTGTCATACTGTATTGCTGTCATTTTCAAATTAGGGAAAATTTATAAGGAAGTAGTTCGTGAGTTTTCGGGCTGGGAAACATTTCTCACATGGTGAGAAAAATTGAGAAGAATTGAGGAGGTGGAGGGTGGAAGCACTGTTTCTGATAGCAATTAGAAAGAGATATTAGTATGTAGGGGGAAATTTTTAGGAAAGAAATTATAAAAACCAATGTATGATAATGATTTTCGTGATCATTATATGCTTATTTGGAAATAACCAAGTACTGATTATGCAAGTCCTTTGTTTCTGTTTAAATAAGACTTCTCAGTGAAATACAGGGAATGACATAATTTAGAAAAGTTAGTAATTTGTTGTGATTTGGGCATGGTATCTAGTCCCTCCATCCTGCCTGCTCCAGGAAATGTCAATTGTCACAGGACTTAGTGAACATGAAGCAGAAGGACATTCTGGTCTGTAATTTTGTGACAGAGACAGTGTTTCACAGCAGACCCTGTGCCTACAGCGTCATGCCCAGAGCAGACAGACACCCACAAGGCCAGCTCAGTCGCCTTGGCATTGCCCAACCAGTTAATAAATCTTGACCTTGTTTTTGTGTATGCAAATTAGGGACACCTGTAGCTTTACCAGATTCTTCTCCAGGATAAGCCTATAGCATAGCATGTAAAAACCTGAGCTGTACCATCTGTGCCTTGGTGTCTGCATGATTATAGCACTATCCTTGAATTTGGAGAATATGGCTACAGGAAAATGGCAGAGGCTGTGTGTTAACATCATGAAATAGTGATTGCAGATACAACTCGTGTTGTATGGTGCAAAGGCTAAACATTTCTTAAGAGTAAGGATCAGCTGAAGTATTTTCTCTGCCCTTTCCTTGGCAATAAGTAATGATTTCTCTGTTCTGTGATTTCCAAATGAAGTCTTACCCAACACTGGGGAAAGGTTTGCTTTTATAATCATAGTGACAAAATATACTAATGTAGGTGCAGATTTATCAACAAATGGAGATTGCTGATACTGCTTATGCCAATCCCCTGAAGAAAGTAACACGGGCAATCTATCCTCTATCCATGTTTTGATTACTATAATTAAGCCTGTGCTTGGGTTTTTTGGCAAAGGAGTGAACACAAAATAACTCAGCTTTAGCTGATAATCTATACTGACATTTAAGTTTTGCCTTGGAGGAAAGTGCCTCCTTGCCCTCCCACTGTGACTTCTTAATATGAATTTCTTACAAATGTAGAGAAAGCCTCCACTATTTTCTTAACACTTTATTATTAGTGATGGGTGCTGATTTTTATCATTTAACCTTCAGTCAATAGGAAGAGAACAGAAGTTGGATCTATGGGAACAGGGACAGAAAGGAGGCATAATGTTGCCTTGTTCCTTTTTACTATCAATCCTAACATTTTCTTTCTTCCAACTGCTGCTTTCTGTAATCAGCAGCAGAAACAAGATTATTTCACTGTTGTGAAGCAGAAGTAGGGGAGATATATTTGAGCAGAAATATTTCAGGATAAAGAAAAAGAAGCTTAAAGATACTTACTTTAACCTGTCAGTAACTTTTATTGAGTAAATAACTTCTCACCTTTTCGTTGCCAAGTTTATATTTAGCCCAAGATACGCCTATTGCCTTGAAATGAACTGCTCATTTATTTTTCAAATAGTATTTGTTATACCACTTCTAGGATTTTGCAATGGGAATGCTAGAGAAAGCAGGACTTCATCTAGCAAAATCAGGACATCATGTTCTCATGTCCTTTAAGATCAAACATGGATTAGTCTCCTGCATTTGCTTCTCCCTTCTATGTAAATATGTAAAAACACAGACTGGATTATTAAGTTTACCTTATTCAGTCACTCTGGTGACACTGATCCATATGTCAACTTCCTAGAGATCAGTAAAAGATAAGATTAGTAGGGAATAAAGTTCAAGGGTCAGCACTTTGATAAACAACCAAAGCTGAAGGAAGTCCATTGAGGTGAAATTGCTTAAAACAGACATGTCAAGTAGCCATTTAAATTTCCGGTCTTGGCTTTATAGAGCAAATAGGCAGAGAGGAAAAAATGAGCCAGGCAATTTGTCCCTATTACAGATATTCCAGTGAATGAGAAGACATTTGTGAGACTTTTCCTGAGGTTTCCAACTGTTGTGATGCTTCTCTGCCCTTCAGCTGACATTTTGCATCTGGGCTTTTTAATCTCCTGGACAACACCTCTCACAAGACAGGTTTAGCTCCTATCCTTATTGATAGGCTTCTCTTAAGTATTATGCTACTGCAATTCACTAAGGAGAAGTGAGACTGCATTGCTCTAAGAGAAACAGAGGGCCTTGCAGTGTTTTGCTCTTATACAGCCTTCTGCAGAAGGAGTTGCAGAGATAATGCCCATGGCTGCAACAGCTGTGGGAGCAATTAGAACCGTGGATACATCCCTGAAATTAAGTGGGGCCACAGGGCTTGTGAGAGACAAAAAGCAATCAAAGAGTCTGACTGGGATTATGCTTAACAGCTGCCACGCTCCACCTTTCACTTTGCTCTGCTTACTTACCTTGTGTGAGTTGCTTTTCTCTCGACTACCTGTGTAAAGTGCTTTGCCCACTGAATAGGTTTAACTTTAAAAACATAGTGAATAAACAGGTTATGGAGAACTGTGTAGATTTTTGATTTTTGAGAGCAACTTCTCTTTGAAACACAGGAGCACAGACAGAAGTGGCTCTTGTCAGTGGCATGAATCTTCTGGAATTCCTGCTGGTTTAAAAGGAATTGGGGATCATAAGAGGTAAGGAGGAAAGAAATCTGGTCTTCTTTCCAGAGCTATACATCTCTAATTCTCTTTGATCTTTTGCTCAGCGTTTGATTAAATTTTTTTAGTGTATACAGGTCTGCCTAATCAGAGGTAGTTTGCAATACCTCTGTCTGAAATTATATGCTTCAGTCTGCCTCTGGAATCTTGCAGACCAGAACACAAGGGCTTGGAGGTATTATCATTCATAACCAAGGAGCTATTTAAGGTCAGTTTCACAGCTTTTTTAAAGATTGTTGAGGCAGTTCTCCGGGTACAATAAATTCTGTATTGGTTCATTGCAGTGGAGTAACACTGTAAAATAGTCTCTCATCATTAATATTACCTTTGTGGTTACAGTAAGAAAGTATCTTACACTCATTTCTCAAGACTGATGTCAGCAGAGTGTTTCAGCTGGATATAGACTTTAAGCATAATCTCAGACCCAGATAACCTAGATCTGAATGTCTCTCAAATGTCAGGATGCTTAATCCTACTGTAACGTTCACAGTGAGTCTCCTTTCTGTAATGAGTCAGACACTCAGTTTAAAGATAGTCCCATATGTAAAAGTCCCAGATCTAACTTCCTGCCTTGCTATTACTTCTACAGATTTAAAGCTCTGATAACTGAGACTTAGGCTGCACCTATGCTGTTGAATTAAATCATGTCACAGCATTCTCAGGAACTTCTTGAAATAGGCCCTGGCACTCTTTTCAGCCAGAATAACTAGTGTTTTCTCAAAGACTTTCCAGGCTCAGTGTGGAGCTTAACAAAAGCCAGGGACTGTACTTGCTGTGGCAGTTTGGATGACCCTGTTTTGGAGGCTAAGAGAACTTAATAGAAGACATGTGGCAACATGTGTCAGCTGATCTCAGAGCCAGAAAACAGGCTCTGGCACATTTCCTTTACTAGTGTAGATATAGATATGGCCTCAGGGCTTTCAACTTCGGCTCTGTGATTTGTTAGGAAATGTTTTCCTCTGGATAAGACCATAAGATGAGTCACTTTATCTGTTTATGACTTGCAACTGGGTATAAGTTAAAGATCTCGTGATAATTTTAATTAAAAACCAAGGAGAGGTCCCATGTACTAGGTTATATTTTCTGTGTTGGTTGGTAGTATTTGAAATGCAAACTTTTTATCTAACTGTAGTACTGTTGATGTTTGGTCTTCTACATTGCAGTGTGATTTGCCATATTGGAGGTATAACAAGGCAGTGGAAAATTCTATTTTATTCTCTTCCATTCAGTTCTGTGCCTACTGCATTTTTTTTTCCACAGGATCTTTTATTAAAAAATTAATATAACAATTTTGGTGAAGGATCTTGAGAAAGATCTGTTAATGCACAATATTCACTGACATCAAGCAAGACATGAAGACAATTTCTCTCTCATAAAAAAGATACCACTGAAACACTGGGAGTAATATGTGTATCTGTACCTCTGAGGAATCACAGGGCCAAGTAGAGAGTTTTACTATTTATGGTGATGAAGTGAGGCAGTCAAACTGAAATTCACCCTTGGTATTCCACTGCAAATTCAAGTAGTTTCATGTAATGTCATGTGGAGAGTTGAAGAGCTATGTCATCCCAGCCACCAGGACCATTTTCCTGAAGCGCTTTGACCCAGTTGCTGGAAGCTGAGAGGGATATGCTGGAATGGGGAGAGAATGGTCTAGTTCATTCCACAGTGAAAGGAGAGCTGTGGCAAGCTGATGTGAGCTCAGGGTGTGACTCCTGTCTGGAGGAATCTTAGGTAATGTTGTTACAGTGCCCCCTTCTCCTCAGTTACAACACTGTCAATCTGAAATTTCAGCACACTTAAACTAGGAGAGAAAAAAGACAGTCCACAGCAAACAGAAAAGCTTTGAGTAACGTGGCCTATTTCTCTGTCAATGCAAGATTATAGCTCTTGAACATCAGTCTTGAACAAATTTACTGGCTCAAATCAAACGACTTCTATTCCTTCCCTCTGGGGAATTTTCCATTGTTAGAAGTAACTTTCATTTGATGTTCCAAAGAATATTAGCTCAATTTTCTTATTTGCCTTTGTGTTTTCCTCCATAACTCTTTCTGTGCCATGCCCTCCAAAAGACACAAGAGAGAGACAATGAATCCCAAACCATCCACAACTCAAATCTGGCCTCAGTACAAGATCCAGATTTCACAGGTTTGTTTGAAGTGCTGGGATGTAATTGTGTCCTATCTGTGTCATCATTCAGCTTGACAGCAGGACATAGCTATCTCTTTCTCGTCTAATTTTTTTCAGTTCCCTACTATGTTCAACAAGAACACAGAACACATAGGTATTAGATTGCTCAGGCATATTCGAGGTATTTTAACTTAACTTCGTTTACAGGTAAAGAAAACACATTGGTTTAAAACATGAGATTAATGGAAATATTTACAGGAGTTTTCAACTTTGGATTCCACACATTCTCCCTTTCATTCTGCAAGTTTTCTTCTTTTAAGTGCATAAATTCTGAATTACAAGAAAATAATAAACAAGCCTCACCTAATTTACCAAGATAAGCAGGATGTTTTCAGAGAAATTATCAGTTTAAACTAATATTCAAGCATAGTGAAAAGGCAGAGGTGTGCACTGTGGGTTAGCAAGTCATCCACCTTGAACATCAAGGCAGCCTCACACTGAGGATTGCCAACCCCACTGAAGGGCTCAGAGTTTAGTTTTCATCAACCTCATGACAGAGGACAGGACTTGAATAGTCAAAGCACTTAACTTTTTTTTTTAGAGAACTAGGCAATCTTTAAGTGTTGCGCTTAATTTTTCTTGGTCTATTTTACAGTATTTCTAGACTACCTGTGGCAAGCCAGGGATGTTCCATGTTGAGCTGTGTGCTGATAAAAGCATGGTAATGAGTTGTTGGTATTTGGGCTTTTTAATACCCAACAGGATTTTGTAAATCAATCATGTAGGAAATGTTAAGTGCCCATTTTAAAAAAGAAATATCAGTGGGCATCAAGTCTCTGGGTGTTGGCACACAGGATGCCCTCACCTCATGTCCTTATATTCTTAGATCCTACAGATGAAGGATTTACTACCATGCATTCCAGTGTGGAAGGAGTGTCCTTAGCCGTGTTTGTGATTCCAGTGTTGTATCCCTGTTGCCTTTCTGTAGGCTTGTCTGCCCATTGGAAAAGATATTTGTTTGGTTGGTTTTTTTAACTTGTACTGAAGTTATGCTAAGGTAAAAATCCAACTCAAACCGGGCCCTTTGCTTTCATCTCCAGTACAAGCATGTAAGCTTACTGCTGTACCTCAGTGAGTCCCTCACATTCTGTTTCCAAGTAGGTTCCAGGCACCTGCAATTCCTCGCTTCTGAAATACTGTGATACTTGATCAGAATCCTTCTTCATACAGAGTCACTGTCATTTAGCAATAGAGAAAAGCAATAGAGAAAGGTATTTGAGACAGCCATGTGAATATTTTGTCTAACCTAATCTCACGCTTCATTGCGGGCAAAGCTAGATAAGCTTCCCTTAAAGCAACAGAGCAGAACCTGCTGCCAGCTGCCGAGAAAGGGTGTCTGTACAGGTGTGAGAGCCTGACTGACTCTTGTGGGTATCTTTGAAAGTCTCAGTGTCCTTCAATTCTTCGCCCTCCAACGATGTTTCTAAACACAGCCTTGCTCAATTTACCTATGTGCTGGCTCCTCTTGTAAAATTTGCCTTGGTACTGCTAGGGCCTAAATGAACTGTGTGAAATGGCTCCCTGTTTTTACATTTGGCTCTGCTATACCCATGCACAGCCCACGTGTGGCTCTGCAAACCACATGGTTAGTGATTGATAGGCATCTGCCCCAGACATTTCTTTTTCATCTCTGGTTGAGTTGTCTCCCACTGCTGAAGCTTTCAGGTTGTTACGGAGGGAGGTTAGACATTCAGGAGTGTCCAAGGTGAGGTACAAAGCACTGATTTCTGTGTTGAACCACACACAGTTTGCAGAACCCTCCCTTACAGCATTTGATGAACAATATATTTCCAAGGTATGATTCTGGGCTCCAGTAATCTCATTTTGTGAAGTTGGATGCTAAGGGTCTCCCTTAGATTATGCCACTGGGTCAAAACAGAGAACAATTGGTTCATCATTTCATTTGTTTTTTGTTTGTTTGCTTTTCCTCTTTTTCAGTGACTTAAATGATGGTCTCTGGCAAAAAGGTAATAGCATCAGATAGTGGTAGCATCATCTGATGCTCTCAAATCTTTTGATTATCTGACAGTAGTTTAAAGTGCACCTCTATGCTGAAAAATGATTCTGGAAATGGCATTGTGAGGTTCCGTGCCTATCATACCCAAATTATTTCCGTATCAGATGTTCTCTGTGAGCAATGAAAAAGACACTTAATTTTGTTCCTGTCTGTCAGCCCCCGTGAACATAACCTAAACTTGAAGTTGACATGGGATTGTTTTCTTCTCCCTTGTGATTGTCAGCAATAGAGCACTAGATGGACCAATCTAAGTCTTCAGTTACGCCATAGCAAGTCTACCATCTATGAACTGGACCTCACTGCCACCTGTAAACCCCTGTGTGTCACTAGGGGACACGAAAAGGACCACATTCACACCATTAGGGTGTCAGAGGAGAAAGAGAGGCTGTTTATTTTTTCTGTGGGCTTATATAGACCCTGAAAAATGACCAGAGATTGGGGGATGAGGTTAACACCTCTCTGACCCCACTGGTCAAACTGAAAGTCCATCAATTTGAACTTCCTCCAGAAAGAAATGCAGAGTTTTCAAAATATCACTTTTTGTTTATGTTACAATACATGAAAACTCCAGTACAAAAATGTAAACATTAGAAGGCTGAAAAAATCAGAGCGATTAAACCTGTGCTTTCCGCAGTTTTACTCAGGTGACTGCAGCCTATTAAACAGCTCTGCTGATGAATGGCAACAGGAAATACATATCATCCTCCTGTGTCTCTACTACTTTTGGTATGTGTAAAGGAGTTTTTTCCTCAGTATGAACTAATGGTTTTCTTGTTATTCTTGTTCTTTTGTACTCTTTTGTAGCCCCCTCTAATCTTGTCATAGATTATACAACCCATTTGATGAATACATCCTCCCATCTCTGTAGGTTGAAGAACATTTGTTGTTCAAACTGTTCTGCACTTTATTTCTTTACTTAAAGTACTAAAATATGTTTTATACATATATACATACAGCAACGCATATATTAACGAAAGTGTGCATGCTGTAATATCTTTTTCTAATAACTTTTTTCACAAACCAAGTCCCCAAAATTTTGAAATGGTAAAACAATGCTGCAGTCAAGGAGCACAATATAAAAGGAAGTTCATGCAATTAAAGTAGTCTTTCTTTCTTGGTGGATAGTTTGACCAGATTGTGAAGAAGAAAGCATGCAAACCTCTAAAAATCAACCAAACCACATTTTTGAAAAAGAAGGATACAGTAGACATTGTCTGGCTGCTAACTTGCTCTATTCAGGATGACCAGTTTAACTACTGTGTGTTGATTAGTTCTTTATTAAATTAAGTGTACTTAAGGAAGCACGGAATCAACAGCAATATGCATCCTGAATTCTAGCCCCCAGAGAAGGCCACCACTTTTGCATGTAGGAGAGATGAATACAATATACAAACACAAGAAAATAAATGAAGTAATTTCATAAAATCATACTAGTTTTGGATTATAGAGGTTTAGCTCTGTTTCTTTCAAATGATTAGCTGTAGATGTTCCATGGCAGTCTCCAGAGTGGATAATGTCCCAAGTCTTCTTTGAAGGTGGGTCCAGGCTCTCTTTAAACCCATGAGGTGAAATCCTGGATGTGTATAGTGGCTTTTCCTTTCAAGTAGGTCTCTGAGGAACTGGTTGTTGGATAACCTTGCCCAGTGTAAAGTGGGGAAGGGAAGAGATTAATTACCTTCTGTTGAGGTCGCTGTGTAGCTATGGGGCCCAGATTGATACAGTGCCAATTTAATTATAGGAACTGTGCTGTATATTGGTGGGATAACTTGATATACAGAAAACCTGCAAAGCACAGAGCCCATCAAAAGGAATGCAGCAGAATGATTTCCACTCTGTTCTGTGATGTGTTCAGAGGTGCAGTGGTTATGGGAGCAGAGGGATGTTAAGTCTGCCAGCACAGTGGCCACTGATGCCTTCCTGACTCCTCCTGAGCACACGTCCATTGCACCTGTGGTGATGGCAATACCACAGGCGTCTGTAAGTCACATTACAACTCTGCAACTGAATTGACAAAACTTCCATTATATAAATAGTTGCTGAAGGGACTGGTGATGGAAATGGATTCTGCTACTCCTCATATAAGTGTTTCTAACCATTGCTCTTCCAACAGGGACCAAAAATAAGCAAAACTGGGAAAGTCCATCCTCAGATTACTACTGACGTGGTGTGCAGTCCTATAAAAATGTTTATGTTTTATGTTGCTCCTCTGGCAAAGACTTACATAACTCACTGGTGGCTCCATCACTCATGAGCAAAGCACTCATCCCAGATACATGGCCATAAAATCTTTATGGTGTCTTGAAAAGTGTGGTGTGCTATAAAGTTTTATAACCATGCATTTGGGATGACCATATTACATCATCACATATTTCTCCATGAAGATTTTGGCTTACCGCTGTTCCAAGCCAACTAACTTTTACAGATGGTTCCTAGAATAGTTAAAAGATCCCTGCTTTGGTTTTTGTTGTCAGCCTGAATTTAATGTACTCCTTTTCTTTCATTAAGTCCCAGCATCAGTCTGCAGAGGAAGTGGAATAGCGCAGTCAATACATGACTGGATTTGCTCTCCAGTTATATCAATCACATTGTCTCTCTCCACTATTAAACATTTATGCTGTGGTAATGTTTTCATAGCGCAGCTGATAGACAGGCCCAGGCACAGAAGCAATGTGACTGAGATGTGTGTCCTGGGCTCTGGCTGTGTGCTGCCAGTCCCTGGGGAATCTCTAGCTCCTAGAGATTTAATAGTGTAAAGCATTTCCATATCCTAAAGAGAGACTTTGTGTCTCAATTTTTATTTACCCACCATTTGGTTTTTGCTACTTTTCAGAGAGATGAATCAGTGATTCTGTCCTTCTGCGACCCTCTGAGCCCAGGAATATACAACCTGGAATGAAAAAAGAAAAAAAGGAACCCTCCACTCACAGGAAGTATGAAGATATTTTGTCCTAGTAAGTTATGATAGTGATCTTCTAACTATGTTTCACTATCTGTAAGATATGAAACCTTGAAATATAACCCCTTTAAAGAGTACCTTTGTGTTTTGAAGTAAAATAAAAGGACATAAGGCTAGTATTTTTTTAACAAATAACATGGTTTCAGAATAAGTATACTTACAATAGCAAAATATAGAGAGGAAGGCATTGTAAATTTAGAACAGACAGAATTGATAAAAAAACCAGCTTTCAGATTCAATGCAGACTATGTCAGGGAACAAAATGTTTAATAATTTAAAATATTTAAACCAGTCTTATGGTCTGAATAATGAACACTCCTCAGCTTTTACCTATAATTAAATGAATTATATTAGTTAAAATATTAGTGCTGATGGGGGAGATAAGGCTACGAATCAGCACCAGAAGGCATTACCTAAACAGGGGAGAAAAAAGTTCCAATCCAGATTTCTACTCATCTCTTAGATTTTTTGTTATTACTTGCTATTATTTTCAAGCTGTTTTACCTAGAAACTTACGTTTCCCTGTTATTAGGTAATTTGGTCTATGAACACTTTGTTACTTCTAGTTTCTTGAGCAGTCATTTAAAACAGGTTTCAGCAGACTTTCAGAAGTCCTAGATTAACCAAAATTTGCAATTTTATGCTTGATGATCATCAGTATGCAAGAAAAGAAAATGAACGTCATCCACTGTCACCCAATCATTCATTGTCATCTGGTTCTGACAGCAGGCAGACTTTGACTGAGTTACTGCCATACATTTTCAGCTGCTGAACAAATGAGAAAACTTGGACACTCCACAGTGCTAACTTACAAATGCAAATGGTGTTGATGTAGTCCAATGGGTGGAATGCAGAGCAGGGTTTGTGCCTGATATATTAAATGATCACCACTTTCTCATGAGGTACAGGTCCAGTAATCAAGTAAATAATATTGGTTGTAATTGAATGAGCTAAAGAAGTGAAAATCTGGGACAACTGATCTTTAGGCAGGAGACTTGCAAACTTTCACAGAATTAATAAAATGGAAGAGAAAGTCATCCTTTGCTCTATGTCTAGTGCTGTCTGGTTCTGATGACTGTCTGTAATAGATGCTTGAGTCTTAATGAGTAGCTCCTCTGTATGTTTATTTATACTTTCAAACCATAGTTTTTGTGTGTCTGGTAATGGTGAAAAATGTCTTCCAGGTGCAGCATAATGGAAATGTGGAAGACAAAGCTCTGAGGGACAGAATTGAGTTTTGCAGCTGACAGCTGCATGTGTGATGTCCCCTGCTGGAGTAGTTTAATACAGACCACAATGAATTAATTATGTTTATACTTTGTGAAGAGCACTGCAAAGACTGTTAGGTACAGTAAGAAAACCAGTATTGGAAAGGCATAGATGGAAATGCATATATTCTGCACTTAAAATTTCTGCTACTTATATCTCTAATATTTTAAATTGTCAAAATGAAAAAAAATTATATGCCCTCATGTGCACTTTTGCATCTTCCTTCTTTTGACATTTAAGTTGGTGCAAAGGGTGAAAATAATTTGAATGCAGTTCTTCTATGAACAGTGTCTGGATGAAAAGAGCATTTTAGAGTTCACTGCTTGTGTCAGTAAATTCCAGATCAGATCTGATTTAATTTGCACAGAAAATGTAAAGATGACTTAATCTGATATAAGTTTATATTATTTATTCTTAAACGGATATGACATTACACATCACTGTAAATTGAGGAGTCTGATTTCTGATCCTGGAAAAACAAATCATCTGTGGAGATATATTCTTCCTTTCCCCACCATCTTATTTTCTACTCATCCATCAACATCCTTTAATGGAGAATTTTGCAGTGAAAATGCTCTGATCATTTTGCTTTGTTAACTGCATTGAGAGGAAGAGGACACTCGTTCTCCTACAGAGCTAGTTCTAATGTGATAAAAGAAGTTTGACTCAGTACAAACAGCACCCAATTTGCAGACTTTGCAAGTATCCAGCTGAGGAACTAAACCTCCGAACACATGTAGATTTACACCTCCTTTTTAAACAATTTGCAGCTACTGCAGTTTCATCTAACAATAGATATTATCTCTCAAATCGTCCCAGTGGTTACCTATAAATAAGAATTATTAGATCTATCATTTCTCAATACATTGGAATGAACTGCCAGCAATGCTACATTTCCAGAACGGGAGGGTTTTCTGCCCAGAATGCATGGATGCAGCACCGGGAACAACTGCATCACACAGGGACCTGCAATTCCTGTTTTCTAGCCCGAGCAAGGCAGCGAGCAGGGTATGCCAGAGGCTGGCTCAAGCGGCTGATTCGGATATTGGCTCAAAGCAGCTGCTTTGTCAACAGTTGTTGTGGCCAAACTGTCTTCAATAGAGATCTGGCCTTGAGCAGCTATTGTGAAACTGCTTCTTTCAATTAGCTCTCCAAAGGGATGCTTCATCCCACACTGAGAGTCCATTTGTGTGGCTTTGGAGCAGTCTAAACTGTCACTCCCCCAGCACTCTCAGTACAGGGAAAGCTCAGAAATAGCCTAGAAAATATGTTGCTCCTATCTGATGTCCATCCTTGATAGCCTTCCAGCTTAATCACAAGAAAGATGGGATCAAAAAAAATCCGTATTGAGTGTTTATACTTTCCTTATGAATTCAGAGGTTTAAAGCAATGCCAAAATATAAATAAAGACATTTCCAAACTTGCAGACCTACCTAAATATCTATTTTGCACTGACTTGCGGCCAGTCTCCAGGCTTGCTCTGGGCTACAGGGTCTAAGTCCTCTTGTTTTAAGCCAATTTAGCATTTTTCTCATTCATATTTTATATTTTCTTCATTCACAATCCTTCCTGTGCCATGGCTTCTACTTTTGTTCCTTAAGGTATCAGCTTTGGTACTAGGTTACAGTCAGGAAAATACCAACACTTTTCATCCACTCACATCTGCGATGAACAGGAATGAAAAAGCCCACCAGCAATTTCCCATTTGCTGTGCACTGCACTATTGCATTCCTGCCACTGTGTGCTGTTCTCTGAGACTAAATTAACCTAATTAATGTGATGTAGGGTGATGCTTGTTAACCAAGCAGCAGTCACAAGAGAGTTTTCTTCTCTGTCCTGTCTCCAGGAGTCTGCCTTCCAGGTAAGAGCCTCACTGTGGCACAAAAGGCTCTTCTCTGTGCTTTTCATAGCTGGGATTTAGTTTATTGTACTTAGTTTGATGTAAACATACCTTAAGAATTTGGGAGACCTTGGGAATAAAAGTGATATGTAAGCAAAGACCCCTTCTTAGTGGTTTTTGGTTGCTAGGGCTTTTTAAAACCTAGTTTCTTGGGGTCCAATAAATTAGATAGGCCAGTTCAACTTCTTGAGAATTATTGAACTGAAAGGCCTCAAGACAGACATTTTATTTGCACCTGATAATCTGTGAGGGTTTTTTTCAGACAATTTTTGAAGGACCAGGAGCTAAAAGTTCCTTTTTGGTTTTCTTTCATTTCCCCAAATAAAAGCAAATGTATTTCCCTTTGCCATGACATTTTCTTGACCCAAGCCTGTTGACAACAATTGGTTCTAGTGAGCCTTCCCTGGAGATCTTTGTTAGCTTTATTGGTGTTTTCTTTTTTGCTTAACCTTTTACAGTGCCCCCTGGTTTTTGGTTATTCTTTTCTCCATGGGAGTTCACTCAATTTCTGCAGTTTAGGCTGTACAACAAAATTGTCCTGGGAAGTGACAAGGCAGTGGCAAGCACTAGGTTATACTTCTCATGTGGATTGTCTTCCATGACTACATTGTGTTTTGAAGATCTGTAGGATGAGGGATTAACCCATTGGCAAAACTACTGTGCTCATCAATGATTCCCCATTAATCAAGGATAGCTTGATTAATCCATTTGGTTGAGGCTCTTCTATTAAATAGAAGCTTATTATATGTATGGATTTTTGAGCATCCTGCAAATTAATATTTCCATTAGCAATCACCCTGACATTTACTACACAGGTGACAAACCAGGAAACTGCTTTCTGTAATTCTTTAAAAATGGAAATGGATACAAGAACAGCCTTAATTTGAGAAGCAAGGTGCAGGGAAGTGTGTAATAGAGAAGCAAACACAGTGTGATATTTCCCTAGATTATGCTCTAACATATTGTATCTCACAGTCCTCCTGAACCACATCATGTTTTTGGTATTCTCTTCTTTGTTCAATCCCCTTCTAATCTCATGTGGGTTTACTGATTTGTGTGTTCCCCTGTACGTGTTTCTGCCACACTTTCTTTTACCTGCCAGAGGTTCATCAGCTTGAGCATGTGAACTCCAAGCATTAATTTGTTCCTTGTTCACATCTTCACAGTTCCATGGATCTCTTCTGCAATGCACCTTCAGCTGGACTCTGGATATAAGACTAGTAATTTTAGTTGTTCTTTGTAATGGGAATAATTCTGAAAAAAGCTTCAGACAACTTCTGTAATTGGCTTCAATGTTGTTTTGCTTCTCTGCTATTTTTTCTGAGCTCCTTTTTGCTATGGAGAGGGGCACAAGAACAGCACAGAGTATTCATGAAGAGATATATGTAGTGGTTACCACGGTTTACTGTTGTAGGCAGCTCAGCTCCACACAGCTGCTTACTCTCTTCCCCACAGCAGAATGAAGAAAAGAATCAGCAGGGTAAAAGTGAGAAATCTCATGTTTGAGATTAAGGTAGTTTAATATGTAAAGCAAAAGCTGTGCACACAAGCAATATGAAGCAAGGAATTCAGTCAGTCCTTCCCATGGGCAGGCAGGTGTTCAGCCATCCCCAGGAAAGCAGGGCTCCATCAGGCATAATGGTGACTTGGGAAGACAAACACTGTGACTCAGAATGTCTCACACTTGCTTCTCCTTCCCCCATTTTTGCATGCTGGGCATGATGCCACATGGTATGGAACAACTCTTTGGTCACTTGGGGCCAGCTGTCCTGGCTGTGTCCCCTCATAAATTCTTGTGCATCCCCAGCCAACTGACTGGTGGTGCAGCATGAGAAACAGAAATAGCTTTGACTCTGTGGAAGCATTGCTCAGTAATAGCTAAAGATTCTCTGTTATCGATACTGTTTCCATCACAAACCCAAACCATAGCATGATACCAGCTACCATGGTAGGATTCTCATAATTCTTAACATTTACTTTGGCTTCTGCTCAGTATCATGCTGATGTTTTCTTTCAATGATTCATTATAAGCCAAGGATCACAATCTGGTCAGGAGTCAGCACTAAGCCCTCTCCTACAGATGTAAAACTTAGGTTGTTTTTGTCTATTTGTATCCTTCTATATTTGTCTATATTGAATTTCACTGTCAATGTTTAAAAACAATACAAACATCTTTTAGCTATTATACCTGTATGTCAGTGTACCTTTCCATATCAGAACCTTTCTTTCATAGTGGAACCTGCTTAATATTGGATTAAGCTTAATATTGGATTAAGAAAGAGACCTGAAAACTGGAGAGTACGTAGATGAATTCTTCTGTGTCACATCATCATCATCATCATCATCATAGTGGTCTTCATGAGGGATTAAGGTGGCATGACCTGTTGCAAAAAAATCAAGTAAGTAAAAGAACCATTTATAGGCGAGTTGTGATGCTAGTAGCATGGACTTCCCATAGGAGTAGGGAGTATGTGGCCATGAAGATTTCTGGAGATCTGGATACCTTCTACTGTATAGAAGAAAACATGGCACTAGATTTGTGTTGTGTTTTGAGGTTTTTTTCCTCTCTCCTTAAATCCTGCCTGTCTCTACTCATTCTGTGACTCAACATCCATGTGAGTATGCTTGTTGCTCACAGCCAGAAGGTATTTCCATGAGGCGTTGAGGTTCTGTGATTAGCATGCCCAAATGCTTTGAGGCACATATTTAGGTGCCTCAGTTAGGCCAAAAACACTCTCTAGGAGCATGCACACCTCCCACTGAGTTGGACAACAGCTCCTATAAACATTAAGAGGTTTAAAACTGTGTCTATGTAACTGAGCTTTCCTGTATGGCTGGGAATAAATACCTGTGATCCTAGCAGAGTGTCATTTGGCTTTGCAGAAGTGAACTGTAGAATAAAGTTGGTATTACTGACGTGGCAACAGCTTGACATCTTACAGACTGTAATGATTTGTTGCTAAGTTCTCAGAAGAAGATGTTGCAGACACTGTGTTCAGACCTAGTTATTAGCCTGTGCTTCTCAGGGATGTGATACACAGAAAGCAGTTATGGCATCTCATCTTGGTGCCTCTGATGCCATTCACAGTCTTTCCATCGCCGCCCACAGTCCTGTGGCTTGGGGGTGCTTGTGGATAAAATTAAATTAAATCTGCAGGGCTGCACTGGATGTTCAAGCACAAGAACATGCAGCAGGCTAATGGGTATGAACAGAGTGAGAATGTGGTCTTGGACCATGTCTGACATGTGCTGCTGATGTGCCTGCTTTCACATGACTACTCAGATAAAAATGATAAATAATTTGGCTTTAAAATGTTGTATTGTCTTAAACAAATGAGAAACAATCACAGGTGTTTGGATAGTATCTAATACTCTTGTGTCTAGTCACTGCTGCACAAAAAAAAAAAAAAAAAAAAAAAAAAAATCGTGAATGTATAATAAAGGGAATAAAAACTTTCCACCTGTGGGTGCCATCTGGTGGTGAATACTCTGATCCTGATCCAGCAAAGCTCTTGGATGCATGCCTGTTTCTTAAGCACGAACGCCCCTCCTGAGCATGTGGGTGTGTTACGAAGTCCCACACAATGGGGTGGGCATGTTGGAAGAATAAATCTAAATTCAGCTCCTCCAGCTGAGATTCACCAGATATTTGCCCTGCAAATGAACATAGGCTTGTAAAAGCCCTGATGAGGACAGAGCAATCCTTGCTCACAGAAAAGCTGAAGAGCAAGGCAAGGAGCCATATTGTATAAGTCCCAAGACAGACAGGAAAGCATGGAAGTGCTAGGAATATAAGCACCCAGTCATTTTGATGCAGGTACCTTTGCCAAAAGTACAAATTCCTGTTCTTGTGAAAACTCAAAATACAATTTGAAAGTGTCTGAGTTATAATTATGTAGATGTGTGCAGAGGGAGCCATGCTTAAATGTTGCATTGGCTCAACACTGTGCCTGGGTTTGAGTGTCCTTCAGCAGCCCATAGCCTCAGGCATATGTTACTATTCCAAGTTGGGTAGGAGTGCTGATCTCCCAGAGGGCAGGAAGGCTCTGTAATGGGATCTGGACAGGCTGGATAGATGGGACAAGGCCAACTCTATGAAGTTCAACATGGCCAGGTGCCAGATCTTGCACTCGAGTCACAACAACCCCATGCAACACTACAGGCTTGTGACAGAGCAGTGGGAAATCTGCCTCTTGGATAAGGACCTGGGTGTGCTGGTTGACAGCCAGCTGAGCATGAGCTGGTGTGTGCCCAGGTGGCCAAGAAGGCCAAAGGCATTTGGCTTGTATCAGCAACAGTGTGGCCAGTGGGACCAGGGCAGTGATTGTTCCTCTTTTTTCAGCACTGGTGAGGCCTCACCTCGAACCTTGTCTTCAGTTTGGGGTCCCTCCCTACAAGAAACAGACTGAGGAGCTGCAGCATATCCAGAGAAGGGCAAAAGAACTGGTGAAGGTCTGGCTAACAAGTCTTGTAAGGAGGAGCCTGAGGGACCTGGGGATGTTTAGCCTGGAGAAAAAGAGGCTCAGGGGACACCTTATTGTAGAGAGGTAGGGGTCAGCCTCTTCTCCCAGGTAGCAAGTGATGGGACAAGGGGGAATTGCTTCAAGTTGTGCCAGGGTAGGTTTAGATTGCATTATTAGGGGAAAAAAAAATCTTCCAGGAAAGGGTTAAGAAGCATTGGAAAAGGCTGCCACAGAAGTGGCTGAGTCCTCATCCCTGGAACTATTTCGAAGACAGGTAGATGTAGAGCTTAAACACATGATTTAGTGGTGGACTTGGCAATTCCATAATCGATGATTCTGCCAGTGGGGATTCCTGGTTCCAGAAACTCAGGCCTCTCTCCTCACTTGTATGTGAAGATCTGAAGGTCTAAATAAATACCTACATGCCTTCAGCCAGCCCTCTCCCACCTGTGCTCCAGCTGGAAAGTAATGGATAGTGGGAAATGCTACTGCCTTGTATTTCTCATCAGCATCTGGTGGAAGAAGGACCTTGCTTTCCTGAGGCTGTACACAGAGGAGTTAAGACACTTAGGATGTAATGATTTCATCTGAAGTTACTGTTCCTTCTGCTGGGAAAGATTAAGGACAATAACTTCCAGCAGAGGGACAGCAGGTCAGGGGCTTGGGAGGAGGGAAGGGCAGCATGAGGGGCCCTGCCCCTCGCTGGCACAGGAATTTGGGAATGGACTGTCTATCTAGAGCAGTCTGCACATTCTTCCCACCTTCCTCATCCATTGCCTCCAAGCTCAAAGGCTGCTGTAAAGTGCTGCCACAGAGGCTCTAAAGAAGGTTTATAGCAAGGTGTGAGCTTTTTTACCTCATGCAGACTGAGCAGAAAACGCTAAGACTAGAGCAGAGAAAAATACTCTGAATTTACTTTTTTTCTCTACCAATAAAACCAAGTTTTATCTTAATTTCAGTCTCACATGGGCAAGTTTAGTATTCAGGTGAACAGTTCTCCTGAACTGTATTACCTTGGCGCGGTTCAAAATCCCGTAAACCACAATGTACTAGATATCATTCCCCCACAGGAAGCACAGTGGGGAATAAGCAAATAAAGTTGAAACAGATAAAGATCTGAGTATTGATTTCTGCTTGTGTTTCTTAATAGAGCGTAACTCCAAAGGAATATTGTAGTCATTGATGAAGGAGAAATCGAAATAATCTGGCTATCACTTTACATGTCTCTATATTAGAAGGGTCACGTAGGCTAAAGGGTGCTAGGGATTTACACAAAGTAGCAGCAGCTTTTCAGGAGGCATATGGATTTACAGTTACAGAAAGCACTTAGCAGGGACTCCAATTGGGCTAACACAGCTGTGGTTTTGTGGTGAACTCACTGCAGATCCCCCACACTTCTCTGCCTACCTAAAATGTGTGTTATCTCACAGCTCCTAGTATGGGGTGCCTCCCGAAATGACTGAGCCAAAGTTAACACTGGCATTTTCCTCCTAGTACCAGAAGCCACATGTGAAAGCCAATAATTTTCTTACACGACTTACAAATCTTTCTTACAAGATTTCACTGTATTTTCAAAAAAATTATATTTTTGGGAATGCCACTTTCATTACGTAATTAATTCATGGTAGTCCCTGGAGTTGAAGCTGTATCTGAGACATAAGAATAGAAATTACATTTTCTGTCTCAGCAGTAGTGGTCACCACTCTCACAGATAAAAAGCTTTTATTATAGCTTTACCTCTGCTCAAATCACTAAACCTATGGTTGTAGGAAGGCAAAATGGTTTCCACCTGGCTCATACAGTATCAACAACTGTTAATAGAGCATCAGGCATTAGGACAGATTTCCAAGGTAGAAGTGGACACCTTGAAGAAAAATGCAGTTTCATATCTGTAATTTAGAGTGCATTTTTGCTCACAAATTTTTTGCAATGTGCAATAAATTAAGCAAGCACTTCAGATCAACTTTCAAGTTGAAGTTTTCAGAGCCAGCAGCTAGGAAAAAAATAATTTTGTGCTTGTACTTTGAAAAAATTCTGAAAGCCCTCTGGACACTTTGAATACAGGGTAAGCATGGTACCATTACTTTTCACTGTGCACAAACATCACCCTGATGGTTTACATTATTCATGCAAACAAGATGCTGTAAATGCTGTCTCCTCCAGAGCCTCTTTGAAAGGAGGCTTCAGTTATGCCTGAAACCCTGCAGGCTCTTCCTCTTGCATTTCATTTGCAAAGAAATTTTAAGAGGCTGCCTCACTTTTGAGTGAGGACAGATTCCTACAGTCGCTTGTAGAAGCCCTGTTGAAGGCACAGGAAATGTGTGTGGGCAGAGAATACTGACTCCACTGAAGTAGTATTTCAGAACCTAAAAATACGTTTAACCTTCCAGCCACAGAGGCAGCCTGCAGAGTTGAGATGAATGCCTTTTGAGCTTGAGAGGCTTATGAGGAAAAACTCACATGTTTAATAATCTGAATCATGTAACAGAAGGCATATGTGGTTGGTGTGCTACAAGCTGATAATTCTGAATTCCTATATATTTATAAATCTGTAATCAATTTAGGGCGCTAGAGTGACATCCCTCTTCCAAAAACTGCACTTTCTAAGTTGACTCTGTGGTGGTAGGGAAGATAAGGAAGGATATGGAACAAACAGGCAAAGATTAAGGATGATTAAATTGCAAGGCAGGAATAAATTCCAACACCAAATCTCAGGCAAAGTTCTTTATCAGGAAAGTTCTTTCCTATCCTTTTACATGCTTTTAAATTCATTAGGGTTTTTTTTTTTTTTTTTGTGCCAATAACAGCATTCTGATCCTGTCACTGTGGAATTTAGCAGGGGTACAGTAGGGCTGTAGAGTTTAGCAGCCCTATAATCCCTGAAACAGCTTCATACCAAGAAATGTGAATGTGGTACCTCCCTTTTAGTATATTTCTGAACGTGAAAAAGCAGTAGGCTGTAAATATGAAGTATTTACTGAAAAAATATTAGTGCTACTAACTGATTATAGGGCTGAGGAAACACTACCAAAAACTTAACTTTAATTCTCTGCTTAAACCCCTTTGTTTTAACATGTTTTAGGTATTGAAATTTAATCCTACATTGAGGCTTTCCTTGCTTCTCACACTATAAAACAGCCTGAAGCTCAATTGCTCTTTTTTTACTACTTGAAGTCAACTTCCACTGCAAGAAAGTGAAGTCTATTTTTTCCTAAGCTGATATTGAAACATAGGTTATGGAATAACCAATTTTTAAATTGTATTTCATACACCATTGACTAGAAATTCTCATGGCTTCATTGCAATCCAGATCTCTTTTATTAAAAGGCATTCTCTCAGTCCCAGTGTGAGATCTTTCTGTATTGTGAGTTATTATACACTAAATATGTGTGCTAATCCAAATGAAACTAACTTCCCTTGAGTAATTTTATAGCCTACAGTCAGTTGAATCTGGGTAGAAAGTAGAGAACCTGGATTAATGTACTGCTCTCTTTTGACTAAAATAAATAATTCATGTATTCTTCTTCGAAACAAAAGTACTTATCCTTTCAGACCAGCTGGAAAGGATCGCTTTTAATGGGAAAGGATCGCTTTTAATGAACCTTTTGCTAGCTTTTTTCTAGTTTCCCTTTAAAAACAAAACAATTGGATTTTTGTGAACATTCACTTGTGTTCTGTAATGTGATGGCACACTTATGTCCCTTACACAGTGTAGTGAGATTTCTACACCTAATCAAAGCCACTAAAATGTTGTGGGCATAAAATTTGTGTTAATGATCTGCTCATGAATGCAAGGAAGAACAATAGCCTGTCACTTCTTCATGAACTGATCCGACAATTTTGCTGTGCTTGGGGTATGAAACAAAAAAGCTGAAAAGATGTTGTCATTAGTAAGATTTATGGCTGCAAAGGCTGTGCTGACATAGGCATGTTAGGATTACAATTAGATGTAAAAGATCATCCAAAACAGTACACTTGCAGGGATTTTATTGAATCAAATATGGGGAAGGTACACTTTTCAGAGTCACACTGGGGGCAAAAATTCTGTTCTCCTGCAGTGCAGTTTATATGTGGTGCTAGTAGTCTTGGTTATGCTTCTATAATTAGTGATATAATTTGTTTCTCTGTAGCCTATTATTTTTTCTGACCTTTAGCCTATAAAGAGAATGTCTGTGTATACGTTAAGTGTGTGAGAATTAGTTTATGGTCTCGTTTGTATTTGAAGATGATTTAGTCTCATGTGTGGCTCGAGTCCTTGATCAAATAAGAAAGTTCATATTCCACAAAATACTTTTTAGGAGTAGGTCTGCTTTAATTCATAAGGGATGCTTTATTACTATGTATTCTGTCATGCTGAGTAACAACTCACCTCCCTGAGAGCTTTAGAATATACACTTGACATCCCAGAAGTAGACATGAGCATCTGATTGTCACTGAATATTGAATATTGAAATAGTTTTTGTAATCCAAGAAGATTAATTGCTTCTGTGAGTAATCATCTAAAAGAACTAAGATCATATTAGAAGAGAAATTGTGAGGATTATCTTCTTTATGTTTCAGCACATAGACTAATCTGTTTGGGGAAAAAATACAATTCAGTGACATATTTTTCGTAATTAGTCTTATTTCGTATAGTTTGTTTTTTTCTTTGGAAACACTCAGCAATAGCCAGTACCAAAACAACAGTGTATTCAAACTTCAGGCTTGCATGAAGACTGTTTTTTGTCCTCTTGTATAAGGAATGCATATTCTTCACTGCATGTATATCTGAAAGCTATGGATTTACTATAATTGCTTGTGGAATAGCTCTTCTAATGAATAGTTCTATGGATTTATGTTCTTTTTAGATGAAAATAGAAGGAAAAAAAAATGCAGGTATTTCCTTCCAAAATCCAAAGATTGTGTACTAAGTGACTGGAAAGCATAACAGTGGAACACAATCCAAGTCAGCTTTAATCATAAGAAGCAAAGCTTTTCTCTGTCTCATTGCCTTTACCTTCTGTGGTAGAGCAGCAAAAAGCAGGTACTCAAGATATTTCTGACTAAAGCACTGCAATCTGTGTTAAATGGGACACCAGACTCCTTTTGCATTTTTAAACTATGAAACTGTGAAAAATTAATTCACATTCAACTCCAAACTGGGAAAATGAAGGCCTGAAGGTCTGTTTTCTCACCCAAGAATAAAATTTTGGGGAGAAAGTATAGATCCTTTAGTCAAATTGCTGTATAAGACTGTGCATAAAACTGCATCCCTTGAAGGTATAGATTATCCATAATTGAGAAGCTTTTTGAGGCATCTACGAGGAGTTTTAGTCTGCGTGAGCTTAAAACTTACCTTAGAAAATGAGTGCAGAAGCGATAAACTGTCATTCATCTCCTTTGAGTTGCCTTGTAATTCCTCCCATCTTTTCTTCAGACCTATTTTTTTCCAAAGAGTTATGCCAATAACTTCTGATTCCTTGTGTGAATGCCCATGGCTGCTCTATAAGTGTCTCCTTTTTCAGTTCCATTTCTAATTTAAACGTCTTTCCAATTTGCATAAGTTGCGAATAAAACCATTTGGTTTTATTTTTGAAAACTGCCTATAAAATGTCATATTGCTATATCTATTTGGCCTACGTTCACCTCTTAGTAGTTTTGATTTATACAAGCTTGCCAGAATAAGAAAAATATTGGAAACTGGCTACTGGGAAATCTCTTAATCAGAGAACTTCATATTTCAAAATTACCTGTAACTCTGTGGACTCCATAGACAACGAGGGTAAGTTTTTTTCTCCCTTGCCATTAACCATTTAAGTGTTTGGAGACGAATATTACTTCTTTAACTGTGCAGAGGTTGTCCTGAGTTTTTTTTGTAGGCAGGAGAGAAAGACCAGGCACTTCCAGCAGAATGTGTATCTAATTTATTTTCTGATGAAATGAATCACTCTTGGGAACAGACCTGCATTCCTCTTTCTAAATTACAGAGGGACCATTAGTGTCAACCATATGCCTACATTTTAGATTATGAAAGTGAGATGAGAGGAATCTTACACACAGAGTCGATATATTTCTGAAGGCCCTCAGTAGGCATTTCTGACTAAATCTTGTTTACCTTAGGGTTATTACTACTTCAAGACTGTAATTTTAAACAAGGGGTTTGGATTGCCTAAAAGCAAAGTTGATGCAGTTAAAGTTGTTAAGGCATAACCTGCCCTCAGCAGGGAAATGTACGGAAATCACAGGCAACATAAACTGATAGAGATTCTAGCATTTCATTTTAAAATCTAGCTTGGACGTCTTGCATTTATGCCCTCTGCAGCACCATCCTTTCAGAAAATGACTTTCCATTATGTACCTCTTTTGACAGTGGTGATAGAGAGCAACCACCAATTTACATATAGTTATTCTGTCTACATTATTTTACGTTTCACGTTGCTACAGGTAGTATTTAAGAATGTGACAGAGAAGCGGTGGCAGTTTCTTCCCCATTTTCTTACATCCCCTCCTTTTGTTTTGTTCTGAAGTCCACATTTCCACTGCCTGTGTCATGCTTGTTATCACAATCAGTTATATCCTAAATCTCTGCTAACTCCCTGTGATCCTAGGGGTTTCTCTGTGTAAAGGTTTCTTTGCAGGGGAGGAAATCTAGGGCTCAGACTGCTGGGTTTTGTTTGATTTAGAAGGTGATACCTAAACCTACCGTTATTAAATGTGACAGGTCCTGACAGAGTCTTAATCAGTTTCCCCTCTTATCTTTTTCCATGGTGATCAGTGAAAAAGAAAAAAAAAAAATTGAAAATTGTAATCATAAAAGTCATGGAAAGTAGTCATGAAAAGTCATGAAATATAGCATTACTTTTTTTAATTCCTGCTTTTGTGTGCAGAAATGGTCAAACTTTTGGTCAACAATCATCCTTTAGTACAATTTCTACAGTGTAAGTGAAAAATAATACCCAAGTGATGGCCTTTCAATGTTCTCTGTTACGAAATATAGACCTCTTGACATAATGATGATTCAATAAGTCACATGCCCACATAAAAATGTTGTGCTTTGTAAAACAGTTCTTCATCTGCAAGTTCTTCATCTACAGTTCTTCATCTCCATATGAAACCAAGTGTTTGAATTTGATAATAAATATTTTCTGCAGGAAAAGTTACCAATGTCTTCCAGCCTGACTACAATGATCAGGCACGAGTGAGAATTATGACTGGCAAGTAGGATTATATTTAATATAAGCATGTATATGAGAGACATAGGCTGTATATTTCCAAAGTGCGCAGTAAGGAGGCCAACTCTTGAAACATCATCCCATGTAAAGTTTGTATGAGAGTCAGGAGAGGCTGATTTTTCCCATCTTTGGCCACCATGCCAATCAGAGTTGCTTTCTGAGAGGCTGACCCACGAACACATATGCTTTCCTGCCAGGGGGGCACTTGGTAATCCCTACTGTCTTTTGGAGGAAACTTGTAGCTCTTGGAAAGGTTTCTTGCTTTCTCTGCTTGCCTTTTCTGCGTAAGCCTGTTCCAGACACAGGCACAGGTTGCCCAGGAGTAGGCACAGGCTCTTTTCCTGTCTGGAGTATCCTAATTTATTCTCCCATTCAATGATGATTACGGTTCGTTCTTGAAGTATCCAAGCTGTAAACTGTGAATGGACTGAGTTGTTGATCTTACTGTCTCAATAGAATTTTGGTGCATGTACATGAATGGGATGTAATATTTAGATGCTTAATCTTAGTTGATATTCTACATTTGACTTGTGCCTCTCTGCCCACAAGTATTTCCCTGCTGGATTTATTGGCACACTCCCAGAGCTACTTCCAGAATGTTTGGTAAGACATGACCATTAACAATGCTTTGGTTAGCATGTTTGATGCAATCCTGAACCTCAATAAGGACCTGACCTGCATGAAATCTGCTTAAAATTGACTGTAGCATTTGTCACGGTGGGGGGACTATTTTAATAGTGGTGTAAATCCCACTTTTGCCCAGTGCTCCAAATTCTTATGGGCCAGAAGATTATTAGGCAGGTGAGATTCCCATCAGGAGTTAACTTGTAGAATAGGATGGTGCTTGGCTTGAACTAGGTTCTATTTTAGGAGTTACAATTTAATTTTCTCCTGAGCCTCTGTTAAACCTGTGGCACTATGGAATGCAGTAATACAGGTGGAGAGATGCAAAAGTTATTGGCGTCTTGGGGCATGGAAGCCTCATTGACACCTAGGGTGACCTGCAAAATTCTCATGAGGCTTTGTCACTTATGAGTAATGTAAGCCATTTTGAAACCAAGTCTCCTAATTCTTTTATATGCATCATGGACCTTTATTTTTTATGCTCACCTTCTGTCATTTCACTCAACAATTAACCTCTTGTTCACCTGGAAAAGTGTCAATGATGTTTATTGAACAATTATGTGTAAGAGAACTAAAAATATGCATTTATAATACAAACCTTTAAAGATCTTGGTCTTCATTGTCTTTGCTGGTTCAAAGATAACAAGCTTTATAGATAAAAAAGAATTTTTTTTTTTTTCTGAAGTGCAGTGTGTCAGAGGTATAGTCCATTTCTGTATTTGGTGTATTTTAATACCTCCCCCGGGTGCAAGTCAGGTATTTAGTATACTGTGAGTGTTTCTGTCTTAGCAGCAGTATCTCATCTGACCTCAAATTGGAAAGGCTTTTCCATGGAAATGTGAAAAGCCTGGAAGGCTGATGCTTAAAATAAAGAAGATAGAACAATCTTTCTGTAATGATTGCAGCGCCCATCAGTGCTGAGCGAATGAGAGTGGCATAAGTAACAGCAGCATTGAACATTTGCTCTAAGGACACAGTTCAGAGCAGACAGCTGAGTGACTCTGCAGATGGATAATGCAAGGTTAGGCTGCTTGTTGGCTGCTTCTCCCGCCCCCCTCCCCTTTTCTTTTTTTTCATCACACGGATAATCTCTTCCATAGCTCTCCTGAGAATAATTCAGCTAAACTTGTGCCATGCCTGAGGCAGAAAGGAGCTACAATAAAGCATGTGTATTGCATTGGTGGAATCAAGTAATTTCTCTTTTATGCCGTAATAAAAGTTAGGCAACGGGGCAGGAAACAAGCAAAGAAACTTTACTGTCAATTATGGCCATTTTTCCCAGTTTAATTTTGGGTAGGGGATTGCCTGATGTGTAAAACTCAGCAGTTAAAACAGTCCTATCTGTACTGACAAGAGCTGCTGACTGTAACAGATGCAGTAGGAAGATGCCCCACTTCAGCTGCTATGCTTCAGCAAACTTGCTTATCTGTAGCAGGGCTACATTATAAAGCATCAGTGTCAGTTTTCAAAAAGGGAATGTCTCTAATCTCCTTTGAAAAGTTTTGGTTTCATTGTTTGAGGAAGATGATCACAGAGCTCTGTGTCTGTGGTTAGGCTTTTGTTTTAAGCCCAGCTGTGGAGAGCAAAGCTAGTCACGTAGAGCCTCAGTGACAGACGAGGATGATGTCTGATTTTGTCCTTTTATAAATATTAGCTTTGAAAGACTTACTAATAATGTCCCTAGTTAAATTTGAAGACAAACTCCATCTCTGTGCACTTGTAAATGAAATGAAACAACAAAGCTACTTGAGCAGTTACTTAGAGGAAAAAAAATCTCAAATATTCAATTAGTTTTAAGGTAATAACTCAAACTTTCTCATGGTTTTGTTTTGCATTATCTATCCACTATACACATGCACTAATCAGTGGTAGAAGATTCTCACCTGAGAATTTGAGAGGGCTAAAGGACATCAACATGATTGAAACTACCTTTGCTGTGACAATCTCACATGTAAGCACTCCAGTATTCATGAACGTATTGAATGCATGGTCTGTGCTGTTCAGATGGCCCTGGCAGGGTTGCTAACTGTTCTTAGCTCATCTGGGTGCCCATGGACCAGTCAGTGATGAGAGCAAATGCAGGAGGCAGTGCAGGAGGCATGGATATTTCATTTAAAAAGGTAGCAGCTAAGAAGAAAGAGTGGTGTTTCATGTAAAATCTTCTATTGCTGGAAGAGGAAGACGCAGGTCAATTCCTTCCTCAGCTTGGCAGTGTACAAAGACATCTCTCAGGAGCATGCCATGAGCACTGGGTGTGGGATGGCCATGAGAGAGTTCGTGAAGAGTTGAGTTGCTCTTAGATTTTCCTGTCTTTTCTATTTGAGTGCTAAATGAAGACAAACATGTCTGGATTTGTGTAGCCAACTGTTTGCAAGGTCCACGATGCAAGAGTGAGAACAAGCAAAGGGAGAATCTCAGTGCTGAGGTTTCTGAGAGTGGTGAGAGGAGTACGTGCAGATCCTGCTCCCTCTGTTGCTTCCTGCTTCACAGTGGTAGTGCATGGACCAGTCTTGGACAGGATACACATGTGCACAGCTGTGCCCTAAGGAGTGAGGCAGTGATTGTGTGTGACAGGAACAGCCAAGGGCTGTTCCCAAGGTCCCCCAGGGGACATGTCCCTCCAGCACCAGGGCTCAACAGGGATGTGAGTACAGCAAATGGCCGTGGGGGAAGGTGGGGTGCTTGTGATGAGTCTCAGTCCTCCGAAGGATTTATTGTATTGCAAGAGCTTTGAACCTCTTTGTGTCAGCAAATATGTATTAATAAGGAAACTGTGACTTAAAATATGTGTCCTTTCTCTTCCCAGCCACGTACTTCATGCCTATTTCTTTGGATTTATGTGGCTTTCTTTGATAGTTGTAAGGATTCTTACAAGGAAAACAAACATTAGAAAGACGGGAGTAATAACATGTGTGATCTATGCTCACATATTTGTGTGCCTACAGACATGGTCCAATGTTTGGAGTTTAGTACTTTATTTAATGAATGTAACTTTTAAGAACACAGTTGATACTACAGTGTATACCAGCAAGGAGACCACAGTTTTAGCTGATCACATTTGTCATGTTATGTAATGAAATTTCCTCTTCTAAAGACGTTATTATTTCAATCAGCATAAAGCATGTGTACTATTTTGTCTTAATGGTTGTAATGTTTGTTTCCCAGGGGCCCCAGCCAAGATTGGGACCCCCACTGTGCTAAGTGCTCTATAAACATGCACAATTTAAGAAAGATGTGACCTGAAAAGAGAGACAAAGGAGAAAATAAAATAAATCTGTTTTGAGATGAGACAATTTACAGTTTAACTGTTTTCATAAGTTGGTGGCTGGCCTATGTGTGCCTCAAGTTGTCATTAACTTAATGACTTTTTTACTAGGTGAAACAGTAAAGATGGATTCCAAGCAATTATTTAGATTTAAAAAGGATGTATATATTGATTAGGGAACTCAATGTTAAAGTTGTTTCTGGACAGGAAGCTCAGAGTCTTCTAGAGCATCTGGGAGCATGATCTGCTGGTAGAACAGGAAAGCAAGGGAGAAGCATGACAAAATGTAAGAGTCAGGCATCTAATGGAAATATCTGTTTGATTTACTGAAACATGAGCCTCAAGTGGAAGATTTGAGAGATAAATTCCTGTGTGCTGTAATTAGAATAACAGAACAGTTTTGACTGGAAAGGACCCTTAAGGGTTGTCTAGTCCAAGCCCACTGGAATGAGGAGGGACATCTTCAACTAGATCAGGTTGTTCAGAGCCTACTTCAAGCTGACCTTGAATGTTTCTAGAGATGAAGCTTTTACCACCTCGGCTGGGAAGATGGGTTAGAAAAATTACTTTGAAATATGATATTTTCACTTGGTTGGACAGATATTGCACAACACATACAGATCTCTCCCAAAGGAGTGGATAAGGAAGAAGGGCTCACAAGTCTGCTGTCACTGTGTTACTCAGTGCATGTCTGGTAGATGTGAAGACCCAGTGATGCAGCCTGCAGCAGCATCAGCAGGAGTGACAGGGAGTGTTGTGTTGAATTTTTAAAAGTGTCAGATAATATGGAGAGCACTGAGTTTTCCATTTTGTCTGCTCACAGAAGATGATGAGACATCCAAGGGAAAGTGTACATCAGGTAGAGCAATAAAAAATGGTTGTTTTTCTATCAGTAATGGTAAGAAACACAACCATTGCAATGCTTGAGAGGTGATATTGTATTGAAAGGGAAAATTAAAGCCATTGGCAGCTCAACTGCAGATAAAACCAACAGATTATTGACACTGTTTAACATTAATTTTGGATTTTCTTCTAACAGTCCAAGTACAAGCAAGCTAATTAAGTTACTTGAAGTTTTGTTACCTGATTTCAAAACTTTTAGGTGCTTTAGTTAGATTTTGGATATGAAAGTACATGCAGACCTGTATCTGCTGAAAGCAGGGACTAAAACTTGAGTGTAGAATTTGGAAAGTTTTTGCAAAAGTGCTTGTCACTATGATAACTGTACTAATCACAAAAAGACAGGGATTGTTTTGTTAGGGTGACTTGATTTTCAGTGCTAACACACCCTGCAATTTACTTTCGCTGTTTTCTGCCAGCAACAGAGACTAGTTAATTTTTTATTTTGTTCCATTTTTCCTTCTGGTTACAAATATATCTCAGAGGGTCTGCCAAAGTTTAAATGATCATGTTGTTGGTGATTTCTTATTACTAGATGATTTTTCTTTTCCATTTGTCTATTAATTTCAATTAATGAATTTGTTTTTGTGACTCATTTGTTCATTTGTCTCAGTGACAGGAGCCTAATTAAGGGGAGAACCCAAAACTCAGCTCTTACAAATCTATGGAGTGTCTTTCTGGAAATGTTTGAGAGGTCAAGTTTACCAAATCTCATCAGTCTCTGTTTTTTCATCTAAAGAAATAAGGCTGAAATACAGAGTTTCTAATAGAAGAAACTATTCTGTTAATTTTAACATTTAATAAGTGATCATGAGAGTGAGATGGGAAAAGAACAACTTTGCTGTAAAATCTACAATATTGCTGAAAGCTGCGACCAAAAGCAGTAATGAAGAAAGCCACTGGTGATACAAGAGCACTGCTATGCCTAAACTATTAATTCTTCCTTTATCTGATCTGTGCCACCTGGCAGAATTGATAATTGGTGTTCTGTACAGAAAATAACTTTTTCTGGAGAAAATGAGGTATGCTGTCTTCTGTTACTTTAGATGAAGATGCAAGAAAAATTTCCCTGACAGTGATGGTGTGTAAAGAGTGAAGTCTGTTAGAAATACTAACAACGAAAAATGTAAAAGTGAAGTATTCTATTGGTATAAGTCCATCTTGATATCACTCCAGTTATCCTTGGGAATTTTATGTATGAGAATACACAACTCTTTTTTGTATTTTTTAAAAAAGGATTTGAAGCATTACCAGAAATTTTTTTATGAAAATTAGCTTAATAAAGAAGTACCTTTATTTTTTAAAATGTCAGGGAGATTTAACTCCTCTTCAACCTTGGAGGTTAATATGAAGGATTTATTTGGACTTTCAAATGCTTTTCACATAGTGTCTCATAAAATTGTTAAAAAGCTACTCACCTGAAGTGCCGTCACAGATCAAATTAAAGAAGACAAATGAAAATGAAAATATAATTTTCAACATAACAAAATGTAATCAATTGTTTGTCCCGAATGCCTCTAAGGACAAAGAAATGGGCAAAAATAAAATATAAAGCATGGCCTTTTGAAAAGAATAGTGCAGAAAATGCAAGTGATAGCAATGTGTTACCTTTCATTGTTGGTCACACTGTGTTTGTCTCCCTTTTATAAATAGGAATTTTAGAAGGTAAGGGAATGATAAGAAGCAGGAGATAAGCCTTATGAGAGAAGACTATTTTTTCTTTTTGTGGCTTAGACCACTAAAACAAGTAAGAGATATTGTTCTCTTCTTATAGTTTAGAAAGGAAACAAACCATGTTGTTGAAAAAGCATGTAAAAGCATACCCAGTAATTGATGCTACAGGGAAGATAAATGTGTAGCTCAAAGGAAAATCCAGGTGGGATTCACTGCTGTAAGTCACCACTCAATGAAATGAACAAAATCCTTATCTTCACAAATATATCTATGAATAACACTGTTGTGAAACCTTTATATTTCCTCCACAAGGAAGGAGCTCTGTCCAAACCTGATATTGCTGAAGTATATTTCAATGCAGTGTGAATTTTTAGACCTTAGTTTTAGAAGAGTCACATAACGTGCTTTTAGCTGTAGTTTTTGTCCATCTGATCACAGCAAATTCTGGTGTATTTACCCATACAAGGTGTTTTGTTTCTCTGAAGCATTTGGTATCGGCCACAGCTGGAGGCGAGATCAATGTTTCTCAGACTCAGCTGTGCTGCTTTTGAGCTCAGTGGGATTGTGGATCAGGGAGCTTGTGGTGCCTTACAAGTCAATAACCAGCAAGGAGTCAATTTTCTCTGGCTTGGCAGCATCTCAGCTCCTCCAGGACACAGGACCCACTGTGGTGACCGGCTGCACACGTGCTGAGTAGCCAGCAGTTGAAAAATGTATGCCAAGCCCTGGTGGACATGGACAGCAGGGCTGACCTGGTTTTACAGGAGGATCGAAATAACAGGAGCTGGGCAGAGAACTGAAGAAAAGGATTCATGTTGAGGAGGGATGGTCAGAGAAAAAGAGGTGGACAGAGTTAAATCCAGAGGCAAAAGGAGAAAGAGAGCCTCAGAATGGAGGGAATTAACAGTCCTAAGGAAAGCACAATAGGAAGGCATGAGCATAGACAAGCAGAACATCAGCCACTTTGGTAGTAAGAAATTATCTTTCATTGAATCCTTTGTTTCTTTAAACATTCTCCAATATCCTAGGACTTGCTGACTGAGTGCTTTGAACACATTTGTGTAAGGTGTGGAGCTGAAACATGACCTAAGCTGTTCAGATAGACTTTAAAAATGTTTAAAGCACTCAGCCAGTTGGGTCTTAACTGATTCATCAATAGCTTGTGGCTCATGCTTAGTTCAGTAGCAATTGGTAGTTCAAGGTCTAAATTTAAAATGAATTGTTGGAGAGATTATTTCATGAACCACTGCACTTTATTTTTTCTTTTACTCAAGACGCCCCAAGATCCACCTCTTCTAAAGAGTCCTCAGTGCCATGAGCCTGTATTTGAAATGACTTAAAAATATCCTTTCTGCCTACCTGCATAGTGTGGTTTTCAGATACTTGTTTATCTTGTAGATGTGAGTGAATCAAGTGAATAGCTGAATTGGTACTTGCTGTAGTTGAGAAGTATGTCTCGCAAAACTTATAGTACTCAAAATGTGAAGATTCTTGCATCCACACTGTTCGCAGTTGGCAAAGAAGAAAGCAGCAGCAGTATTTAATACATGTGGAGGTCACAGAAGACAATAACGCTTGTTCCATTTCTTGTATTGACAACTCAGTCATCACTTTGAAGGGGGGCTTCCTGTTTAACCTTGTGCCTACAAGCACTTAAGATGTGCTTGTATATTTTTGATCTTGGTTTCAATATCTGCACAAGAAGACCTGTATTTAAGGAGATGGGAGAGGGACAGGCATCTTGAAGAGCTAATGTGATGACGAGTGAATAGTTGCTCAATGTCTTCTTTCCATTATTCAGCACGATGCTGAATCTGCCTGTAAAAGAGTGTAGAACCAGAACCTTCTAGGCCATTGCTCAATAATTTCCTGAGCAAGGGTTTCGCCTCTTTGTTTTGACTTCTGTTATAGAGGAAAAAAAAAAAATTGAGGGAAAGAAATTTCACTGGTATAAAGCCTATAAAAATGTAGGCAGGTGTATTGACCCCTGCAGCTGGAATGGAGTGATGGAATAAGCTGGTATCCCCAAGTGTGGAGAAATATGAAGGGATATAAACTGGCTGCCTCATTAAGCACAGCAAGTGCCTTGTGGTGCCTACAGCTCATGAGCAGTTAGTTCACTGCCATAGCAGTGCTAGGTCCATTTCACAGCTCGTGTGGATTGTTTATGTTGTAGAATTGTAGCTATGATTGTCAGCTAAACCCTTTAGCTTACCAAGACAACTTCTACGTCATGCAAATGCTTTTGGAAATTATTCTGTTTGCATTGATGTTGTCCTTCCAAATGATCCACCTCATTTCATAGTATTGGTTTTTGTGGCTTAATGAGCTGCATCCACTTGATTCAAATGTTTTCCTCATAAACTCTGTGCTGTATGTTGATAGCTATCTTCTGATGTATTAAAATATGCCCTTTTCATTGCTTTCCTCACAGTCACAGAGAATAGCTTTGTATTATTTTTCATTTTAATAAAGGCTGTGAAAAGTTTAGACAGCCCTCTGTATTTCTGTAGAGTTAGAAAAAAGATCTTGAGAATGTTTCCATCGACACACTGATAACTACTCGCATGCCCTACGCTGCTATTTCTTCCAGCACATAAATGATGTCTAATACATGCCACCAATCACAATTTTAAATGAAAAATAAGTAATTATAAATAGTTTTCAGGCTGAGTACGTTGAAGTCTGTATTTGAATTTGTAAAAAAAAAAAAAACACCTGAGTGATAGACTTACAATAGTCACAACCAGTTGCAAATGGTTTGTGAAAAAAATGGGATATCTTCATCATGTACCATGTTCATGATGAATGAATCAATTTGTTCTAGTGTTGAGAGGCACCTTATACTGATTTTTATAGTGTATAAGCAGTGTTCACTGATTTGGATTACTTTTTGCTTGCTCAAATCTGTGTGAAAGATTATTGTCTAAGTATCTGCAGCTACTTTTATAAGATCCTTTATAAGAACAATGTAAAAGAGAGAAGCTTAGATAGAAATAATAGGCGAAAACTGACCAAAAGGAAACCAAGGATAAATATCTGCAATGTCTAGGCATTTCTTTCTTCTTTAGGTAAGTTAATTAAAACAAAAGTTTTGAAATACTATGTAATGCAAGGAGGCAAAAGAAAGTATCAAAATGCTAAACTTGTTCAAAGAAGTTAACTGCTGTCATGCTAACAGATAGGAATAGTTTGTCAGGTTTTGATCTCTTAAAAGTAGGTGATAGCTTGCGCACAGTAACACTGTTTTGTCATAGCACTTGTGCTGTTCTTTGAGCCAACTATTTGAGTGAACAGAAAACTGAGATAATTTTAGAGGATATTAGACATTGTAATAAGAAAGAACTCTCTGGAATATGTTCATGGGTCACTTCAAAAATTATCCTTGTAAAAGGCAATATGACTCCTTTTTGAAAAGAAAGTGTTTCTTCAAAGGTTAAAACTGTATTGACAGCTTCTATGATTCAATAACTTTTTTTTCAAGATAAGGCCTACATAATTTCAGATGTTGCGTGATTTCCCCTGGATAAATGAATGTCAGAAAATGGAAAAGGCTCATTTTCTAAGCCTGAGTGGCAATTTTCTTCTTATGCTGTCATATGGATTAAGTGCTTGCCATTTTGAATTGTGCTGGCTCAAAAAAAATTTGGGCCAAGATTAATGAAATCAACAAAAATAATGTTTGTTTCCCTAGACATTTTATTGACATTCCTAAATGGCCTGTCAGTTCTCTTTCCTGAGATCATTAGCTTTCTGATACAGTTTGATCTCTCATTTGAAGGGCTCTAACTTCAAAGCTGCCCTTCTCCTGGTTGTACCTTGCAGCACCTTCTGAAGGACAAGAGCCTGTTCTCTCAGTAGAACTCATTAGAGAGGATAAACAGTCCTGGAGACATGAAATTATCCTAGAGAAGTCATCAAACTGTATTCATGATTTCAGGACTTGTAGCAGATCTGGGTGATGAAGGTGGGGCTCCAGCCAGGGATAAGTTGAAGATGTACGAGAGGTTAGTCTGTCTTGGCAGCCACATGCTGAATGCAGGCATGACCTCACTGTGCAGCCCAGATATGCAAAAAGATAGGCACTGTATTCAGAAAGGATCAATGTCTACTGGGTGACTTAAAAACAGTAAAGCCAAGGGGAAATAATACTCTAATTAAAAAGTGAATTGCTATAACTTGTCTTTACAGGGACATGAGACAGGCCTAGCTTCAGCAATGAGGAGCTGCTGGGATTAAATCAGCCTAAAGTCCTTGTCTGGATTTCATTGTATTTCTTTGCTCTGCCACTGACAGTAGCACGGGTATTGTTAATGTGAACCACGTGCATCTGTATATGCTGAGCCCAGTTTGAATGTACGGGGGTTAACTGGGAACATGGTATCCACCAGAGGTGGAGGGCAGGGACACTGGGATGTTGGCAAGTATGAGTGCAGTGTCAAAGTGACTCTTGCTGCTACTGCTGCTGCTGCTGCTGCTGTCAAAAATGTCAGGATGGTCATAAGGATAAAAATATCAGAGCATCAACTTGTTAGAGGTAGAAGTGTATTAGAATATTGATGTCATTCATTAAGTGATGTGTGCACCTATGTGGCTACACATACATGCATGTAGTTATATATTTTCAGGAATATCAAATGTTTTTGTGCACCTATGAGGCAAAAATATTTGTCTACAGGAGCTCACATTGATGCTTTGGGAGGGCTGACTTGGAACAGAGACTAGACAGAGCTAAGAGAATGAAGTAAGCGTTCATTAAAAGGCTTTTAAGGATACACTTTGGGCAGTACAAGAGCCTGGCCAGGGCTACACCCAAGATGGCCTTAAAATGGTCACAAAATGGATGACTGGTTACACTTTTATAAGTTTTGGTCCATTTGCATATTGGGGTTGAATTGTTCAATTACAACTTCAGGTTGTGAGGTCTCATCCTTCTTGTTTTCTCTCTTCAGTCCACTGTTGTTTATGCTTTTGGGCCTAAAAACTTCTACCTGTAGTCCCTTTCCTTTCAGCAGGAAAAGGATTTGTTTCATCTACCTACACCGTGAAGAGAGCTTACTAACACCTAATATGAGGCTCAGAACTACACACTTAGCCAGCACAGAATCTGAAAAACATGAAGGCTAAAACTTAAGGCATCAACATGATGCATCCAGGGCAAGCTCATGAGGCATATGGACAGAAAAGTGAGGTTTGGGTACGGATTCTTGCTCACATTGCCAAGAAAGCCTTTGAGGTCAACACAAGGCTAAGCATAGAATTAAACTATGCACTGAAACCAGAGAGCATGCATAGGAGTATAATGTAAAGTAAGACCTCTTAAGAATAAATTTGCCCTTGGCTGTTGTTATTTAACACATCTATAGCATATATTTTTAAAGGTATTTCACCCTCGTCTTACTGCCCTGGCATGTCGTCTGAACCTCTTGGTGTTCTGCACCAAGGCAGAACACCAGTTATGATCCAGTATAACAGGTAATCTTCAGATGGAAGCAGACATCCTAGTGGAATGGATGTGCAAGATAGAAATGGAAGCATGGGATAAAAAAGAGAATTCACTAATTTCTCATTTTCCACTAAACCTGAATATAATGCCAGAGCTGGTGCTTAGCTGCAGAGTAAGAGTTCTAAGTTTTGGCAAGCTTTTTTCCCACATTTCTTGTGAAATGTGGGAAATCATGGATCACTTTGTTTGCACTGGCCAAAGGGCTTCAGTGACAGTCCAATAAAGACAAAAAGTATATCCTTATTAGAAAAGATTTTCCTTTTCTTTTGCTTTTCCTTTTAAAAATATATTTTCAAATTTTCTGTGAAAGCTTGAAAGCACCTTTTCCATATACTTTTATTTTTGCACTTTTTTTGAACTTCTGAACCTTTTAATACCTACATCAATTTCCTTAGAGTTTGGCTAGCCTTCCAGAAGCAGATGTGAATTCACCAGCTGCTTTATTATCAAAACTGAAGATGTAATTCTACAAATGAAGTGTGCAGAATGTCTGTTTTATGACAAGTTAGTTGGAAGCTCGAGATGGGCAGGTTATACAGCATTTATTTACAGAAGGCAGCAGAACACCGGGCAAACTGAAGTTTCAGCATGTTTGTGATAGCAAGGCTGTGTGTAACACGGCTCCCCAGTGAAGTGGTGACCCTCTGTGATGTGACGCAGAGCCTGAGTTTAGTAAACAGAGGGTTGGAGCCTCCTGTACCCTGCCAGGCCCCCCTGTGTGCAAAGGGACCCTGTGGCTGATCTCCCTGCTGCTGTGATTGGCATACCCCCCCGTTTATGCTGCTTTTCATGATGTTTTATTTTTCCAGTAACTGGAACATATATGGACAAGCTGGCTGTGGTGCAAATAATATAACAATAAAAAAACAGGCTTGGCTAGTAACACCCAATGTTTTGTTAATCACTAATTACAGCCCATGTGAGTTTTGGTCAAGACTTTATCAGATGTTTGATGTGTTTTAGGAAGATAAGTGTGGTTGTACTGGATCAGAGCAGAGATCCACACAGCTTGGTGTTCTGGCTACTAAACTGGCCTGAAGATGTGGGGTTTATGAGAATAGAAAAATTACTTTCCCTAGTATTCCCAGTATTCTCCCCAGTTTTCTCTGCTCTGCAGTTTAGGGTTTTCTTGAGCCAGGGTTTATGTGCTTGTGCATACCAGCCTTCATTGCATCTTCAATTACTTTTTCTAATTATTTTCATTATGGTTTATGAATAAAATAGATGTTTATCCATGATTCCTGAATTTTTGATGTGTGCTTCATTTCCCTCAAAGAAAAAATAAAGTTTAGAGCCTTACAATTTGTAAGCATTGGCTGAAACCTAAGCCTATTTAAATGAAATAAACGAGGAAAAAAACCTTACCTTGACTGCCCTGGAGATTTTTTTTTTTTATTGAAACCAAAATTACCTTCTAGAAAGCTGTTTTCTCAGTGCACAAAGGACAAGGAAAAAGGAATCTGGTTTGAAAAGGATGAAAGAAAGGAACTGTCAGTGGTCCTATTTTCCTATATAAGTGCATAGGACTGGTCCTTATCCTGATCTAACATCTCTGAAGAATGAGAGCTTTCCAGTGTACTCCAAAATGAGTGAATTGGTTTGGTGGAACAAACATATACAAAACCAACCTATTGGCCAACTGAAACCAATGAGAAAATGTGAATAAATAAAAATAATGGAAACTCTGCAGAGCAGCTTTTTCTTCTTTGTCCATGATATTTTCCTTGTAAGAAATATGTATCTTCTTCCTTTCCCCATTCTTAGAGGGAGAAGCAAGGAAGGATGAGAACAGACCTAGCATAGCTGCTGCCTTTCCTGAAAGCAGCCTGGTGCTGCTTCTGGTGGTAGCAACTTGTAGTGTAATATTCATAGACTTCACAGATTTCACTCTTTCTTCCTGCTTTGCCTTTCCACTTCAGGCACCCACCCTCCTCACCAGGCCTGGGCATCTCACCTGAATTTGTAACCCATTCCTGAGCCAAGACTGCCAAGATGGCTTGGAGGGAGTAGCAAGAGGTGCTGTTTCCCAAAGCACCAGGCAAGCTGTCAGGAGGTGAGCTTCTGGCTCAGCCTTACTATCTTTGAGGAGCCATGCTATTTTTCCTGTGCCATCCCTCCCTAGACATAATTTTCCTTTCTGTGTACTGTCATCAGAAATTGTTTTACTCAATGCAATCCTTGAATAATGGAGAACTAGGGAAGAAAATTCAAATGCATAAGAATTTTTTGAAATGCTGAGGTGTTAATATGGTGAATGTTACTGAAGAGCCTTGGATAAAGATTTGCTGTTCAAATAAAAAACACCCAGCAGTCTTTATTAATCAAAACTTGAGAATTTCCCAGGTACCTTGTCTGGCTGTAAGCCCCAGGCATGTCTTAACTTCATATTAAGATGAGATGTTTGTCTAGCAAGTTTCTTCTGTCCGTTCTCCTCTTTCCTTATCATCTTTTCTTTCATATCTCCCTTCACTTGTTTTTTTTTGGACACAAAATTCAGAGCATGCCTTGCATGGGAGCCCTTGCCCTGTCCTGGTAGTGGTCAGTTGTGCCCAGGGAAACAGAGCTTCTCAATACACTGGACATCAAAAGGAGTGCCTGGACGCATTAAAAAACAACTTCCTAACAAGGCTACCAAGGTTAATGAGTTTTCCTCTGGCAGTTGCAAATTCATTTTGCTCTCATCTTTCCCCTCCTCCCAACTTGTGTAATTTTAATCAAGTTTCTGTAAAATACTGTTCGAAATTGTTATATGCTGTGAGAGTGATTATTGCTTACTTGTAGAATGAGTGAAAGGAGAAGGGAAGCTGATTTTTGCAATTTCCACAGGAGATTATATCCACTTTTCCTTAATCCTCAACATATAAGGTCACCAAGCAGAGAGTTACAATTTGAAAAGCAAAGTAGGTACAATTTGAAATGCCTAAGTGATTGGGAGTTAAACCGTGGCCATGTCCTAACCAGACAAGCCTCAAAGATGAAGGAAGGTACTGTCTGGCCATAAATTTTGTACTGGTCTGGCCATAAATTTTGGTATTACTTAAAATATTTGAATACCAGAATGTCTTGCTGACATTCATTGAAGCTGTATTGCAACCTCAGTCAGCCTCTAAATACTCTCAAACATCCCAGCAGTCATACTTATACACTTCCTCTTCTAGCTGATGTGCTAGTATAAGACTTTAGCTGTCATTTTGATATTTTAAAATTAGTCACCACACAGCTTACAAATATTTAGAGAAAATCCTTAATGTCAAATCTTCCTCCCACATAAGGAAGAAAATTTGGTATTTCTCATTATACATTTGTTTTTCAGAGAGTTAGCTCCTTATAGATCCTTATCCCAATTTTAAAGTCATCCTGTCGCACATTTATAACAAATTTCTATTGATCTCTCTTTTGAGTAACTTCTTTCACAATGTTAAGAGTAATAAACATATTTATTTTGGCATACATACTCTCCCTGCTGTGTAAACACACTGAGAGATGGCTTTAGGAAGATCCTGTTTTTCCTGTGCATGTGGGTGGACAATGTCAGGTCCTAACCAGCTGAAACTGAAAATTCAGAGAGAATTTCTCTCTGAGAATTGAGAGAGAATTAATTGCCGGGGCCACCCCGGCGGGCTGTGAGCACTCAGATCTGACTCCGAACACACTCACCCTGCCTTCGTGCCCTGCAGTGGCAGGACCCACCAGCACCGTGCCTCCCTGTTGCAGTATGTTTCTATGTTAAATAGGGTGTTTTGCTGTCCCCTGTATTAATAATTTAGTCCTAAATTGTACCTCCCTCCCTTCCCTGTACTGTTACTACTGTCTAGATTGCATTCACTTGTTTAGCTGTCAATCCTTCCCTAACCCTGCCTTTTCTTCCAGACTGTTCCCTATCCATCTCCCAATTTTCGATGCCTTATTAGTTGTTTAGATTGTTCCCCTCCCTCTATGTTTCTTTATTGTTTTCAGTACTGTAATCCTTGATTATTCCCCTCTCCCTATTGAATCCTTACCCTGAACTCTGTCTCCAAAGCAGTCCCTTAAAACCCACTGTCCTACCCGGAGAGAAAGACTTTTGCTTTCACTTTTCTTCTAGAGCTTTTTAGGTCCTAGTCTCTGCTCTGTCTTCGAGTTAGGTTGTGTTTTAGGTTACGCTTTTATAACAAACGAATCTCGGAGCTCCAAGCTACGCCCGTCGCGCATCCTTGCCGCTGCCCCACCGCTGATGGCCGGGGACCCGCAGGGCCCGGGGGAGCGTGTCACAGCCCCACAAAGGAGCAGTAACATCGGAGCACCTCTCCCGGGTTTCCCTGCCCCAGCGCAGGCAGGGGCGGTGCAGAGCGGTGCAGAGCGGTGCAGAGCCGTGCAGAGCCGTGCAGAGCGGTGCAGAGCCGTGCAGAGCCGTGCCCCCCCCGCCAGACCCTCCGGGCTCGCTGCCGAGAGCAGCGCCGGCCGCAGCTCCCGCCCGAGCGGCCCGGGAGCGGAGCGGGGCTGCGCACTGACCCCGAGCGCCGCCGCTGGGCGCCTCTGGAAGCTTAATTAAGAGGGTTCAGGCCACAAGTGAGAGGCTGAGGAGATGAAGTTGCTAATGCAGCAAAACCCGTGAGCGTTCAGTTTGTGCAGTTTTGCAGGGAAAATGGTAAGGTATCAGGTTTTGAACAACTCGGCAAGGAGCCAAAGCTGTCCTGACTTTACGTTCAGTCTCCGGCGATTTCTGTGCAGATACAGGCAGCCCATTTCGCCTTGTTCTGTGTTACCCCACACGGAGCATGAGCATAGCAACTGCTTGTTATCGTGGGGATGAGAATTGTCAAGCTTAATTTTATCGAGCTGTCCTGTTCCTTTATGCACCTGAGATTTGTATCTTATGACCTGCCTAGATAATTTTTCATGCATACAAACAATCTATACAACAGAAACTCACAGTCTATTAAAGAAAAATTACAGTCTATTAAAAACGAAGAGAAACACCTTGGTGTAAATTTTCCGTACTATTGTAGCAGCATATTTGTGTGCACAGATATCTATTAGGAAAAGAATATTTGCTTTTTTATACAATGTTTTATAAGTGTTATAAGAAACAACTGGAATCAAACACCCACAAATTAATTAAAATCTTATGTCACCAGTTCATAATATCATATGTATTTCTGTCAGTGGAATAACTTAATCATAATTTTTCCCCATGACGTGTCAATTTTTATCCATTATCATCATTATTGTTATTGTTTCTCAGCATGTGTGCCTGATTTTAACTTTCATTCCTAGTCACTACTGTGTGACATCTCTGTTGCACAGCTGCAGCCCTTGTGAGTGGCAAACTGACACTTTTTCTTTGCCACCCTCATTATTGTCACCTCCATTATGAGTTTCATAAACAGCTTTTCCTGCTAGGCCTTCCGTCACCCTAACCCACTTTAGCTTTGCTGGTTTTGTTGCTAGCACACATCTACTTCTGAACAAGTTTATTTCCTCCTCTACCGTGAGCAAGTCAAGTTGTGCTGAAATGCCCAGTGCAGCAATAAGAATGGAGATGCTCATTATAAGCACTACAGTAATAAAGTTGCTTTAAAATTTTAGATAATACTGAATTTCAAACCTCTGGGGAATGGTAGCGTGACGAAAATCTTCTTATAAGACTTTAGTTAACTTTGGTTACTTCTTTCTAAGATTTTGAGTTGTAGGTCATTGGAATAAATCCTTCCTTTCACTACAGCACACTCTGGAAACTGGCCCTGAGTGAGGTGCAGAGTCTGATTTAGCTACGGAGAGTGATGATTTTCTCTTTAGTGGAAAGAGAGGAAACTCCATAGTGTAATTTTCTATATAGAGTTAGCAATAGGTGAGTATAGAGAAGCATTTTTAAATTTGCTATGCATTAATGAATCCTTTTGTTAGTCTAATAGACAGCAAGATTTCAGTTTCACTGAGTAGTTGTGAATTATTGACAAGAGGTTTCAAAGCAGAGACTGCAAACCCCAAAATTTCGGAACCTGTTCCTTTCTGGAAGTAACTAACAATAACTTTTGGGCTTCCACAATTCCACAACTCTGTGACCTTCTTGCATGTGATCTCTTGATTTTCAATGACTCTTTTCTGTACAGATGGGCATGTTCTTAGCTGTAAATTCTTTGCAGCTATTTTAAATCTATTTTTGTTTGTATTCATCTTGGAGGAGTTTCTTACTTGTATATTTAATATAAAATATTTGCAAATATTTTATATTTGCAAATTATAGGTAAAAGATGACATATATTATTGGAAAGTATTTCTATCCCAGCCAGAAATTATCTTCAAATGTCCACAGTGATTGGAAGAATTTACCTTATATAAAAAAGTCTGAGATAGATGAATGAGGACAGAGAAAAGCACATCAATTTTTTTTTAATATGGTATGAATGAGATGTTATATTAGGCACAAATTGTTCTCAAAAATACTGTTTGGAGCTGTTTATCATTTAGTAATAACACAATATGCAGAAGTGCTATTGCTGTGATAAAAAAGGGTGAAGGAAAAATTCTGCAAGATATTCTGATGAAAAAGGACACCATTCATCATTAATCACACATGTATCATTAATATATGTATCATTAATCATACACGTCATCCTGGTATCCAGCTGGAAAGGGGGAAAAATATAATTTGGGTCTTTGACTGAAAGTGAAGATAAAATAAACCAAAATATTTAGGAGTAAGAGAAAAACATAAAGGACAAAGTCTGACTATATAAATTTGAAAGACCATATCTCAAGAAAAACATTACTCTTCTTAGGATTTGTATCCTGGATGAAGCTAGAAAAGCCACCGTTTTCTGACATTTCAGGTGCAAAAGGATAAAATTCCAGTGCAAGGTCTGCATATGCATCAACTTCTCAACTGAATTTTTACAGGGTTTTCTTGTAAGCAGAGCTGGGCTTCCAGAAAGAAATTAAGAATAACAAATTTGATTATACCAGGAACATTCCTCAATGTGTTTAGTTGTCTGCTTTGGAGGTGTTTTGGCTTGCATTTATCACACTCAGCAGACTTAGGGAGCTGCTGTTTCATAAGCCCCTCAGCCTCTTCTTTAACTCACCAGTTTCAGCACTTCTGAGAATGGCCAGTCCACCTGCAGGACGGGCACTGACTTGCCATGCCCCACTGAAAAAGCACAAAGAAATGCAGAGCAGTCCTAGTCACACTGATAGTGACAAAGTTGTGAAACCATAGTTTGATTTTTACTGCTTCTATTTCAGATTATTCTTCCAGGTGATATTGGGACAGTTGTCCTTCAGACTAGATATGAGGTATCTTTAAGTTAGCATTAACAGAATCATTATGGCAATATAAAACTTAGAGCGGACTGCTAAACCTGTTCAATTGCATGTTAAGCTTCTTAGATGGGTTTTATAACCTGCACTAGGAAACACAGAGCTGTATCTCTGCTGCTGGCAGTTCTGTGAGAAAGGGAGGTAGGATATTCTGGTTATACTGGATGGTAACTGCACCAGACATATCCCCAGGTCCCATAGGAAAGTGATGTCTCCTACCACAGATTTCTGGCTAGGGGGAGAAATGTACCTCTAAATGTCCTGGATAGAAATCTCTGTTTGAAAATATCCAATAAATTTCTCTGTTCCTTCAGGGAGAAGCAACTGGAAAGGAACTGGTTTTTAATCTCTGTTCAATTCATTGTTGCTGGTGCCTTGGAGATGATAATGTCTCAGTTGTGATCTCAGTACAGTGAGCTACCCAGGCAGGCACAGTATCTGTCAGCTTGCTTGGGCTTGTCAGTGCTGTTCCATAGTTTCTCTTACCTTTTATGCAAATTCTGATTAATGTTTTAAGAAAGATTTAGGTTGTCCTCGAGGAACTTCTCTGTAGTTGATGTCATCACTGCTGATCACATTAGCACAGAGGCCTGCAGACTGCAGCATGCTCTGAGATGCCACCTCTCAGGCACAGTGATTTGTAATTAGCTTCTGAGCAGGCCAGGTGAGGTGTCTGGCCCTTGAGGGTCGTTTCTACTCGACAGCAAAAAGTTATTTAGCAAATTAGTGCAATACATTGAATTTTTTTTTCCCACTGAGGTGTTAGGCTTAAAACAAATGTCTTTCATTTCACCTATGTAAGATGGTCATTACGGCTCTAGATAAAAACAATATTAATAAAAAGAGACAGTTATTGCCAGCTCAACTGCCAAAAGGGAAAAGGGGTCAATATGGTCCTTTTCATATCACCATAGGCTATTTTCTCAAGGCCATCTGTACAAAGAAAAACATAAAGTTTCAAATTGTTTTTCTATTTCTTACTCTATATGATGCCATGTGTTATCAATGAAAGGCCACTGCATATCTGACAACATCTAACTGTGTAGTCTCTTTAACATGATTCTCTAGGGTATTGTCTCCTGTACTGTGTATCTAAAATATGACAGTGTGTTAGTTTTCTCTCTTATTTATCTTGGTTTATCTTGTTCCAGCTGTGAATAAGATATATGTTTTCTCTTGTACTTATACTGTTAAGGATGATAAAAAGCACTGTGTGGGGATTCTCATAGTAGCATGGGGAGTTGAATAAACAGGTATTCAAGGCCAGGTTGAGAGAGGCTTTAAGCAACTTGGTCTAGGGGGATGTGTCCCTGCCCATGGCACAGGGTTTGGAGCCAGATGATCTTTAAAGTCTCTCCCAACCCAAACCATTTTATGATTCTGATTTTGGGTATCAATGTGACCTGAAGACAAAGCTAATTTCATTGAAACTGTCACTGTCCTCTTTCAAGGAACCAAATAAAAGTGAAGTGCACTGAGGTGGTCACTCCTTGTGTAAAAAACCGTAAGGACCACCCTTACAACACATGACAGTGTTGGCTTTTTCTCTTTATATCCAGCTTCTCCAGTTTTGTCAAGCATTCAGCACTATAGCAATTCTGTTAGAGGAACAGATGTGCTAGAAAGTAATAAAAACCAGAGGGTTTCACTTTAGGTTATTGAACTGAGTATGTGTCATCTGGATAGTCACGATAGGTTATCATCTGATAAGTATTTGTCTGCCTCTTTGAAAACAGATGGGAGATATAGCACTGTTCCTTGGAGGAAAAAGTGTTCCCACTTCAGAAACTTCATTTGGCATTTTGTGTGGAAATAAAGCAGTCACTCTAGATGATATCAGAAAAATATGCTACAGCAGTGACCTGGTGAAGCTGGAGGGTCTGAGCCAGTGGAAAATAAGGAGAAAACTCTTGCAGAATAAAAGTCTGAGAGATTTACTTATTTCCATTTGTTAGCATTAGCCAAAAGTTTTGCCCAATGTGTCATGCTTTAAGATGAGCAAAAATATCTCCATGTGTCAATGCTTCTTCCTGTCCACCCCTCACCAGGACTCTGGTTTTAGGAGAAAATTTGTCTTGGATTCTGGGTTCAAAGCTGCACTGTACATTTTCATATGTATTGCCCTTTGTCAATAGGCAGCTGAGACCTTCGGATGTTTTACCAGTAAAAGCTAAAGTCTTCACAGTAACTTTCACCTCAAATTTTATTCCACTAGTTCTTATTTTGCTGTTGGTCTCCTGGGATCCTTGAGCAGAGTAGAGACTTTTACAAATACCTGAGAGTCCTTACTCTAGCAAATAGCCCTATCATGACAGAGCTCAAGCTACTTACCCTACTATCAATATCTTGCTTCTAAATGTTTTTATTCAATAGCACTTGACTACTTTGATCTCCTTTCCTTCAGGATTATTCCTCCACTGAGAGCAGCTGTGCTCAGTCCAACACAGCAAATGATTTTGCCTTCAGTTGTTTTCTGCCTGTGCACACAGAGATCTAGTTACAAGATGCATATATAGTGCTTGATAACTTTTCCTTCCACAGCTTCTGAAATTATTGTTGTTAATGGTCACTCTCATAAAGGTTTTAGAAAAAAATGAAGATTTCTGTATTATATACACAATCAAGTTGCAAAATCCACATGAAAGCTGCTAGGTTTTCCTCTCTCTTCCTATGGGAAAACTGTTCTTTAACCTCAGTGCTTTAATGAATAAGAAACCTTCATCTGGATTCCAATCCAAAGCAATTTCTAGTTAACTTGTATTTTCTTCTTAGCATCTGAACTGCATCTTATGTAGCTTTTTTGCACTTAGCCCTTATGACCGCACTGGGATTTTTGTAGAACACAGAAATTATCTGTTGTACTCAGGATTTAAGAGAGACATGAACAGAGTTTTTCAGTGATTGAATCAAAACCACGGAAAGCATTTTTTTGTAACATCTGTTTTGACACCCCTCCCTCCTTTAGACATTTAAATTGTCCAAGAATGAAATAGTTTTCTTGCTGTTGTTATTTTATCAAATCTTTCAAGTTTTTAAAGCAAAATGTCAAAACAAAGTATTCCAACATCCAGGAACAATTAATTTTTTTCAAGTGATATGATAGTCCATTTTTAGTGAACAAAGCTATAATTAGTTGATTTAGTATGGATAATAAAATGCCAACCTGTGTTTAGAAATCTACAGTAGCCAGAAACTCTCTCTTCAGTGTGCGATGCCACTGAGTCTAAAAGTTAATGTACTGGTGTTTCACAAGATATCTGTAGATAGATACTCCACTGTTACCTACAAATGCTATATTAGCATCTGAGAAATTCCATCTTCAGCAGCCAGGTCTTTAGGTTCTTTGAGCTACATTTTGGTATATTTTACCAAGCAGATGCTAGAGAAAATGGAAAATCTGAAAAACTTGTTTTGAGTAAACAGCTCAAGAGCTGTATTTTTCCAGTATGGATGTGGACTTTCAGGCTGAAGGGATGAAAGGAGCTAAAGAAGCTAAATGTAGTGTAGCCTGCCTCAGGTTCTGAGGCAGAGCAAGACTGTCTTGTGCCAGGGGAGATAGCACTGTGCAAACCTCTGTCAAAGTACCGTACACTTCAGGGAATTTTGTAGATGCATATGAATAAAAGAACGACTTTGGAGCGCTGCTTTGGGAAATGGCTTTGTAGTGCTTGCTGATATTTGACAATGTCCCATTTTTTCCTAACATCTGTGGACTCTAATTTATTCTGGCAGAGTCCTAATGTGAAAAGTTATGCATGTTTGTAAGCAGGACATATAATGTGATGCTGAAATAGTACGAGAATTTCCTTTGTGTAGAACAGACTTTGGTGATTACATAGAAATAAAAATAGGAAAGGAAATTCAGTATCTTGAAAACAACACAAATAATGTGGAAAATCAGGACTTTGTGAGCTTCACGTTTTCCTTTGGAAATGCTTCTTACTGCAAAGCCTATGTGAATAGAGAATAACATGACAATTAACCTTGCTTGGGTCAAGTGCAATCTGCACTTGTGATCACTCTTGAGCACTTGATGGTAATTTGTTTCATTGGAATGCGCTGTGCTGTAGGGGCACTGGGGAAACCTCTCTTTGATTGCAAGACTCTCCAACCTAGGGCAGGCCAGACCTCGGCCCTTGGTGCAGTGCCTGGTAACTTGTCATACTCCCTGAACTGAGGACAACAGGACTGAGTGCAGTAAATGCATCTGCGTCTGGGACGTGAATAGATCCACTTCCCTGCTGCTAGAAGCCTGACTTTTATATTGTATAATACTTGTGGCAGCAGGATGATCAAACTTACAGAAGAGATATTTGTTAGGACTGGTGAGAATCAGGCACTTAGTACTAACTGAAAGGCAGTACAGATAAAGATGCTGAATTTGAAATCCTCTGATAAAAACCCCAGTGAACAGTAGGAAGCATTTAACAATCACTGTGCTTAACTGCCCTATCATCATTTACATAGAGAGCTGTTCAAAAGAAAGGATAGAATTACAATGGGGGAACCTGGCAAAATCCTGAAAGCTGCTTTTCTTTTAGCTCACAAGCAGAAATGCATCTGGAATATACATTTCCACATTGTTCTTTATAAGGCTTTGATTTTGAATTCACATATGGTACTTAATTTGCATTTTTCATACAGTCATTAACGCTTGGTGAACTTGAAAGGTCTAGAAAAGTATTCAAAGGCTTGGATACTGCCCAGAAATGTATTCATGCTGTACTGGCCTGGAAATCTGGCATAATATCTGCAGCTTGGATGCTGAGCTGGGATTTCAATTCTTTCTTTTTGAGGTATTTTAATAACAGAAGGCTGCTTCTCAGGCTTGTTGTATGTTTTATGCTACTTATTTCTGTGAATCATTTAGCTGTTGGTATAATTTTGATCACATTTCTAGCAGAGGTCAAATACAAGGGCATGTCAAGAACAGGGAGCTGCAGGAAAAGAAAAAACCACCCTGAGATCAATGTACCTTGAAGAGAAAGCCAGTAGATTTGGGACTTGAAACTACCCTGGCAAAAAACAAACAAACCAACCAACCAAAACAAACGAACAAACAAATCAACAAAAAACAAAGAAACAACCCCCCCTCAAAAAAAACCCCCAAAAAACCAAAAAACCAAAAAACCAACAACACCCAACCAAAAAAACCAAAAAAAAACCCCACAGAAAACTGCCTTCTTGATTCTTAATTTAAATCAGAAAGTGCAGGTCCTGTCCATGATAAGGTTGACAGCAGGGTCCCATCCACATACAGGAACTGCTGTAGAGATCAAAGACTTGCAAGAAAGAAGGAACAAAAGCCAAAGTGCTCGAATGAAAGATGCTGGATTATTTTCAGAGGAACGCGCAAGATCATGGGGATTGTTTCTCTTAACGTGGGATTTACTCTCAACTGGATGCCTTTTTGTACTATGCAGAGTGCAGCAACCTTGACCAGCCGCAGGGAAGCTGCCTTTTCCCCGAGAAGACATTCAGCTGCTTAGGAAGATGTGTCTGTCTGAAAGCAAGCCTTAGAGCATGCATGTCTTAGAGATGTAATCTTAGTTTCAGATACCAAAACAAACCACAAAGTATCACGAGGGAACTCTTTCTTTTGGCTCTCCATTCTTATGAAGCAATAAATTACTTCAGATGAGAGGAGCATTGTGATAGTTGATGGGAGATGCAGTAAGGCTTCCTCCCCTCTTCGGATCATACCCCCCATCCAGGGCCACTGAAGTGCAGAGTCTATTGTTCTGCTGCTTTCTTTTCCTTTTATCTGTGCAGCTGTGTTCTCCATCAGATACCATCACGCTGCCAGAGCGATTCTTCACAGTGGGGGTGGGTGATTTGTTAACTGCTTGTTTTGGAGTAGACTATTCGATCATGCAAGTCAGTCAGTCTGACAAAAGAACAAAATAAAGAAACTAATTGATAATTATTCCCTGTACGCCACCCCTCCTCTCGAGTCATAAAAAGGGATACTTCTACAGCAGTGCTGTGTACCTATTTAATCACTTACACCAGCTGATGAAATAAAAGCTCTTGTCCCTTGGCCCCCTGCAACTTATTCTTGTTAATTATTTTTTAATTGTCCTTCCGTCATTGCTCTGGTGCTACTTTGGTAGTTTCTACATCAGTGGGTGCAGACATGACAAATCCGAAAGCTTAGCACAGAGAAGCGTCGCTGTTGCTGCGCCTGGCTCCAGAGGGGCAACAAGCGATGGAGTGTGGCTCAGGGGGCTCCAGGGAACCTTAATGTCTCTGCCTGGCTCCAGGTGAGCATCCCGTGCTGGAACACGCGCTCCTCCATTAGCCGGCTCCAACATTAGGGAGTTAATAACCGAGTGTTTGCAGGGGGGCTGACAGCGTATTTATCAGAACCACCTTAAACAGAGGGGTTCATTGTATCACTCCCTAATCCCGACCGGAAAGAAAAGGTCCCCAGTGTGGTAGAGGAGGCTGCAGATTGTGATGCTCCACGGTTGCTTTCTAAGGGATAAAAGAGATGGGTTAATTTTTGCTGTTGGACAGGTGCAGTGGAGAAGTGAACGTTTTGCTGTGCTATACACCTGCAAGCATACAGAACCTGTGGTCACAGAATATGGGTCCTGATGCAATTTCTCTGTCCCCCATAAATTCCCATTAAAAAAAAAAATATCAACGGAACTTGCTGGAAGATAAAGAGGGAAGCAGAACTGAAACCCTAAATGTGGATGTACAATTGAGGGAAAGGGAAGGAAATGGAAAATAGTAAGAGGCTGGAGACATTAAAACCAAAGCATTTTCAGCATGTGTGACCAAAGCAAGTCATGAGGCACAGAAATAACAAGGCACAGTATTTTCATCAGAGTACTTGTTTATTCCCTCAAAGGCATTTTTTCCCCCACATATGCTTACAAACATATATTGTATTTCACTGTTGTTCCTCAGTATTAGTTGGCAGGTGGTTTATGCAAGGAAGTTCACACTCTGGTCTGCCTTCAGTGATTCACCACACAGTTTACCTGAGGAGAGGACTTGCTGTATGTGAGCCAGACTTTGTGCAAAGTTTGCTGGTTTTGTTGTTTGATAAGAACTGGAACAATTTACCTTATGATGACCATGAGGTGCTCTCCCCCTTCCGTTTGCATTTCCGTTTTAACTGGGAAATTTTACATATTTTCCTGTTACCTTTTAGCAAATAGTTTTGCAAAGGATAGTCTGCCTTTCTGCATGTTCCCAGCTCCAGATTCTAGAGGACATTTTGCAGGACGTTTTTCATAACTAAAATAATCACTTTTCTTGGCATCTTAAAAAGGCAGAGTAGCATAAACCAAAATACTCTTAGAGCTGACATTTTTTTTTGTTGGGTTTTCATGGAGGCCACAGGTTACTTACAGCATTGTTTTGAGTTGACCCTGGCTGGATCCCAGGTACCCACCCACAGCCCCTCTATCACTCCTCTCTGCAACTGGACGTGGGAGAGAAAGTACAACCAAAGCCTTGATTTGAGATAAAGACAGAAGGAGTCCAGCCACTAATTATTGTTGTGGGCAAAAAAGATTTGACCTGGGGAAACTAATCAAATTTATTACCAGTCAAAATCAAAGCAGGATAATGAGAAGGAAAACAAATCTTAAAAACACCTTCTCTTCATCCTGCCTTCTACCTCTTTCCCCCAGGGTTCAGGGAGATGGGAATGGGGGTTATTGTCAGTTCTCACCACGTGTTATTCCTGCTGCTGCCCAGCGAGAGGAGTTCATCCCCTGCTCCACTGTGGGGTCCTTCCTGCACTGTTTGAGGAGACACTCTTTCACAAACTTCTCCAAGGTGAGTCCTTCTCATGGGCTACAAGTTCTTAACGAATTGTCCCAATGTGAATTCCTTTCCACAGGGTGCAGTCCTTCGGGCTTCTCCATTGTAGCTCCTCCAAAGTGGCACAAGTCTTACCAGGAATCCTGCTCCAATGTGGGCTCCTCTCTGTAGGTCTGCAGGTCCCTGCAGGACTTTGCTCCAGCACAAACCTCCCACAGGTTCACAGCTTCCTCTCAGGCATTCACCTACTCTGGTGTGGGTCTCTCTGTGAGCTGCAGGTGGATCTCTGTTCCAGAATAGGCCTCCATAGGCTGCAGGGGAAAAGCCTACTTCAGGGTAGTTGGCATCACAGGCTGCAGGGGAATCCCAGCTCCAATGCTTGGAGCACCTCCTCCTCCTCCTCCTCCTTTTGCACTGACGTTGGGGCCTGAATAGTTGTTTCTCTCACATATTCTCACATCTTTCTCTTCTGGATGCAAATACTTCAGCACAATAACTCCTGTTTCCTTCTTAAATATGTTACCATGGATGCATTACTACCATTGCTGATTGTCTCAGGCTTGGCAATCAGTGGGTCCCTCTTGGGGCCAGCTGGCATAGGCTCTGTTGGATATAAGGGAAAATTCTCAGAGCTAATGGCTCCTGTAGCTCCCCCTCCCAGTACCAAAAACTGGCCAGATGAACCCAATACAGTCCCTTCAGTGCCTTTGGAGGCCATGAAAGCATCACAACAGCTGTTTTTGCTGGAAGAGTAAAGTCATAGGAGAACCTGTTTGAAGGGAACAGAGCTGCCTGCTTGACTGCTCACCATTACATGGTGCACATATATTTAAAGTCTGACTAACTTAGGGCCACAAAAACCATCCTTTTCATAATGTAATATGAGGTTGATGAGGGGCTGCAGCACTTTCATCCAGCATGATGCCATATATGATGGCATGATGCCAGATACTATGCTCATGGTAGTCTCAGGTTATTTTCCTTGTTAAGTTCTTCCATTGGTGAGGTTTCTCAATATTTAAATAGGTGATGCCCACCTAAGAAATGGTGTACAGCCTAAAATTAATCCATATCGTCTGCTGTGACCTAGGAGATCTGTACCTAGATCTGCATTTTAAATGAATAGAAGATTTCCTAAATATCGTCAACCGGGCAGAGTTTACAACTACTTTGTTTTTTTCTTGCTGCTATGAAGGATTGAATTCCCTTTGTCCTTTCAAATCTTTCCTCTCACAGCTCATATTTTTCAAAAAACTTAGTCACAGAGTCATTTCTGTCAAGAAGATCCCAGGGGCCAGTCCTAGCATTTAATAACACAACGAAGAGAAATCGGCAATGTTTAGATTTTCCCAGGAAAACCGGTTTCTAGATTCAAAGTTGGGCAGTCATGGCAAGTTTCTACAGAAGAAAGGAGAACAGTGATTATGAAGAGCAGACAGGAGATGATAAAAAGGTGAGGAGGTGAATACAAGACATGAGTTAGAGGAAAGTCCATTACTTAGTTCTGAAATGGTGACATAAACCAACCTCTCATGTACTGGAAGTAAAAAGGAGAGGTGGTGAGAGCACACAGTACATGAGAAATAGAAGAGTGAAATGTGCAATAAGATAGGTATAGAAGGAAAGACTGTAATTTTAAATAACTTGAGATTCTTAGGACTTTTATTGCTTCTGTAACAATAGGTAATGAATGAAATGCAGATGAGTGATTTAATGAACAAATGTTTCTGACATATCTACTATGCCAGCAATTCAAACTACCTATGATTCAAAACCAGGTCCAATCTACATTCATGACCAGAATATTTTAAATCTAATTAACTAACTCAGATGTAATTACTGATGCAATTACTGTTGCTATCTCCTGATAGTAGAGAATGTGCACAAGACCAAGATACATGGCTCAATATAAACCTTAACTCTCCAGAAGAGGAATGAGATATGGAAACAATTGAGTAATTTTGGATTTTATAATTTATTATGGATGTACACAGCCAAATTTTTCTTGGGATAAAGCCACTGCTGTCAGTTTAATTACATTGGGAGTAAATGTTACCCTCCTCAAGACTTCTGTAAGTGTACAGTTTCTATTAAAGTTGTAACAGATCAATCATGGAAAGGTCTTGGCAGAAAAATCGGTAGGTAGGTAATAAAAAAGATAAAGGACACTGAAATGAATGGAATGACATGCTGCAGGATATTAGCTTTATGAAAACAACTTTGTCCAATAAGAAAAGTTAGGTAGTGGCATGAGACTGAAGCAGAGAACCCCAACCTCTGACAAAAATGATCATTGCTGTTTCTGAGTGAAAAATATTGTGGTGGAAGTGGCAAGTGTTTTCAGTGAGAGATGCTCTTTTACGATTAGAGTTGCTTAAATCAAATGAAACAGACATATCGATTATGCAAAATTTAAAGATTATCCATCCATCCAAAAGCTGATGGTCAGACTTGCATTTAAATTGCTGAGCTGGGGCCCACATAATGTGTTTCTGGTTTGGAGCTGCAGCACAGCCCTGTCAGTGCCCTGTGGTCTGCACTGCAGACTCTACTCGCCCTACACCTGCTGTTGCACAGTGAGCACGGTTGAACTGTGATTTGAATATTTCCATGGTTGAGTGCCATGGAAATGCAAAATAAAGTCAAAATCAGCTTGAATGTATGAATTACTAGGTTTGCTTTGAAAGCACCTATTCTGCAGGAATGTGTGTGTGGTCTTTGATGGCTGTGGAATAGCACGTTGTCCTTGTGATGCCCCACGTGTGGGTGGAGGGGGGCACATGCCATTTTCCTGGAGGAGAGCTGAGTGGATTTTTCTTGCAGCAGTACTTGGTTTGTTTGCAGCTGTGCTTGTCTGCAACTGACTGCATTTATTCTGCCCCTTCATCTCCCTGCTCCTTTCTCTTCTAACTCCTTTTCTTCCTGAGGCTTCCCTTTACCTCTCACCACTGCTACCATTGCTGTCCTCTTGCCCTGCCTTCCTTTGTGTTGTGTCTATCTGGTTTCCTTCTCTTTCATTCTCCAGAAGTTGCCTCACTGTATTCAAAATGAATAGGTCAATCTTCTCCATTGTTGCCTCTCTGCTACTTGGTGGGTCTGACACCTGAGCTCTGGTTGTTTGGGAAGTTGCTCAACTGTTTTTAACTCTTAGTTTTTCCACTGTGACAGACCACAGCAGTAGCTGCTGGGCTTCCTCCATTTCCTGCTCCTTTGCTTCTCCTGAGAAGCATCACTCGTGTTTTTCCTCATTACTCCCTTGTACCTGGTGTTATCAGCAGTTCACCCAGCTCCTCCTAATCAGTTTCCCATCCTAAATTTTGTTTTGGCCTCTCCTCTCCACAGTGTATTGACCATTGTCATAACTTACCTCCAGATACTGGTGAGGCTGAGCTTCTGATGAAACTCCTGTCTCACTGTATTTGCTCTGCAAGTTTGATTCAAGGCAGTTTCTAAGTAATCAGAAAGGATGCATAATACAAATGAAGATCTGTTTGATTCTTTTCTACAGAATAACTGTGTGAAGAAGCTTTGAAAAAAATCAGCAGAGGACAGTGTCCTAAAACTTCTGCATATTGAAAATCTTGACAGTGACACATCCATTATTTTGTGCATAACCTTAAATGTTGTGTGTTAAAAAAAAATAAATCTATATTTATTTATCTATATAATTATTTGATTGTTTATGTGTTTGGTACTATTAGATCTGCCTTGCCAAGGTATCCAGACTGTTACTATCATTGTAATCTGGACTACAACTAGTGTGCTGTGACGGTGATCCCTTTTCTTTAAAACAATGGATTCTGATTCAGTTCCCATTGTGCTGTTGCATTTTGATAATTTGCAAATGGTCCTTTTGGAATTATGATGAGGGAATGTGGGAAACAATGGGAGTACCATAATGTCCTTCTGAAGGTAATTAACTTTCTTTAAAGGAAGGTGGGTGTACTGCCTCATAAAAAATATCCTCTTTAGGAATCACAAAAATGAAAAGAAATTCCTTCTTTCTCACCCAGGACTCAACTATTCATCTCCAAAACCTTTTATTTTCCCTAATTACCCTAAATATGTGCAAGAGGGATCATTATTAATACATAAGTAAATGGAAACATAAAAATTTAATTCTGATATTCCTAATACTGATGTAAATTGAGAGTAGCCCTATTGATTTAAACTAAGTGATTCTGAATGGCATTGGAATAAATGAACCATATGTGTTAAATGAGTTATTTGCTAAAGAGGAAAAGGAGCTACCAGAATTTCCAATCACGCAATTTTGATTTTAAAATGGAGTTTTCTTCTGTCCACAGCTCATTTTTACTGTTGTTGTTGCTTCTTCAGTGTAGTCTTAATGAGGAGCTTATACCATTTATGTTCATTTGCATGGCAGGGAGCTGAACTGCCACAAGAAATTATTATATCTTTGGAGGAGGATTAACAGGAGAAGAAGCTGGGTCATAGAAAAGGAAATCACTTGTTCAAAGTGACTCAAATATCAGAAAATGAGATTAAAAAAATTGTAACAAGCACATTACTCTGTACAAATGTTCACCTCCCGCACCTCATTTTTTCCCCTGCTGTCAGTATTGCTTTTATTTCAGAATAATGCAATGAATTTGTTGCAGATTTATATACTGACTTAAGCCTTCAGAAGTGAATTGCACACACAAATAGAATTTGATTATAAAAAAAAAAAAAGCCTACTTAAATCCTGATTTAGCGGTGAATGTGATAGGGGCCTATTACATTGTCTGAGACCTTAAAAAAGCAGATTGCTGACAGATAAACAGAACATTTGTGAAATGAAAAGCTTTATTTCCATTTCTATATTTCCCATTTTCACTCATTACATGATGACCAAGTACAGAAATATAAATATAGGCCCAATATTAAAAGTATGCTTGCATTCAGTTAAACTATCCATGCCCTTAAAAACCTGAATGAATTGAGGCTAAATACAGAGTTCCTATTTTTGTTAAAATCATGTGTCTGATTTCTATGACAAATGGAGAGCTTTGCACCAATGTCAGCTCTGTGTACTCAGCTGCACATTGTCATGTTTATTATCTAACTTCTTTTGACTGAACTGCTTTGGCTGTTTTTTGCCTTCAGAATATTGTTTTTGTTTGTAAGGGGAAGGGGAAGTTGGTTAATTTCTTGATAGAACCATTATTTACAAAATCCCAAGCCTTCTAATATGGTAAAAGTGAGTAAAAGAAAGTAGTTTCCTTTCCCAATAATCCGAGCCTTCCTTCCCCCCTCTCTCCTGCTGTCTTTTACACCCATTTACTGCATTTTGTTTAAAAATCCTCTCATTTTTGTTTCTAGACCACATAAGTGCATCTCTGCCTGTCAGACCTCCTGCCACCTCCTGTGTTTATGCATCTGGTATTTTAGGCTTTGGTTGTGTAATGACAGCTTCCGCAAACAGCAGACAGATCTCTGAATTTACAGAATGCCCACAGTGAATATGCCTGTTTTTTTCTCTGCACAACTCAGTTTCTGACTGGTGTTATGTGAAGCTGGGATTCTGGGTAGTAACAACCACTGCTTCCACTCACTTTGAGAGAAGATTTATTTGCCTCTCACATTTCTCCCAAAGAACTGCTAATTTTTCCAAAAACAGGAGTGTATATACATGCATATATATACACATACATAAAACCAGAGATCCTTCTCCAGGTACAACATTTATGTATCTTCAAAATGTCTTTTGCATAACAAATGTGAAAGTTTTTACCCAAATTCTAAAATGATGTAATCATAGCAAATACAGTCTGGAAGGGTCCTTGAGACCTATTCATTCTTCTATTGAGACAGATTTAGTTATTCTGAGATACTGTCTCATACATCTTTGCATACTCTGTTCTTAAAAGTATCCCAGTCAAGTGGGTCACTTTCCTTAGTGCTCCTCTATACTATTGCCTAATTATCCTTCTAATTATAGACATTTTTTACCCCTTGTGTTTACCTTACATTCTATTTTCTTAATTTAAAACCATTACTGATTTTCCATGCACCAGAAAACACAAAGAACATTTATCTTTTAAGTATCTGTGAATTGTTAACATGTATGTTTTATTCCCCAACTCAGAAAACTGAACTTCACTTTTTCCCATTTTTCTTCAAGGGGCTATTTTCTCTATTTTTGACTTTTTATTTGTTTGTGTGTTTATTTTCCCCCCCTTATTGTTCTCTTTGGATGCTTTCTGGTTAGCTTCTTTCTTGAGGTTTGGCAGGCAAAAGGACACAATGAGGTGTTGGTTGAGCTGTAACCTCTCTGAGGTATGTGGGAGGCTTTCATGAAAGAAACTTCATTTTACAAATAGGTGGCCTGAAAAGAAACAGGGCAGTGAAGTGGTAATGTTGACTCTGGGTAGTTCCTGAACCTTTTAACTTTGTGGATCCCTTTTGAGAGTGTTTCTGTTTAGATGGAAATTCTGCATTTCATAATTATGCACCTGGTAGTTCCTGTTTAGAGTAATGGTTTGCACTTGTCTTTACTGAATCACATGTATCATATGTTTTTACTCCAACGACTTTTAATGACCTAATATTTGAAAGTATTTACAGCTCCCTATTCCTCCATTATTTTTCTACCCAAATACGTGAACCCAAAAGCATGGGATGAACTGAGCAAGAGGCTTGGAAAATTCTATGAAAAAAATCTCATATTTTCTATGAGACAAGTAATAATTTTCTTGGGATGACTTATGCTTGTTATTAGAAAGAAACTTGGCATGGGCAAGTATTCAACTAGATGCAGACCAAAATCTCATTCAGTACACTAAGGCACCTGGCCATTGGTCAGGGATGAAATGGATAATGATTTACTGTATGAGCTGAATTTTTTTAATCTAATAGAAAGCTGTCTTTCACATCTGTCCCTTGTCTAAATTTATCAGTCTTCACATCTAAGGTAGCAGAGCTCCCTCTCTGTGTCTGTGGATTCTTTTCATTCCAGGGAAGTTGTATCTTCTAACAAGGGGCAGCTGTAAGTATAACTTTGCTAGTAGGTGGCTCACTTGGGAACTTGGGTGTCACACTTTGTTGTGTCACAAACCAGTCTTCACCACTTACAGATGCTGCTGTGCTCTTCAGAAACCTGCTGATCCAAGCCAGCATCATCTGCCTGGGATCAAAATCTGGCCTTTCATCTCTGTTTACCAGAAAGCTGCAATGTCATTTTGTTTCCTAGGACCAATTTGTATCAGTTCTTTGTTCAGCCCTACTGTTATGAAGTGGAAAATTCCATCTGGGGGGCTGTCAGTGGCATAGAAAAATTAGTAAAAGGCTTAGTTTCCATGTCATCAGTGGGAAAGTATTTTATTATTTTGGCCATGGATTTTATGCATGGCCAGAAACCAGGCTTTATCCTATTTCCTTTGTATTGGAGTATTTTCTGATTGTATTTCAACTTCTGTTCCACACACAAAGCTTCTTGTACTTCCTGTAAAGGGTACCTACAGTTTTTGGATATAATTTTCAGTGATGACAGGTATATGTAAGCATCTGTGAAAACTTACAATCTCAGTTGCTGTGTATTTTGCTTCCATACTTTGGCTCTTTTATTAGCAAAACCAATGGACCTGTAATACACCAAAGTTCTCCAGGCTATTTACTAGAACAGATTTAGAAACCAATGCAGTAAACCTTGATTTTTTTGCTTTGCTATGCAATGTGATCATATGTTTTAGCATAGAAATTGTCTTTGTTTTTGAAGGCTGAAGGAACTGGTTATAAAGCACAACCCATAAAAGCATACTGTAACAACAAAAGAGCTTACTGTGACAACATAGAGCAAACAAAGCAGGAAAACATTGCTCCCTTTCAGGGGTTTAATGCAGGTGCTGACACCTCAGTTCCCAAGAAGGGGTCATAATGAATTGGACTTATCTGTTGCAAATTAGATACTTCTGATCAGATTGTCTTTTCAACACCTACACAGCACTACTCTCTATGTGTATCATGAGAGTGTAATTTGTATCTTAGAATAGTACCTGTCTGATTGACATGGCTTTGTGTATTTATACTACACTGTATTTTAAGATCAACAATTCCAGAGTCAAAGATTTTTCCCCTGAAGTAGCATCACTACTTCCACTGCTCGGTAGCACCAAGCACCTGGAGACAGTACATCTTTTCTAACAAATAAAAAGTTTGAATCTGAATTTGGTAACGTTTTAACTTGAAGCCTTTTTTTGCAGTAGAATTTTTCTAGCTGTTTGAACAACATGTCAGTAAAGATTTATTATAACTACTCTCAAGAGATGTCATACTTCTGTAACTCATCTCTTGAAAGAGATAGTCACAGGAATAACAGCAATATTCTGCACAAGAAGTTTGAAAAATGATTGCCAATTTCTGAATTATTACTATGCGTTGGATTTGAACGTATCTTTAGAAACTAACCCTTTTACTGCCACATTACTTTTTATGCCAGAGGTCACCTCCAACACTTTCAGTGAGCTAATGATTTTGTCCTAAGTTAAATCTTTTGGGGGGTTTATAATTACTTTCCAAATTCACTCATAACAGCGCATTTCTGCACAGCAGAACTTTAACAGGACATGATACAAAAGGAGCAGGTCATGAGAATTTTGTAGATATGAGGCTGAAGGGGGTCTTTCTAGGGGGTGAACAGAACCATGATCCTGGCACATGCAGTCCAGGGTACCATCAGGCAGAGGTTGGTAAAAAAGACAGAATGAACCAGCTGCTCCCTTCTATGGGGCAGTGAGCAGGTGCTGTCTCATTCATTGTTGTTATTTGAGCAATGTACTGACAGGCTTGATCTTTTCCTTCCTTGGTTTTCTGCAAGGGACACCCAGGTGGTTCTCTCACATACCTGAGAGAAGAAGAGCTGCATCCTCTTTGGGCTATAGAAAAAGAATGGAGACACTCTTCATGCATTTCTCAAAGGCTGACACTCTGTCTACTTTTTTTGGGAAAGTTTATAGCTTGTAAGTGTTCTATAGGAAAGTCTCAGTGCAGAGGGCAATGCAAGGGCTCCCTCCAGGTGGAAGGCCACATGAAATAAATCTTTTGCTGATCCTCCTCCCTGGGCACCTTCTGAATTCCATGGCCTATTTGTCATGGATAGCTCATCTTGGGTCTTTGTTTTTCTTACTTCAGACTATGACCTTCTAGGCTTCACTCTCATCTATCTGTATGACTGCACCTTTCGACTACAGAATTCAATCTTGCTTAAAGAGTGAATCTTACTTTTAAATTTTGTGGTAGATCTTTTATACTTGGGGACAACTATGGTTCTATCATCATGAATTACAATGGCATAACAGTGACTCATTGGTGCACCAGAAATATGCTTTAAATCTCTTTAACATTCTCATTCCTTTTGCTTTCTTTTTCACAGTGCTTATTCTTCGACTTATAGTTTGCTCCCAGAATTATTTCTTCTCCTCTCTTGTGATGCCTTGCCCCTAGGAACACCCAGATGAAACCTCTCAGGGGCTGCAGGCCATCCACAGGGGCTCTGACTGTGATCTTCACAGAGGGACGATGGCTTTCTGTTCTTCATCTCAATATGGGCAGGAAATGTCTTGCTCTGTTACACAGCCAAGAGACAGGTGCAGGAGCTGATGAAGAACAAGGAGGGATGTGGAGCTGAGGCTGGTGGGAGTCCTTATTTTAAACTTTTTACTTATTTTAAAAGAGCATCCAACAGGGGTTTGTGTCAGGATGGCTGGGACACCAACATCTCCCTTGTAAATTGGGAAATGGGAAGGGCAAGTGGACATAACAATCAAAGCAAGAGAGCTGGATCTTAAGACAGTTGTCAGAGTTTCTTGGCTATTAAGATTAGGTTGCTTAAATGGCAGTTCACATTTCTATAATTCATTTTCATTCTAAATTTTGTTAGCCCTCATGCTATCTTTTTCTTTCTGTAGTATGCCTGTGCATGTAATATATAGTTACGAGGTGTATTTATAGTTAAAAGGCTTTTCTAGTGGAAATAAAGATGACATATTCACAAGAAGTCACAAAGTATTCACAGACAGCCCTAAATGTGTGAATAAGTGGGTCTGGTGCCTAATTATGGTCACCTCCAGCCCTGTTGCATGAAAGATACAACATAAGGAAAGAGCATCTTGAGAAAGCCATATGATCTGTCATGACAAGATGATTCAGAGCTGAGATGTCAAGCAAGGTGGGGAGCAGGAAAGGCTTTTCTTAAGCAGAAACTGTGTTGCAGCCTTGAGTATTCACTTGTCGCTTTCTAACTTACCTCCTCCTACTCATGCTGTGCTGCCAGCCATGAAGCTTGACTTGCAGGCAGTGCTGACAGCTTCCCTTTCCTGGAGATTGCACGGATGTCTTGTCTGAACAGTCTGGCTCTGACTAAGATACATGACTCCACAGAGAGCTCTTCTGGAAATGAGGCCTCTCACTTCATCCAGGTTGCTCATAAGGAGTGTGAAATTCTCCCTAAGGCAAAGAACACAGGTCAATGTATGGGTTGCAAAGAAGAAAAGAGCCTGCCAACTGTCCTCTAGGCACATGTCTAGGAATGATATCCCGGTGTTCTGCTTCCTAATAGTTAAGTGATGGCATTATCTTTATGGCATTATCCTTCCAAAACCCTTTTGCTACACTAATGTCTGCATTCCCAAGGGATAGAGAGCTATATCTCAGAGATGATTTATCAAACGCAACACAAGCTCAGGTCTGTGCAACAGAGTGCAATACTCTTTAGGAAGCTCTGATGAGTCTTTGCCTTGCATCCTTGCAAGAGAGCTATTGAGCTTGAAAGTGATTTTAGTGGTGTCTTCTGTGTGTGTCTCTTTCTGACAGTGCTGATAGATGTTTCCAGGGATCATGACTCTGCAAAGATTCTTATGAATGTACGCAATCTCTTGAGTCCTCTGAACTGAAGGATTTTAAATTATCAGTGATGTGTGCTGACTGTTTCTGCATTTTCCAAGTAAGTTCCCACTAAGTAGCATGATCACTCTTTTGTGATGTTTTGCTTGTACCAGTCTGCACAGTTTTGCCACCTCACACTTGGTGCTCCACAAAAAATTACCCTTCAATATATTTTGCTATTTTGATAATATGATATATTATCTATTCATGTAGTTAAAATAAAACTTTTACCACTCTAGCTGTTGGCATGTGACTGTAGCCCACATAGCATTGGCAGGAATGCTGTCCAGTGGAGTAAATAATGCTTTACTTTTCAGAGCTGGCTGGAGTTTCCAAGACTCTTTGTGACTCTTGCAGAAATTCTTTTTTAGGCAGCAGTACTTGTGGTTTGGTTCTGACATTTCTTTAAAAAGTGAGAAAGAAATGGTTCACGAGGAGTAGTTTCTATATGCCCAATTGGATATCCTTACACTATGAGTAATGAAATATTATCAGGAGAGAAGGATATTGCTCAGCAGGAGAATTCACTGAGAAAAGTGTTCAATGATAGGCTGAGTGATGAATATACTGTAAATATTGCATGTCGGCAAATATTATGATAGTTGCTTAAATCAGGGAAAATACAGCATGATGTAGCGTAACCTAAGTCTTGGAATACAGAGTTATAGATTGGCTGCAGAAAAGCTGACTCATTATTTTTGCCTCTGGCAGATTCCTGTTGCCTGACTGTGTGTCTATTGCCCTTGAGGCAGGACTTGGTCTGTGGGCTGGTCAGTAAAATTTATAGCATTTCTAAAAACGTGAAACTGGAAAATGAATTTTTGAACAGACATATTTTGCACATCCTACCAGAAGCAACTATTTGCTAAGGCTACAAAACCTGTGTGTTACAGATGTCTCCCAGTTTCACCTGAAAAACCTGGCAGAATTTTTTATGCCTGTATACCAAAAGTGCTAAAGGAATGCATCTTGCAGATGATAGACTGTTTTAGAGTTTAAAACAAAGTTAGATCACTGCACAGTAATATCACTTTAATTACAAAAGTCATGTTTAGAGTCTACTTTAGAGTCACTTCTAGTTTTAATGTCTACTTTCACCTAATCCCAGGCAGCTGAAATTAAGTAAGGGTTACTACAAAAAAAGGTTTTAAGGCTACTGGATTTTCTTCATCACTGTAACTTTAAAACAACACTCAGTTAAATTGGTACAGCATTCTCTTGGGACATAAATAACACGGCATTCAACTGTTGGCAAAATAACTTATAAAGAGAAAAAATTAATCATTGAAGGGTTCATTCTTAGATCAGCAGAGGCATGAACAAAACCTATTTGAGCTAATAGGCTTGCAGGCACATCCTGATTCCTTACACCAAATAATGTGTAAGCATGGTCAGATTTCTTCATGCTGAGTATCTGCATCTTTCCTTGAAGTCAGTAAGAGATGTGTTTAGTGTGCGTGGTGCATACTGAACACACACATACATTCAGGAAGAATCACGTTCCATGTCTCTCTTCTGTAGGCGCTGAATAATCATACCTTTTGTCTCCAATGGAAACTGAGGGTGCTCAGTTTTTTGCCTAAATGGAGTTAATAAACAATGAAAGGAGATATTTTTAGCTCTGTGAGCTTTGCTCATTAAATGCAGAGATGGGTACCATGAATTGAAGTATAAAATGTTAACCTTGTAGAAAGTGAATTGCCTTGGACTCCACACACAGAATTTAATATAAGATGATATTTTAGAGAGACTATATATATGTATCTATCTCTATAACAATATAGATACAGAGGAAAAAGTTATATTCCTGAAAGTGCAACAAGAAATAATTCTCACACTGTTTTCTTCATGAGAAACTTAAATAGGTATCTTTTTTTATCCCCCACTCCTCTTTATTGCTCATTATTTGTACTGTAGACTCCATTAATAGTCAGCTTTCATGCACAGGTAGGTCCTCAGTACAGGGAGAGACCATTTCTATCTTCCAGAAACTTATTGTCTGTGCATACTGCTGAATTCTCCAGGATTTACTATAGGGAGGTGAAATGTGTTTGTTTTTAGAGAAACTGGTTTGATAAAACTTAAGTCTGTGTTGAGGCAACAATTGTTTTATGATATTGTTCTGGTCTAACACCAGCTGGCAATTCAGCCCCAAACAGCCGTGCACTCACCACTTCCCAGTGGGATGGAGGATAGAATGGGAAGAGAAAAAGTGAGGAAACTTGTGAGTTGAGATAAAGGCAGTTTAATAGGTAAAGCAAAAGCCTTGCACGGCAGTGAAGCAAGACAAGGAATTAATACGCCACTGCAGGTGTGTTCAGCCATCTCCAGGAAAGCAGGGCTCTGTCACATAAAATGGTGACTTGGGAAGACAACTGTCATCACTTTGAAGGCCTGCTCTTTCCTCCTTTTCCTGGGTTTATATGCTGAGAATGATGTCATATGGAATGGGAAATTCCTGTGGTCATTTGGGGTCAGCTGTCCCAGCTGTGTCCCCTCCCAGCTCCTTGTGCACCCCCAGCCCTTTCGCTAGTGGGGTGAGGAACAGGAAAGGCCTTGGCTCTGTGCAAGCTCTGCTCAGCCACAGCACAAACATCCCTGTCCTAGGGTGTCTGAGCTGTGTTTTGGATTTGTGCTATTTCCAGCACAAATCCAAAACACAGTCCCATACCAGCTACTGTGAGGAAAATCAACTCTACCCCTGCCAAGTGCACATGGATCACGGATGTAATTAAGCACCAAATTCCAAGCAATAGAAACAAGTGCTTTCTGGGACACTTGTTAATTTTGTGCTGTGCTGGCTAATTATTATTCACATCCTTTTTTTAAAAATATTATTATTATTACTATTTTTATTTTCCAAAAGTCAAAGCAACCCAGCCCTTCTGTACTGAAGTACACAATATGTGATAGATGAGCAAGTTGTCATTTTGTGGACTGGAATATGTAGCATTATCTTCCTAACCAGCTACCAATGGTGTGTATAAATAAATTACATTCCTGAGTATCTCTATTAACTTTACACATGAATATGTATTTTCAGCAAACTCTATGGCATAGTCTTGCATATAGAATTACTCACATATAAATTTCTGCAAAGATCCTAATGTTTGTAGCAGGAATATTGATTACAACCCTTCTAAAAGAGTAAATTGTAAATGTAAATTTAAAGTAGATGTAAATTCTGAGTAGAATTTTTAAAGTCACATGTAGTCTACTTCTTAATTTCATATTTTATGACTCATATTTAAATATACAAATTTGTTGTTCTACGGAGTGTATGCCTTTTTTCTTTTTCAGGATAAAGAAAATTGATTTTAAGGCTAAAATGACCTAAAAAATTAGTGGAGTTTAGAAAAGTTGTAGTCAAGTATGTAATGCAATACAATAAAACTTTAACTGGCACAGAAAACCAATCAGAACTGTTTTTTCCAACCCAGCCCAGGTGATGTAAATTGAGTGTCAATAGAAAACATAAGAGAATTTGGGAAATTGTTTATCTCACCAGGCACTGGGCTTAAGACAAAAACACTTAGATCAGCCGAAGGAGCAATAGTGTGACAAAGCAGGACTAAAATAATGGGCCCCAATAGATTGTGGACACTTTGTGTATTGCCCTGAAATTCTCCATTTTGCAGATGTTGTGATTTGTATGAGGATATGATGATTTTTTTAAGCAGACATGGTGATCTTTTTTTCTTTTCAGAGGACAAATATGAAGGTTTACAATGGTCCAGACCCTATAAAAATGATAATTTTCACAAGCAGTTAAAACACCATCCAAAGCCACAGTCTGAGCATAAACTATAAAATGTTTGACATGGGATCACGGAGCATGTGTTTTTATGAGCAATTAAGTATTGACTAAGGATGAAAAGTTTTCTAAAAACACCTTCATTTCCTTAAAGCAGAGAGTCCTCTCAATTACCCTGTCTCAGCTTTAGAAAATAACAACTTCTACTTCCCAGAGTGTTATTATTTCTCCACCACTCCTTGCAGCTGAAACTTTTGCAATTGCTTTGATTTGTCTTGTGTGTGTGACAAGCTGAGACAAACTCGTAAGTGGGTGAACATCTTAGTAACTAACAGGCCCTTTCAATCTAAGAGTTAAAAAAGCAGTTTGTGTGGGTTGGACTCTAAGGCAGTGCCATCAGATGCTTTTGGTAGCAAGGTGTTCCTTTATTGAAGATAAACCTGGGTTCAGTGGTGGGAAAGGTTCTAAGATGCTTCCCACTCTTGGCAGGACCCTGAACACCTGGAAGGTGAATTGAGTGCTTGGTGTAAAGAACTTAAGCCCATGTGTGTGGGCACACAAAGGGTTTCTCTCCTGAGGTGGGCTCTGTATGCTGACTTTTCACATCTCTTAACTTTTCTACTTACCAGCGTTACCTGTATCTAGGCATAGTGGGTGAGAGGCAGCCTGTCAGAAGTAGCTTGGAAATTGCTTAATAGGACAGCTACATATGTTTTGCTAAGGATCATTTCCCAGTTATTTATTATTTTTGATGCCTGTATAGTAACATTAAGATGCTATTCAGACATTTCTGAATGTGGGCCATTTGAATCTGCATATGGAGAGCAGCCATAATTTCACCTGAGAACTGCATTTTCAGAAATGTCTTTTGCTGGGATCACACATAACCTATGAGTTATTCACCTAATCAAAATAGTTTTTCTAAGCCTGTTGCTATTTGCATTCAGCAACAGTAAGTTCTTGTCCAGCTGATTGTGCTCCCTCTCATTCATTCATCCTGCATTATAGATCTGCTTCTGAAGGACGCTGAGTACCTGTGGTTTGATTGAAAGTTATGGCATCTCTCAGGAGTAAATTTAATTTGAGTGATTCCCCATATATTGCAGTGTGCTATGATGCATTAAAAATAAGGCACTGCTGGAGTATCTACAAGCCATTATTCTGAATCTTATTTGAGAAAAAGAAATCTTAACAGAGAAAGCCATAGAAATAAACTGGTTTTTATTATTTAGCTAATTCAAAAACAGTTTGAATTTTAGGGAAAAAAAAGAAAAAAGAATAAAATAAGGCATTGATCATAAACAACCTTCTGGCAGCTGTTAACAGCTGGGATTGGTGGTGTGGTGCTAACATTATTTCAGGTAAATGAGAAAGTAGAATTGTAAACAAAGGAAAATGGTCGATTCCCCAAGTGAAACGTGGGCCGATGCCTAGTATTTATAGCTTAGTATATCCTCATTAATCCATTCTTCTTTTTTTTTCTTTTATACTGACTAATAAACAATACTAATGCAACATTTCTCTGCTGTTGCTAGGTTTTCTGTTATGCTTGAGACTTTACTTGCTAACATATAGATTTCTTTTCAAAGAACTCATGCAGTTTTTGCTTGGATTATAACATAAAAAATAATTCCTGCATTTCTTAAACTATTAACAAACAAATGTGTTGAAAATCTACTGAAGCCAGCAGAAAATAAAATCCAGAAATTAGATAGCAGCAGCAATTTGTTGGTTTTTTTGTTTGTTTGCCTGTTTTTCTGATTATGATTCAATAGGAGAGTGAAGGTCATGGTAATTATATCTTTAAAAAAATATTTTAAAATGTTTGCCTGTTTTTGACATACTTGTCCGTAGAGTTAATTCTCTGATCCTTAAAAACCCCCTGTGTACTCCAATCAAATCTGTTCTCAGACTCAAATTTATATCAGAGCATTTTTAATTACATAATGTTTTCTGGCCATAGTCTGTAAAAAAAAGTCACATTAGCTATGAAAAGAGCATTATTTAGACCTTACTGCAAAGATACACAGAGAGATGGTATCTATAATTTTAGAGCCTTATGAGTCAATTCAGTCAAGTTGCAGCACTGACAGAAATTACTTTGTTTTCAACATGGTCTTAGTCCATGTGCCACTTTCAGTTTATGTCTGCACTTGTACAGAGTTATTATGTAGTTTCTATTGTAAAGCTGTTGTATACTTAATGTTTACTTCAAAATTTGTGCCTTGTAAGACAATGTGTTTTAAAAGGTACAAATCTAGGCCTTTTTACTTTTATTTCAGGATCACATTTTTAAAGGAGTTCAAAAAGTCAAAATGACAGAATTTGTGTAGAAATAAGGATTTAGTTTGGCACGCTTTAGTCTTTTTTAGCTTGGTGTAACTGTACTAAAGACCAACATTAAAAAGAGTTGCTAGGTGAGCTCTACCACTAGCAATGACGTACTCTGTCACCTACTGAAAGACCTAAATTTAATACTTCCTTTACAGTTAGTAACATAATAAGTGTAAACATTTGGATGAGATATTGCTGAAAATAACTTATATTTTGTAACCGTTTCCATTTTGAGAAACTGTAATGAGCTGGTTTGGACACATAACTGATGATGCATTTGGACAGCTGAGTTTGCTCAGAGATTATGTTCAGGTGAGGTCAGCATTGACCTGTGTTTCTCTCATGGAAGTGTCAGGCTGGTAAGGAACCTTACTGGAAACTGTGACAGAGCCTTTTCCAAGCCAACTCTGCTAGATGGTCTTCTGTGAAACCATGTAACTCTATGACCTATATCCAATGCTATATGAGCTGCATTTCTGGAGCCTCAAGTTTTTGCTTCCTTCTCAGAGCCCTGTTCCAGCACAAGATGCATTTATTATGACTGCTCTTCTGTAGTGGCCATCACCTTGCACAGGGTGAGTTGTGTGCCTGCTCATAGTTGCCAGTGGATAGGGAGGAGTTTTATGGATAATGCAAGGTTTGTGGTCCTCATTTGTATATTGCACTGAAATACTGAAAGTATTCCACATTTGGTTAGGACACATCGATGTTGAAGGCAAGGATGCTGAAATTCTGTCTGCAGACCAGTAGAGGAGCAAAACCTTTCTAAAATGCAGTCTACTATTTTCTCAGTAAATATTTGTGGTCTACCTGTTGTCATCTCTCATAATCCACTTTCTGAGAATGTCATGCAAGGTCGTCAATGCACCGCAAGGTGCATGCTGTTCACAAGTGGGGAAATGCAAACAGAAAGCTGGGGACAGTTCCTGAGAAGATAAAAAACAAACCCAAGGAATTGGCACAAACAGGTCAGTTTTTTCCTGCCTACAAAATGCTTTGCTGGAATGATGGTTGTAGAAGTGCTACTTGAGTTATTTAAAATGTCTAGTAGCAAAAATGTAGTAATGGCTCTCAGTTTTGTCTCTGAGTTATAAAGTGTAATGCCACTCATTAGCTGCCTTCTGTGATGATGGAGTGACTTGAATAGAAGAACTGAGACACAGCAGAATGAAAAGAGTGACTGCATAGAAAATGCTCAGCTTTATCAGACTATCTCAAATATAAGTTAAATCTCATCAGGAAAGCTTAAAAGTTTTTTGAGAAAAATATTTTAAGAAAAGATAATTTGGAAGATCAGCAAGAGAGAAAAATGTGAAACATTAGAAACCTATAATTTCTGTACAAGTTGAATCCTTGGTATCATCTGTATTACTGCTACAAGATATGGCAAATTTTTGAATTTATCCTAGAAAGTGTAGAGTCTTCAGATTCTGTCCAAATTCCCCTTGAAATTATTAGATGAGTTAGAGAGAAACTCAGAGATCTAAAGTAGTGAAGTGTGGCTTTCAAGAGGGGATGAAAGAAAAAGAGTGGAAAGTAATTGGATCTTATGTAAAGAAATTTACCATAACATTATTTTTTTAAAACATTTTTTCTAAATTTCCCCCTGTTTTTGTAAGCAGTCTTACTTATCCAACTGTTTCATAGTTCAGTGCAGGATGTTTGTTTTTGCATTGAATAGATTTGTCCCTGAGAGTTACCAGTTGTGCTCTAATCTATTTAGCAACTGCATATGGCTGTTTAATTTGGATACTTTGATTATAGCTCTGAGTTCAGTTCTTTTCTGGATCTTCCTTCAACAGTGTCTGAGCAATTGCATCACTGTTTAATATTGAGCTAAATTTTCAGTAGTGAGTCTTCATTCGTCTGTATTCTACTTTTCTCCTTTTTGGAAACTTTTTTCCTCTTATAATTGTAAAACTTTTACTCCCTCTACATTTCCAGTCTCACTGTCCTTCATGTGCTCAAGGCCTCCAATACAACTGATAGCAGAGAACCTACCTGAGTAAAATATGAGACACAGACAGTCTGAAAGGTGCCTGTTGGAGCACACAGAGCAGGGACCTCCTCACTGTGTTGGGTGAGTTTCGTGCTGTGAGCTCAGAAGGCCCCAAGTTGGGCAGCAGAGCTGACACTGCACTGGAGGAAGCCCTGGTGGTGGCAAAGGGCTGGGTGACCCTTGTGCAATGGGCCCTGCTCACTCATTCTGTTAATTCAGCTTTTTATTGCTATCTGGGGCTGGCTCATCCGCTTTCAATAGTGTAAGATTTTGACAAAAGAAGCAGCGTTTGAGGCAGAAGAGGTTATATTTTTGGCACTGTAGAATGAGAAGCATTTTGTGAAATGGAAAAACCAGGAGTTTGAAATGTTATGCAGAAAACTTTGGTATTGACATATTGCTAAGCATTGGAGAGACACATTCAGACATTATATTAGAGGTGAAGACCTAGTAGGGTGCCTGGATAGGAAGCAGTCTTGAAGTGAAAGCTTTTATGACAGGCAGGATGCATTATACTCTGCCACAGAAAAAGGAGATAGTGAGGGGTAGCTTTGGGAAATACTGTTTTGTTCATATTGAGCTTGAGTTATGCTGTTAATATAGGCTGAATGTCTGTGTTCAGTTCAAATGGTCGAAAGCTGAGCACCATTATTGCTAATTACCCCCAGAACCCGCATTTTCCTGCCAAAACACAAATGCAGATGTGCTGACAGAGCAAGTTTCCATGGCTTGGGCTGGTGCCACCTTACATTTAGTGCCTGCAAGAAGAGCCAGTTTGCTACTGGCAGGTAGCAGTTTTCAAATTTTCACAGAGCTTCACAGAAGACCATCTAGGAGAGACAGCTTGGAAATGGCTGTGTCCCTGGTTCCAAGGTTTTGCCTTCCCAGTCTGACACTTCCATGAGAGAAATGGATAGAAGGTACCTTGTTCCAGCAGACTTTCTAGTTCTACAGCTAGTTATCTGGCCTGAGCCAAGGATTGCTACTTCACTAGCTTTGAGGGCAGAGCACTCCCTGTCATCAGAGTGCCCACAGTGGGCTCAGACTGCCCACGGGGAGAAATATGTGTGATTTCTCCTGCTGCCCTTTAGTGCTCTGTTGTGCTGTGTGCCATGTTAGCTCATTTTCCTGCCTACTGAACAACTGGATGAGGTGTAAATCTGAGTGCTGGACTGTGAGAAGCAACATGGGAGGCAGGTCTGGCTGGCCCAAAAAGTACGGCAAACGCTGCCAGCCACCTCAAGACTCTATTAAGACAAGGATTGTACTGGAGCCATACAATTGCTTGCCAGATTTCAAAAGACATTGGTCTTTTTACCTACTTGAGGGAACAGCAGATGTAAACCACTGTGATGGAAGGCTCAGGGTTCTAGGGACTGCTGTACTTTTTGGCAGGGTTGCAGTCTGATTTTTTGCAGCGTGGTGCCGTTTGGCATGAAACACAGGGGCAGCCTGATGGTGGTGCTTTTTTGAAAGGGAAAACTACTCAGAGCTGTGTCCGAGTGTGGCGCTGCCAGAATGGTCCCTAAGCTCTGTGAGGGTTAGGCTGAAGCTTGAACTGCATGAAATGTTGATGCAGGAGGGCGGGTTGTCACTGTGTCTGCCAGTCACCCTGCCTACGGCCAGCATGGGCAGCTGGAGAGACCCGCTGAGGGATGTGTTCCACAGAGTCAGACTGCCTTCCTCACACTTGATTGTTTTCCCTCAAACACTTGCCTTGAAAGGCTTTTTAGCCTGGCAGGTGCTGCCATCACAGACGTGCTCGTGTTCCCCCCACCCCTGCTCCATGGGGAAGTGCATGAGGCTGGCAGTCACCAAATGAGCAAAGCCTTGTTTCTGCACAGCCTCAGAGCCTGTAAGACACATGGCTCTTACAGGCAGCAGGGCAGAATAGGACACAGGGGACCCCAGGCACTAATAATATGCATTTCATAATGTGCCACATGGAAAACAGAAACAAACCAGCAGTGACAGCGAAGCTGTCCAACCACTGTGTTCCACAGTGAGCTGCTTTGCACTTGGCTTCTGAAGATTATTTCATTTTGGATGAATTAATAACTGAGAGCCTCTGAGAGCTGCATGAAAGGAAAGAACAACTTTGGTTTTGAGACATAAACAGCATAAAACCCAATTTTGTCCCAAGTTCTTGTTATTTTTTTTTCTTCTGTTTAATTTTCAATGGATTTGAAACAATAGTGTTTTAAGTATCTCTTTACAGAAGGAGTTAGGTCTGACTGTTTCTGTTGTCTGTGTTGTTTACATGCCACCATCCACAGTTATCTCCTCTTCTTTTGAAGAGAACTGCTTTGCCCAGTAGGATAATTCTGGATGTTAGCTAATGATGGGAAGTAGGAGCTGGTGGAGTGCAGTGGGGCTCCAACACCTCTTGCCATGGGCAGAATTTCTGTATCTGAGCACAGCCTTGCCTTGAAGCACCAGCCCAGCATCAGCTCTCTCTTAATCAGGGATTAAGACACTGACATATAACAATTAAAAAGGGGAGCTGGGGTGTGCTTGTAGGCATTCCCTGCTCAATTCCCTGCAGTGTGCCATGCCTCCCTGACACTGGTGTCATACCTGCTAAAGGCTTCTGTAGAGGAATGGTTGGACTGTGTGGTGCTTGTTTTTGCTGTAAACTGAGGGCCACATCCAGTAATCTGAACGCAATACCTCCATCAACTCTTGTGCAGACATGGCACAGCTCTTGCTGCTGAGTCCTCTGGCATTTCCAGAGATCCAGGGTTGAATTATGAGCTGTTTGTAGTTTGGAAATAATGCAGTACCAGACATTGGGGATTTTATCCTCACTACTTTTCCCTTGCTTTCTGTGCTTGAATTCTAGTTAATCTCACCCTGTCTTTCATTTAACTAAACCCCAGTTTTTTTTTCATGTATTCCTATGCTATTTATTCCCAAAATTTTATTCCCTAGTCATAATGCTTTGTACAGACAGGGAAGCATTCTGTATCTAAATTGGTGCAATCATGAGCAAATAACACACAGGTGAACTTCTCAAAAAACATCAGCGTAGGTATACTGTGACTGCATGAATGTTGACAGGCTAATAAACAAGAAAAGCTGTGGACTGAACTTTGTATATAAATGTAAGGGTGGTATCCATCTCTCCCTGCTCTTAGGATGTGCGTGTGCATTCTGATTCTGCCTTTTACAGTACTGGTAGCTCATCTTTAATAAATCAAAGGCAGCTATTTCTTGCTTGTTTGCTCTCTGAAGGAGAGGATTTCAAGTCATGCCCTAAACAGTTTTGACACACAAATGATGTCTGATGAAAAGTGCTAAAGGTGCTTTTATTTACAGATGTGTTGAGAAATAGGCAAGGAAATAAGTTTATCTTCTCTCTTTCTCACTGGAGGAGAATAAGATGAGAGACATATTGTCCTTTTGTCCTCTAGCTCTAAAGGAGGCTGGGTTCTTGTCACCCTGTGAAGAAACTCCTTTGCAGTTGTCTAGCCAGAAGAGTTTCTAGCATGTCTCTTTTGTTATGCCCAGGCACCCTGGTGACTCGGCTGACAGTGATAGCAGTGTTTCTGTCCCCAGCCCGTCCCTGCATGCCTGCCGTATGGTCTGACACCTGTCAGCTGCCCGGAGAGCTGCTGCTGGAGCACCTCCTGCATCCGCGGGCTCCTCGCTGTGCAGAGAGGGCTCAGCAGGAGCTGCAGGCTGCTGGCACGCTTCTGGTCTTGATGTGAAATTAATTGACACAACTTGAATCTTCGGAGATGATGCCAGAAGGAAGAACAGAAGACCTGTGAGATAGCAAAGGACAAATATGATGTGAAATTGTCTGTTAGCATTCTTCAGCTGGAGAGATTTGACTTTTCGTTTACAGCTTGGTTGCTGTGCCTTGCAGCCATACAAGCTTCCATTTACAGCTTTTGGGACACTTGTGGTTGTCTCAACCGCTCTGTGGGTTTCTTTAGCCAGGAGAGGTTCACTACTGTATGAAAAGATAACAGGTTCTTCATGCTGCTGTGCAGACTCATCTGTAAGACAGGGAAATCATGCCACGTTTGTAAAAAACTACTGCTGCTGGTACAAGGTTTGGAAAAGGAGAAAAGAGGAGTTAATTTCTGAATTAACTTCCTGAGTGTAATGAAGGAGACCTTGTAATTGAAGTGTTACATAAATATTGTACCTTGTGTAAGGGCTTACTTGGGTGAGGTGCTCTCATCTACACAATTGTAACATGTGTCAAAGATCAAACTAATTTATATGGTTTTTTTTTACTCCATGTTCTATACAGGAAACTGAGTGTATAAACCTCACTCTTTTCTTGCCCTTGGTACTGCCTTCTGTGGGTCACACTAACTAAAAAACTATTTTTTTTTTCAGAAATCTCTTGGTTTTTCTGCTCTGTGCCTCACTGAGAACTTCACAAATGAAGACAGCTAAAGACATAAATAGTGTCTTAACAGTACATATTCGAGATTTGCATCTGTTCAGAAATTTACCAGCCTTGTTTCCAAGAAAAGTGAGGATGAGTCACCCTCCAGAGGGGTTGTTTTCTCTCTGCTGACTATAGAGGAACTTTAGTTTAGTGTCAGGCAGCTGAAGCTATAGGTAGTATTCATCTGAGAAAAGAAAGACTATTCCTCTTCTGAAGGAGAGATCGAGCTGGTTCTAAACCATGGAGTAATGGGAAAGTGAATAACGTGCATATACCATGTGAAGGGTAGAGGTGTGCAGAAAGAGCCTGTCATACCAAGCAGTAAGGGGAGTTGTGGAATGACTTCATAGGAGTACAAATCCAGTTGACTGGAAAAAGGATGGTGTCTTTTTCAAAGCGTGCAATGTTTGAAAGTAGAAGCGATGATTTTGTATCTTAATAAAGAATGTAGAGATACGTATGTACAGACAGGTACTGCCATATATTGGGAAATCTGCCCATATTGTGGGCATCCATAACTCTTTGCCTCAATGACAAGATGTGTGCCTGTTCCAGTCCAGAAGGAATTTAAACAGCTTCACACAACTGTGACAATGTAACCAAGTCTTTGGTGTACACACACAGAATGCAGCTGTCTGCACTTTATAGATCCACAGAGTAGTCTAGGTTGGAAGGGAACTCTGGACTGTCAAATCCCTGTGCAAAGCAGGGCTAGCCAAATATGATTGCTCAAGATTGTGTCAAGTTCTGAGTATCTCCAGAAATGAAGTTTTCTTAATTTCTCTAAACAGCACATTCCAGTGTTCAAGAATCCTTGTTAGTGGTAAAGAATAGAAATATTCTGCTATCTAGTGAGAATTTCCTTGTTTCAGCTTCTCTGTTGCCTCTCGTCTTGTAACTGTGTACCTTTCAGAAGAGCCTGAGTTTATTTGGTCTAAATTTTCCCATTAGGTGACTGTAGACAGCAGTAAGATCCCCTCATGAAGCCTTCTCCTCTCAATGCTGAACATGCCCATGTTTCTCAGCCTCTCCTTGGCCTTCCGTGTTCCAGCTCCCTGATCACTTTGGTGGCTCTTGCACTTGTTCCAGTGTACTAATGTCTGTCTTATATTGGTGAACTCCAGAGAGAACACAACAGTCTGGAAATGGTCTCACATCTACTGAGTAGAAGGGAAGAAACACGGGCCTGGATGTGCTGGTTAATGCATCTTGCTATGCAGCCAGCTTTTGCTGCAAGAGTACTCTGCTGATGTATTTAACTTGCAAATATTCATCCTGTAGATATGCCATCTATACACCCAGTCAGAACAGAAGAAACATAGGAAAAAAACATACTGGTATCCATATGGAACTGGAATTAAAGACACAATTCTAATGAACAAATTTCTGATGAGTCACAACCACGCTAGATGGAAAAGTTTGAGCAGGGTTGCCATTACAGGACTTTCAGTTCTTACAGCTTCTTTAGAAGTACTTTTTCCCCAGAGAAGAAATTTTTTGTGTACCTTTTGAATTCACCACAAATAAAGATGAATGATAGGTGGTTATTTGTGCACCTAAGGGTGATAGCTACATAAGAGGCATCAGAGGTTTTATCTTTGGTTTGTGCTATTTCTGTTTGAAATAGCAATTTCAATAACATTCATCACACTAAAGAAGGTCCATTGATAATAAGTGAGATATCATTTAAAAGGTATAGAACAACTTTTTTCCAGTTTTTCCTTTATAATCTTTATACATGTCCTGTACCTGTGAAAGACCTTGGCTCATTAACAGTTGTTTTGGAAATATGCATTTACTTCATAGATAACTGCTTAGTAATGAGAGTACTCTAATTTTGTAAAAAACCCCAACAAAACCAGACCATATGCATATACATTATACATATACACAGACACATACATATATACATAAACACACACATATATGCATACATACATATATATACATAAGGTGTTCAAAGCCAAATATTCATGGGTCACTTTTAAATGGTGCCCACAGGAAATGTTAAGAAACATTAATTTATGATTTAAATATTTAGCAATCTCATGAGTATCTTTAAGAAAACATGGCTATTTTTATCCCCAAGACTGAAGGCTTCCATTTGGAAATATGTACCTACCTCTTCTATTAGGAGAGAATTGTACATTAAGATTTTGGATACCCTGCTTGCAAGTGGTGATCAAAACATTACATAGCAGTTCCAGGTTGCAAGAGAGGTAATATATTTCCATTATGGATAATAAAGTGCTAATGATAAATTTGCTGTAATAGCTAGAGGCCTGGTCAAAGCCCTTGACTTACTGAGGCATGATCACATTATATATGCTGATTAAAATATAGAATTAGGGGCTATTCTTATAGAAAAATTTCAAGATCTATATCAGAACCCTTCTCATTTAGAAACTGAACTGGGATTCATAGTGACAATTGTTCTGGTTTCTAATAGTTTTATATAGGGCTATCCATAAATACAAATTTCATTTAATATCACCTCTGTGTTTGCTTTTGTTAATTAAGGACCGGCATAACTTTATAATAATTGCTGGGAAAATGCTAGCTTTAGTTATTGTAGATGCATCTTCTATGGGCAGGAATTAGCATCCAGATACGATCAGAATTTTACAGTTAGAGAAACAGTTTTATTCTTGTAGTAGTTTTAAAATAAACACAAAAGCTATACATAAGCATTATCTAGTATAAAATATATTCTTATTCTAAATAATTACTGAAAAAATAGGAGAAAAAAAGCTGGGTGAGGTTAATTTTAGATATATTTGGCAGTCCAAATTGATTCTTGGAAGAGTATATGATATTTGTCACCTTCAATTAAATTAATTTGACGGTTCAATAAACTAAGTGATGGAGCAATTAAAGCACCACAAATATAAAGTTGTTAATGCTTCTCCTCTTTCTGGATAATTTTATGATTTAACACACTTTTTGTCTATTGATATCTGTGCTGTTATACAGATATATTTTCCAGAAAAACAGCCGAAGCATCATTCATCTATTGTAAAGGTACTCTGACAAACTAATGTATCCTGGATACAGGGATCTTTTGTGCTTTTTCTGTTTTCCATGCAGGAATTCTAAATGGTTAGAAATAGGGAAGATGTGCTGTTTAAAGGGCTATACGAGTTCAAAACCTCTGCCATATATGTTGGTGAGAACTCACTGCAGCAAATAATTTGAAACGTGCTTTTTTTCCCTTTCAAATTTCATCTGAAAACAAGCATAGGAGATAGTATTTCTGTCAGTGTCAAGGGGTAGGAATAAATTATTTAACAAAAATAATAGTAGAAAACAATGGCTAGGCACCTGAACATTCCCCTGCCACTCTACCCCCCCCCCGCCTTTCTGTAGAGCAACACAATTAATTTCAGATTTTCAGCTAAAGTTGCTTTTAAAGGGTCAATCTGGGATCTTTTACTTTTAACTCAGTCTTGCAGATGACCACTCTTTTTGTCTGTGATCAAAAATAAAACCCAGAAAATATCAGAATCCAGGGGCACTCTAGGTTATGAGAAAACTTCCAAGATAATGTATTAAGGTGTTCTGAAACTGTCCAAGAACACCAGCTGATTCTGCAAAACAATTGGGCACCCTAGAGGGCATGAGCAGGACATTTTATGCCACAGGAAGATGGGGTAATGGCATTTGTAGTATGGACAAGAGCCATTACTTGAAGATGTAGTTCTTTAGTTAAAGCTGGAACAGAAGAGAAGCATTTAATTTTGTTACTCTCATTCAGATATAAGTTACTGAGTTGGTTTGGTTTTTTTAATGGACAGATGGCTGTCACGAAATATTTTTTCCTGATTTTTGGTAGATCTTTACCTTTAGAGGATATTAGAGAAGACTGGACTTTAATAAATTTACACAGAAGCAATTCAAAATAATTTAAAAGAATGTGTAAGAAGACAGTGTACAGGGCTTTGTGAAGGGCTTTGCAGGTCAATCAGAATACTTGATTCTGGGTCTGGCTTTGTCTTCTATAAATAGGACACCCTGTAGGCAGAGGAAGAACTCCAGTAGATTTGTCAGGCATGATTTCCTTTGCAAGAAAGGTGCCTCTTGAATTTTCATGGCAGCCTGTTAAGGCAGGAGATCACATTTGTTGATCTGGAGCATTGTCTAATAGGACAACACTCAGACCTGTGGCCAAGGTGATGACCAAACCTTGGTTTTTTAAACATGGATTCCCAAACTTAGACAGACCTAACTTGTGATCCATCTTTGGGAAAGGACAGTAAACTAGTCTGCAGCATTTTGTATCCAGATAATGGTGAGTCGCTGGGATGAATTATGGACTGCCATACCTATAACAGAAAGATGTACCAGAATAACTTTGGAGGCATTTGTAGTGCCCTTAGCTACTGCTTCCGTGTTTTCATTGATCAGGTCTTGTCTTATGAGACTGAACAACAAAATAAATCAGTCCTGGGACAGGTAAGCACCAGTATTTGATGATGAGAATAAACTTCTTTACGGGATGGATGAGTGAGAGCAGTCTTGGAAAAAAGGAAGGGCTTTAAGCAAATATTTGTGGTGCCAAAATGTAGGGCAGATTAGAAGCCTCACAGAACATTAGGGAAAACATATTTTTTGCATGTTGCTGTCATTTTGACTTCTATTGGGGAGGATATTAATTAATTTCTTTTTAAAAAATACTGATTCACAGAAGTTTGGACTTTCTAGCTATTCCTGGAAGATGTGTAGTCCATTGAAGGCCTAATATAACATTTAAGTTCTTAAAGATAATTACCTTCCCTATTTCCATTGTTGTTACGCACTGCATGCATTTTTCTGAACAGGTGCTTTATGTCTCCTGTATGTGGGGCTAGTCTTTTGCTCTTCTAATAATTTGTTTTATTCCATGGATACAACGTTGTCGTACCTCATTTCCTTCAGTGTGCACTGGCAATTAATTTCTTGTCTGTTTGAATATATCTTATGTTTATTTAGAACGTCTTCCTCTGAGGAACCCAATGTTATGCAAGTATTAGGCCTTAGGACTGTTTTAGCACACAAGGGATGTGTCTTGGCCTGTTTCTTGAGATATTCTTATCTCATACAGGTCTTTCAGCTCTACGTGGTTGGGAAATTTTATTGTTTTCTACTGGAATTTAGCATGAAAGAAAATCAGTTAATTGGTTGCTCTCAGATCTTGGCTGAAGTTATCTACCAGAGCAAGTTACCAGCAGAGGTGGAGACCCCAGTGCTCAATCTCTCTAGCCTTGGGACTCCTAGCTATCCCCAGGTCCTCCAAAATACCCTCACAGGTTCGCTTTAAGGAAACATGGACAACTTCCTTTCCCAGTGCCTTGGAAACCTTGCATGTATTTGAAAAGAGATGAGGGGCTTATCAGGTCCAGGGGCTCATGATCTCTGTCCCTCCCTTGGTCCCTCTGCCCCTAAGTCTCTCTTAGCCACTGTCATTCTACTGCTCCTTGAGTTTATCAGCTGCCTCAATGAGGAGATGAGGCTGTCGAAACAAACCTACACTAAATAAATCCCCCTCTAACATTTAGCAATATCTGGGTCTTCCTTCATGCCAACGAGAGTGATTATTTATTGTGGTTTAGTTCTCATTATTATTCATGTGTTCTGTGACTTAAGGCAACAATTTCTCCAAGTAATTTCCCAATAAAACCAGCTAGGCTTAGTTCTTCATTATTACTGCATGTCTTTGTGGCTGGTCCTCTCTCTTTTGGCTCAGAAAGGATGATTAATTATTCTGCTTGATCTTCACTTATCATGGGAGTACTATGTATATTATTTCAAAAATGTCCTGTTTTAGAGTTCATTATTTATCTTCAGTGTGACCTAGGTATTATGAAATGTGAGAACTGCATGTCTTTCTAGCATACTTCTTAGATTTGAAAAATTTGCATGTATTTTTCTTACAGGTCTTGTGGTCTATTGTTTATTTTGTCTGTTAGTGATGTATTTCTATGCCTTCTAAATTAGTTATCCTGGCTTCTAACTAGGAGCCTGCTATTGCTAGTGTCTAAAAATCATGTCCTTAGCAATTCAAAATGTGTATTCCTTAGCAATTCAAAAGATGCATTTTTAGAACTCAACTGGCAGAAATAAGAAAGATGCTTTCTATCTTGTGCATAATAGGTAAATAGTTTTTTTTCCCTTTTTCCAAGTGTGAAGCAGAACTCTTTTCTTTGATGAGATCTGTGGGCCATATGTATTTGTTTTAGGGTTTTTCTTTTGTGAGAAGCTTCAGTGCTGTGAGTAGAATTTTGGTTCACAGAAAAGAACATGTGGCATAAGTGAGAGGTCCAGTATACCTTGGAGGGGCACAGCTTTGGTGCTGCTGCTCAGGTCAGGCAGTCTCAGATGTTTTCTAATGTTTCAACTGTGCATGTACATGAGCCTTTTCTGTTCCCCAGAGGGCTGTCTCAGGTTGGTCACATTGAATCTCTTTAACATAATATTTTCTGTCACTGTTGTAACAGTTTGTATTGCCCTTTGCAGACATTTACATTTTCTTTGTTGACCCAAGAAAGAATAACTTCTGCACCAAATGTTTATTAATTTATCAAATTGAAGATACATAAATAAAATGAGGGAACTCAAAAGACATTTGATTCCTTTATTCTTTCATTCTATTTGAAATATTAGAAAATTAATCATTCCCGTGAGGATTTGTAGTAGCTGAACTGCATGCCTAAGAATTTATAAAAGATTTTTAGTGTTCATATTTTCTTACTGTCATATTTTGGAAGACTTTTCTTAAATTTAGTTATAGAAAATTTCTAAAAAATAATGTTTGGCTCAGTAGTATCCACCTTTTGTCTTCTGCACTTGCTTTACTTTATTAAGGAATTTTTCTCAGCAGAATAAATATACTGTTTGTCCCTTCTTCTGAATTAAGAATGGATGCACATTTAGAACTGTTAATGTTACTACTTCTGTCATTATCTAATGCTGTAGAAGTTATGAGGGTAATTCTATGTTTAGCACCTTTTCATCTGCTTTCTTAGGAAAGTTTATGCATTTTAAATTGCTTATGCCCTCGATAAAAACAAGGAGTATTCTGGAAAACAGCCATGACACCTGAGCTGTACTCTTCAACTTGTAAATCCTAGGTCAGATTTACACTCAATTTAAGTGGTTCATTATCTGGTCCTGTGAATCTTGTATTCCTGGCCCCTCAATGGTTGTTTCAAATCCTCTTTTTTCAGTATCCTCCTCATCTGAGAAGTGTTGCTGTGGGATTATATCTCCCATTTGCTTGGTTTATGTTTTAAACATTAAACTAATGTTAAAAAGATAACATAAACCTCCTTTTCTTTGGAGAGTATCTGAGTGGATTTCAAGCCTTAGGAATTCTCTGAATAGACTTTCTGTATGAGATCTGTTCTGATCATGGGTTGGGGTCTACCTTTAGCTTATATGAGGATTTCAGGTTTACCAGAGAATGTTCTCTCAGTGGGAGGTACAAGAGTATCTGGTACCTAGTACCTGGATTGACTTCAAGGAAACAGGAACATCAGATGATCAGAAATTAGGGACTATAAGGAAAATCAAAAATTTATCCTGGATGACTACATAGGCCCGTGATCGAAGAACAAGAATATTCTCCTAGTCTCTTGAGATAGCCAAGGCTAAACAACTCCAGAGAATAAAGAACTCTGAGGCTAAATAGCTCCTTCTCTTGCCCTCCAAATCCTTTTTGCAGAAGACAGCATTTCAGCTCTCCCCCTTGTCAGGGTTTTGCTTTCCTGCAGGGTTTATACCTGTTAGTATAATAAGTAAATAAGGCTTCCTGCCATGAGGTAATTACACATTAGCAGAAATTACAGTACCTATTAGTCAGAAATTTAGTTTTCATTCCCTGATGTGGCAATTGTCTGAGCGTTTGAAGAGGCAGGCAGGAGTCTGAGCATAGCATGATGAGAAGAGCTGGAAGGAAGGAAAAGCCCCCACTCTGATATGATGGAAGAATACCAGGTAACCCACTGTGGGCAAGGGAAAATGATGGCACCCAAAAAGCCTTTGCACCATTTTAAAAGCAGAATATAAACTGCAGTCAGATTTGGACCAAATAAAGCAAGCAAGCTTAAATGGAAAATGGGGTCTTTGCGTTATAAATGTTTTGCTTACATTATAGGTTAAACCTCTTGGTGCTGTAGTGAACAGTGCATGGGCAGACCTCACCTGTGCTAAGAGACATGGGTCTGTCTGCCTTCTCTGTAGGTTGGAACAGATGTGAGCTACAGTCTGGGGAAACTCCTCCCCTCTTCCTACCTTTCTTTTATGGGGATTTTTTCCATGTACCACATTAAAAAAAGAAAAAGAGGCAAATTAGCTGTATTTTTATGTACTGCTCTAGAAAAAAATAGCCCCCAAACCCCAAACATTTTGGATGCAACCATTAATTACCCTTTGGGTTGGGAAACCTAGGTCCAGCAGCCATTCAGCCACCTCTGAAACAATGTTCCAAGTAACCCTTGTTTAAACTCACATCTTGAAAGACCTCTGCCTGCAAAATGAGCATGGATCAGGAAAAACCCGTTACACAGAAAATGAACACAGATTTGGAAGCGTCTTTTAAGAGGTGATTGCAGCTGCACACAATATTAGATATGAGGCAAGACTTCTTGACTTGATTTCAGGGAGAAAAGTTGAACAAGTAAACAGAAGAATGAAGGAAAGGAAGGGCAGATTGATAAAGACATCACAACATATTTCTGATAAAAGCAATTTGGCCCAGTAATTTCTCAGCTCTGAAAAGCATTGCAAGAGAAAGGAATGGCAAGCAACCATTGTGGTAATAGAAAAATAAATCTGGTACATTCTTCTGTGACTTTTCAAAGTAAGAGCTGATGACTTCTCTTTCTCCCTTGTTGATCAGCTTGGCTATGAAAATGTGTGGATTTTTGTTATTCACTCTTTACACTGGCTTCTAGTCTAGATGTTAATGTTTAGGAAATCCTGGGGATTCTTCTTCCCATTTGTTTGTAACTGGAGCAAATGATAGGCACAGATGGATGCAAATTCATCACATCAGGCAGATTTTTTTGCTTGGGTGAATGGATGATCCTGTAGGTAACGTTTTTGGTGGTCTCCTACCTTTCTCCCCCAGAAGCAGACAAATATGGCTCAGATATCATCAAATCTGAGGAGCTCTGTGACAGCATGGGAGGAGCATGCAAACTCTCCAATTGCCTTGAAAATATTTCCCTGCTGATGCCTGAGGGACAGGGTAGGAGATCCACAACTGGGGGCTTTGTGTTTGAACTTGTAGCATTTCCTACATGTTCTCCACACCTTGAGACTCTGCAGTTATGATGTTAATCTAAAGAGTAGCACAGCATTGGTGCAGTGGGATCTGAATAAAGTCTGTTTCAGATATTGTCATTCAAACACACCTTTGGGGTAACATGGTTGCAAATTGTGACCTTCAATTGCTGAAATATAAACAGGGATCAGAGGGAGGGGGAATTGTATTCCTTTCTGCAGGCAGACCAGTGACTTGATGCAGCACTGAATATATCCAGTAAAACTTCAAGGACCAATGACATGTAAGTGTCTGACCTGTGTATAAGCCTTTAAAATCAGGCCCTGCTTTTTATTGAAAGATGGCAATCATCACAGAAAAGCGGAGGCATCAATAGAAATAATAAATCAACCTGATTAATGAGAAAACTTTTTAATTCAAAGAAATGGAAGAATAAACAACAAAATAACAGCCAGGAGAAAGAGACAGTGGACCACTCCTGCACCCCAGGCGTCTGCCAGATAATTTAGTAGGGAAATTAAGGAACTGAAACAAGAGGCAAACTCATCATTTGCTAAGCTTGTGAATTCAGTCTCAGAAATAAAGCAAAGCTTAATAAAAACAGATGATGGGCCAGACTAATTGGAGCAGCAAATAAGAGAAAGAGAATGGAAATGCATATTGATTCTTTTTTATTGAAGTAAGAGACAATTGTGCAGAAAATGTTCCAACTCCTGAAGCTGATTAAGAATGAATAATATAAAGACCTATGAGTAATCAGAAGAAAATTATTAAATGCTAGAATTCATACTTTTATTTTTAAATTAATTGCTAGAAGAAAATGAGAATTTTGATTGCATGCTGGCACAAACCCAGAGGCCACTGATCTCAAAGAGATAGGCTCTTTTGCAGGAATTATGTGGGTGGAAAAATTTGTGAATTGAGTTTAGTATCAATGAAATGCTGGATTTCCTAGGTGTCTCCTTTAATGGTTATACCTAATTTTATCCATTAACAAGTTTTTAGCTATCCATAAGTGAAAATTTGAACATGTTTCTTTACCATGCTAAAGGCTATCTATGGAACTCAGCCAATATGGAGGAGAGAGACATGGACAGCTTGTAATTTGTGCTATAAATGAAAAAATGCTGTTGGTCCAAGAATATATATTATTAATTTGCCCACAAGAAGTGTTTTTGCACATTTTAAGATAGATGTAATAAAAGTGAAATTTATGCTGGTGATGTAGTTTGAACATACTTTCAAAACATTTATAGAAAAAACCCTATTTAAATAATTCATTGATTCATATGCATATACTAGGGTGCTACTTTTAATCATTTAGAACTAAATGGAGGTAAAGTTCTCTTCTGAATATTTTTCCTAATACATACAAGGTTCATACTTGTGTTTTTTACAATTCTAACTAGAATTATTGAATATATTACCAACAGTTGTAAAAATCCTATTGCTGCTCCCTAATTCTCTTTGCAAAAAATGTCATAACATTGAAGTTCAACTGGCTATTCTTGGCTGTCTGTTTTACCTGGATGCTGTTTTTCTTCGAATAGATTTTCTTTAAAGTTATGAATTTTCAAAATGTTTCAAAATATTTAAAAAACATTGCAGAAGTAGAAGTCTTGCAGCTTGGGTTGTTCAGTGGTGCCATACTATTTTTCTGGGTTTTTTTTTTTTTGCCTGTTTGCTTTAAGCTGGGGAGAGTGGTCATACAAACACAATAGAAAAGGAATCTCAGAAGCAAAAAAAGGAAAATTCCTGGTATTCTCATTTCCTTCATATGTAGAAAAATCCTAGGATACTGATGGCCATGCAATATTACTGACATTGAACTAAAAAGACACCAAAGAAGCATATATTCCTTCTCATACAAGGTCTCGGGAACCTCCTGGAGGAATAGTCAGGAATTAATGTATCCTTCTTAGGCAATGCATCCAAGAAATTATTTCAGGTGCATTTAATACACCTTTTTAAATTGTTTTCTTGGGATTTTGTCCAGTCTCATAGTTTTGTCTCTCCCCTTTTAAAATGCTCTTATGGAACTCAGAGAAACTTAAAACATGCAGAATAGTTGTAATAAATGTTGCACTGAGTGAGTGAGAGGTGTTTAGCTTCCTTTTCCTTTGAGACCCAGAGACTGCAAAACACCATAAAACATCCAAAACCAAAACATTTTGTTAGGGTTACAGAAGAAAACCACAGATTTAATTGGCAGGAACAAGCAGGCTTTTCACTTGATTCTTGCTCCAGGCAGCAGGGATTTAAATGTGGTTTTCTTTTTCAGTGTTGCAAGCATTTTAAAATAAAAATGTTTGTTTGTATTTCCAGCTCTGTCTCATTCAAACATTTTCTTCCTAGAGTGAAGAAAACTGTGCAATGTAGTCACATTCCCCACTTTCTTTGGGAAATGGAATTTTTTTTTTTAACTCTTTCAGTCCAAACCAATATTGCTTACTTCCTGGATGTTTTCAGTTTCTCTGAGGTGATAAGTGCTCCCTGTTGAAGTCCAGCAGCTGAAAGGATTATGAGACATGCTGCTTCAGGAGGCCTAAAGTTCTCAAACGCATCTTCTCTTTTTATTGATCTTGAGGTGAAAATGTTTAACTCTAGTAGTAGAAAGTGGCCTTCATTGCTGCCCAAATTAGGGCAAAAAAGCTTCCTGTTAAAAAAAAATAAATCTGAAGACCACTTAGACTCCAATGGGATGTGATTGGATCATCATGCCTAATTTACCCATTGATGTAGAACCACAGAGTCAAACTTTCTGGAATGCTGTCAATTATTTCTTAACTATAATCAGGCTCTGATATTACTGGTACTCTTATAAATTTTTGCAACTCCTGTTACACATAAGAACCAAAAATAGAGAAATAATGCAGAGGAAATGGGGTTTCTGCTGTTAGAACTTTAAGAAGTAAAGCAGAAAATGCAATAGAAATCCTTGGGAAGGGAGAAACCAATTATTGATGCAACAATGCTGATTGCTGGAAGTGGACGTGCACAGTTATTGCTCTACTGAATTCTGTAATTGTGTCTGTTTGTATCTATAGACTGGGAAATTTTCAGGCATTCATGCAGGCACACATCACTTTCCAGAGGTAACCGGTTTGCATGAGAATCTTTGGCAACCAAACACAACAATGTTGCAAACCACTGCATCTTTACTTTTGTGCACAGCAGTCTCAGGTTTCGCTATTTCTAGGGCTTCATCAAATTAACAAATGCAACTTGTACAGCCAAAGTGGGCTCTGGAAATGATCAGTGCCCTCAGAAGTGACTGTCACTGGCCACTTTCCTAGATTTTTTTCCTCAAATAACTCTCTGCTTCTCCTCAGAGTTTTGAAGTCTTGTTGTTCGCTGCAAGTATCAGAAGAAACACAAGATTTCTGTCATACCTAAATTATGCGTTGTTTCATTATTCTTAAGAAATTTAAGCCAGAATATTCTGGTTTTAACTCACCTCAGTAGGTTGGATTTGACTATTTGAGTGACTGAGTTGATGTATGAGCTGGGGGAGAAAGAGAAACACGGATTTCTTGCAAGGACAAGACTGCTTATTTTTTGCAGTAAAGTTGGATGTGGATGTGGCACTTAGGAACATGGTTTAATGGTACTAGTGTTAATATCTGGACTTGATGAACTTAGAAGTATTTTTGAACCTAAATGATTCTATAATTTGCATCAGTTGAAACTTCTGAATTCACTGTGAGAAAACTTTGGAAACTTTTGGAAAGTACAGAGCAGCAGGTTCTGAACAGAAGCTACAGCTCTCTGAGCGCTCAGTGTGTTGGGGGTAACTGCTTTACTCCATGCTGTTCAGTGAGTTTAGCATATGAATGCTGTTTGCTTATAATTTAAACAAATTATTACCAAATTCCTATCAAATTAATTAAAAGTCAACGGAACTTGTGAAATGATCAGAAGGCTGTGAAGATAGCTGAGACAAGAATCATTAAGTGTGTACTGCTTTTAGCAGAGATTTCTCCGGGTACCACGCAGAACAAAAAATACTTGAGTGAAGTAGAGAAATAATGAAAAATATGTTGCTAATGGAGTTACATAAAAAAATCATAGTTATGCTGTATTTTCTGTCCTCTAATGCTCATTAGGAAAAGGAAGGAGGGACTCCAGAACACTCAAGAAAAATTGGAGAGAGACAACTCTCCTGTTCTACATGACTAAAATCTGTTTCTGTGTATGAGATGGAGTTTCATCTTCAGTCAGACTTAGCAAAACTGTGTTTCAGCAGATTTAAAAATGCTTTTATTGTAAATGCTGTATTTGTTAAAGTGTATATTTGATTAAATAAACTGCTGCATCCAGGCAGGTGGTGAGAAAAATAATATATGAATGTACCCAGTTTGGCTCTGTTGGGTTCAGCAGTCTTCTCTAGAAGCTACCCCTTGTTCTGGAGGTGTTACAAAATGGTGGAAGCATTGTCTCAATGCCACAGAGAGAGATTACATTTTCCTGTTGCTACCAACTCTGTGCATGCTTGTTTCCATGAAAATTGCTGCCTTAAACTCCCGTTGTTACCCTTGCACAGAGAAATCTTGCTACCTTGGTTTCCTGCTGTCATTTTAATATAGCTGCCCATAATCTTTGCTGCTTTCTCCATATGGGAAAATAACTGATGATTTTTGATATTGTACGAAGGCTAAAGATGAGGTCATAACTTTTGCTTTTACTTCTAACACCAGACAGGCTTAAGACCAAGCTTTGCTGGTATGCAAATCTCATGAATCAATCCACTGGATTGCTTCATTGCACTTTGTTTCCTGCTACTTAGCCTGTGGCTGATTGTTGAAATGTGCTCTATGACACTTCTTTTAATGTTATTTACTGCTAAAAGGAAGTCTAAATTTTCCATTTGGTTTCTTTCTATGAGTTAAACATCATGTTTTTCTGCTCACAACAATAATTTATGTTGTAGAGGGACATGTTTTGACAGGAACACCACATGTAATTTTTAAATTAAAAGTTGCAAAATTCACGACTTATATAGTATGACAGTTTTAGGCCTTTATGTTCCTAAAAGACTGGGCAATGTGAACAAGACATTTCCTTTAATTAGCTTTATTTACTGTTCCCTATAATGAAACATCCAAAGGGCCTTTACCCTGCAAGATTATATTGGCTGAGGGAAGAGGCTATGGGCTGTTGCTTCTGAGATAGTGCTGGTGTTGCAGGAAGCTGGAATGTTACACCAGTGGCATCCCTGCCGCATACATGAGCAGTTAAACCTGCCCATTTTTTCCAAAGTGCTGCCGTAACTTTTAATATTTTTGATTTGTCCACTCCTTAATGAAGCTAGAACAATTGTCAAGGTGATGAAGTGGTGAGCAGCACTTGAAAACTTTGTCTGCTTCCTTCCTAATAGCAATTAGGGAAGGAATTTGAGTGCACTGCTTGTTTTTCTGTTTGCATAATCCAGTAATCATGCATATTTTCCAGTGTTAAGCCTTTATAAATACTAATAATAAGTTGCAGAAAACTCCAGAAGTGAAACCAAAGTAAAACAAAATGAATAAAAAGGATAAACAGGGAAATAAATATACAAATGGTTGGGAAAGAACATGTTTAAAGAACAAAACTTTCAGAGACAGTATAGTATCTGAAATCATAAAGAGTCAAAGTGCATACATGACAAAATAAAAATACTCTCCCACTGCAAAAAAAATTAGGTGACTTTCATTGAAACCTTGTAAGAACATATTTCCTAGTTAAATAACAAAAAATTGGGAACCCCTAAAATGCTAAATCATTTAATAAAAACCAAAACCAAAAAACCCCTAACAAACTCCCTCTTGTGAATTGATCTCTTGTAGGCCATCTTAGAATAAAATTAATTGTGCTTGTGAAATTCCAGAAGAATTTGTTCAAGTATTTCAATATTTCAGGTGCTTCATCTTTATCTTCAAATTCCTCACTTAGAAAAAAAGTGGGGCCAGCTGCTATATATCTTCCTCTGAGAAATAATGATGGTCTTTTTTTGGTCTCTAGAGGACTTGCAAACCAGACAACAGACTACAATCTAGGTATGAAATTCCTGAAATGACTGGAAGAATGAAGAATTTTAACAGCCTGAACCTGTTTGTCGAGACATTCCTGACTGATTAAGGAATAATCTGAGAGAGGTGTAGAAAGAAAATCATTGTCAATTCGATAGAAAGTCTAAGGAAAAAAGAGGAAGACAATAGTTTAAGTCCAATAGGAAAAAAAGGAAGGGAATAGCCCAATAAGGATTTTATTCTATCAGAGATGGATGTAAATACAACAGAAAAACCTTTAGATATTGTGAAAAATTAAAATTACTCAAAAGTCCCCCTGTGTGTGAGGAGAGTTATTCTGCTGGCACTGTTGATACTGTTGTGTGCAGATATTGTTGTCCTTGTTTCTTTAATGTAAAGATTTCTGCATCTTTGTACATTTTACTATGAAGAAAATGAAACTCATAATTAAATAAAGGTTTGTGATGCAATCAGTTCTAATCTCCTAACAGAGAGACTAAGACCTCAAGATCTCAAGATAAATTTTATTTCCTCTACTTTTCTAGTCTTGGTCTCTTAAGTTGCCTTTTTGCTGAATGTCATGGTACAGGGTCTTCAGTTTAAGTTTCCAAACACCATTAGAGCGTTATATTGTCCTGCTTCCTTCCTTCCTCTTCTAAATTATTAGTTTTTTAGTTTTTAGTTTATTAAGTGAATGAGAAGGCTCATTCTGAACCATCATTATTGCCAGTGATGGAAAAGAATAGATCTCTATTTTTTCAATAAGAGATACTTAAAAGTGTCAACTCTTAATTTTAGGAGAGCTATGCTGCTGCTGTCTGAACAGGGATACATAACACCCTCCTATTTGCATTTACCCAGTGGGTCTGGGACTTCTTATATAACAATTTAAAATGCAATTTATGTTAGAGAAACAAAAATTCATTTTTCATGAATTGAAAAAACTAAGGCTTTGCTCAGTCTGCCTTAGTTTCCTCTCCCTGATGATCATCAGTGATCCTGCTAGAAATGTAGGGAAACGCACAAGACACGCAGAAGAGTGATATTTTATCCAAATATTCTCCAAGGAACCACTGATTAGTGATTTTTGAAGATCCGGAGTCAGAGGTACTGCCTCACGTTCAGTGCTGATGATTTTTTTTTTTAGCCAAGAGTTTTTTTTCTGTGCGCTTTTGAATCCAAGTAATCATTATTGTATCCACAACACAGCTGAACTACACATCTGAAGAACCATCTCTGCCTGTTGTGAATCTATCATTTAGTATTGCCATTCACTGTCCTTTAATTCTTAACTTAGCAAAGAAGTTGGGCAACCTTTCTCTATTGCACTCATTGTTTATACATATCCATCATATTTCTCCTGGTTCATGGCACCTCTTAGATGGTCTTGGCTGCTCCTCCCCACTCCTCTCCTGATTATGTTACATTCTTCTGTCACTTTTTGTGATGGGCAGTGTTGGGGTTTTGCTGCTGTGCACAGCTGCCCCTTTGAGGGGGCTGTTTTGGAAGGAGTGTCTGGAATTGAAGGTTGGCTGCCCCTGCCCGAGCACCTTGCTTGGGGGAGCACTGTGTGCACTTTGGTAGCAGCTGTAGGTGGGTCTGGAGGCTCCTCTGAGGAGAGTGAGGACCAGAGGGCATGCACAGATCTAGAGAGGGCAGAAAAGGGAGCAGGTAGAGTGGACAGAGGTCCCTGCAAATCAGGCAATCCTAAAATTGTATGGAAAGAAGGACTTGCCCACAGGGGAATGGTGGGTGGATAGGGAGAGCATTGTGTATAAACTGCTCATATTTCTGTTCTGTCTCCCCATGCTTCTTTTTTATTTTTCCTTTATTATGTTAATTTGCATTCAGATGAAGTATGCTATTTTAGTGATCTTGGCTGACATAGAGGAAGGTGTCTCTCTAAGGTATGACTGTGTTGGGATCCTGCCATTCTTTTAAAAACTAAAGGGTCCTGTCCCATCATCAGGAGTCTGGTTCCATGGAGGGAGGAGATACAAGTGCAGCAGGGCTACCTGAAATTGTAAGCGTTTACTACTGAGAATTGCTGTGACTAAGTTTGTAGATCTGATTCCTGCTCCCCTCTGACATGTAACTGCTGTGATCTGCATCCTTCGTGGTGAAGAGCTGTAGGAGAAGGGAATACCCCTGATAAGTAACAGCTGTGTTAATTAACCAATACAGCCTGACCCCTGATGGGTCACAGCTATATCCAATAAGGATGAGTGAGATAAAAGCTGGTAATGAGGGGGTAAGGGGTGGCTGAGCATGGAGGAGCTTGAAGGAGAGGCTCATGGAGCAGGATTTTTGGGGAGAGGGAGTCATTGCTGTGAGGTCAGTCTGGGTCTGCAGTTAGAGCTTGTTGGAACCTGCAGTCATAGTCTAGCTGGTAAAAGCCTGTATTCAGGGTCTGCAAACTACTACATGTAGTCCTAGTTTAGCAGGAAAAAGGCTGCAGGGAAACCTAGAGCAGGAGCTTGCTGTAGCCAGAGTCAGTGAATAGTTGGAGTCAGGATGGCTGAGGACTAAAGAGGAATAAACCAGGACCCTTTTCATTCTGTGATTAACAAGAGGTCTGTGCCTTGCCCCATTTTTACCCTCTAATAAGAGGGCTTCTGCAACAAAGATCTATCTCAGTTCCAGTGATTTTGGTTCAGCATAGGGGCTGTCCTGTCATTCCAATATGTGTGACTGTGAGTGCCACATTGACATCGTGCTGTGACACCCAGCTCCTCTTCTTTAAGAGACATTTATGCTGCAACATTTCATAGCTTTGAATTTATCCTTGTGGCATTGATGCAAGCAGTCCAAGCCTTAGTGAGTTGCACAAAAATGAAAATCAGCAGTGTTCAGATGAAGCATAGGTTATGTGTTCCCATCTCCCAAGGTAGTTTCCACTTCACTGATGATAAGGAAGAGCTTGCTACTTTCACCACCCTCTTTGTTACTTCCTACACAATTAACAGGTACCACCTTCCACCTCATTCTTTAGTTGGTGGCTCCCTTGCCTCTTTCCCCCCCAGAGATTCTGACAGAGAGGCAGGCATATATACCATGTGTGAGTACTGGTAGGTACAATTTGTCTTTGTTATGCCTAAGGTATAATATGTCTTTGTGTCTCATAAAACACCCACTGCAATTTATAAACATGTTCAACATACCACAAAAATTTATTCTTCTGCCCTCACAGCATAGGCAGATTGTGGGTAGATATGCCTGCAGAAAATCAGGTTTGCATTGTGCCAGTAGATTTTGTGGCAATACAATTTAGAGAAGTTTTCATTGGGGTTGGTTTTAAATTGTGACAGATGTCAAATCTCTCTGACACAAATAATAATAATGCAGTCTCAAATGAAGCAAAACTAACTCCAATTGCACAAGAAACCCTTTCTGATGTTGTGAGGTGTTAAAAGCAAAAATAACACTTTTTTATAGCTGTAAAGATGTAGGCTGGAACATGATTCCTGTAAAACTAAGCTTAAAACTTATCTTTCTCTAGAATATTTTAAAGAGGAGTAATTGATATCTCTTATATGTAGCTTGTCTTCTGACAGTTTATAACAGAACTATGGTTTCAGAGGTGAAATTAGCTAAAGTCTGCACAACAACTTTTGTAGACACTTGCAGCTGAAGCTTTATGTTACACAATAAAACTCTGCAAAGAGATATATTTTAATTAGGAGATAATAGTGATAATACTAAGCTTTGTAAACACGACAGCATAGTTCAGAATTCCCTTTAGTCCAGATGTAATCTTGTTAGTGCTGTGCAAAAGTTCAAAATAAAATGAGGCCTGGACATTCTGTAGATGTTTGCTTTTGACATTCCTAATCTGGGAATGTTTTAAAAAAATAAGCACTTGTGTTTTTTAAAACAGACGCTGAACTTTGTGAAAACATCCAGTTGTGGATGGTTGTGAAGTGCCAGAGATGAGGAAGGAACAAATGTGTTGCTTGTTTGCTAATCACTATAGAGACATTGTGCCTGAGTTTTCTACATTAATTTGTCAGTTTATTTGGCCCTCAAATCTTGAACACATAAGTGATTTAGAAAGGCTTGTGTTCCGTTCACTGTCTCACTTCCCTGCTATTCTAGTTCAGGAGCTCCTGCAGGTCACATTCCTGCAGCCTGCTCCTAGGGTTTTCAGCAGGCTGTATGAACTGCTTTGTTAATGTATGATTGCTTTTCAAACACCAGATCTTTTTTCAGGAGTGTGAGCTATCCAAAATACAGTTTAAATACATGAAAATACAGTAGGTGTGCATTTCCGGCCACTCATCAATACATTTTATGGCCTTTCCTAAAAGATTAGACTTGCAGTTATAATTTGCTTTTTAATATTTCTTTGCTCAGGGTACTGTTGATAGGCCACGACATATCGCTGTTAGTAAGCTTGAGGGAGAAATAACTTTAGAAGAATTAGTGTTGTTTCAAAAGTAGTTCTTATTCATCAGAAAATCAGTCCTGGTATTACCATGATCCACTTACTGTCATCTTGGTGCCCAGTAGTGGAATGGCAGGCAACACATGAAAAAGGAATGGAGCATATGTAAAAGTCATCAACATGGATCCAGAATGCGCTTACAGCTCTTGAGAATTTGTATTTACTCTTCTTTTTGCCTGTAAAAGAAACAAATGGCAGCAGCCTTACAACAACCAAAGAAAATGCTTACTAAAACAGGTTAAAAGTCATGAATAAATTCATGGAATAATAATAAAAGCTCCATCACAAGTTATTAAATTCAAAGATGTAAACACTGTCTTGGTGAGACCTTAAGCCATAGATTTCTGGAAGCTGAGACTACTATGCTTTTTACCCTCTTGTTTCTGGCACATCTATTACTGTCCACTGGCAGACAGGATGCTGGATGAAGTTGACTTTGTTCTGAGCAATACACTCTTACTTTTTTTTTTTTTTAATGTAGATAAGGAACATAAAAGGTATCTGACTGCCTGACCTCCTCTTTTCTTCTTTCCCTGCCTTCAGGCATTTGCAACCTGACAGTTGTTTTTTTTTATACTGCTTTATATGGGAAATAATAGTGCTGAAATAATTTAAAACAAGTCCATGAGGAATAAATTGATCCTTTCAGTTTATCTACTTTGGGGCCAAGTTTTCCTCTCTAGCACAGCACAGCGGGTAACTTTTGTAGTCTTTTTTTGCATACACAAAAGTCAGTTTCCCCATTTTTTTTCCTTGATTGCATTAACACAAACAAATGGTCCATAGGTAGCTCGCCAATGCCACTATGCATTTCCTGAATACAGGTTAACATTTTTGTAGCTACATTTTGGAGCTTCAAAACAGTGAGTTTTTTTGAATGTCCTGCAAGGAAACAATGGGTTCAGTACAACTATAGGCTGCAAGTAATTCAGAAATCTCCTAGAAAAAGTGTCTGTTCTAAGCAAGTGTCTAGTAATCAATGAATCAATAATCTAGAGCTTTCTGAGAAGTGTTAAGCATGATTGGCTCACACAAAAGATGGATAAGAATGAGCCATATGGTCTCCAAAGCCATCGTAAGAGCAATCAATCAAGCAACAGGATCCATCTTTAACTTGCACTTTTCTCCATGGATGAGGACATTTATAGTGACCCTGTGATATCTCTATTTTTATATTACTTCTGTTTTGTGGGACTGTTAATGTCAGCCACTTTTCTCTCTTCCCAGATAACTTTAACACAAGAGAAAATGTGCTTTCTGCATCCCTTAGAGTCACTAAATACCAGTAAAACTGCTGAAAGATATGTCTTGAATAAACAGAAATGCACCTTTGAAGCTAGTCCCATCTGGCAAATAAAAGAATAGACATGTCAGCAAGGCAAGTTTAGCTTACTTCAAAAAGAGTGTGTTGCTACCAACACCAAGGCAAGCCAGAAACTTCAAGCTTGATTTAAATAAGGAATAGAATCACAGAATATACTGAGTTGGAAGTAACCCTCATTTGCAGTGCAGAGCAGAGTGGGACAGACTTTTTTCTTGCCTGGCTGGCAATGCTGTGCCTGATGCACCCCAGGACATGGATGGCCTTCCTGGCTGCCAAGGCACTGCTGGCTCATGTTCAACTTGTCACTGACCAGGACCCCCAGGTCCCCTTCCACACAACTGATCTCCAGTCTCTTGTTCCCAAGTCTGTCCATATATCCAGAGTTACCCCATCCCAGGTGCAGAACATGGCTTCAACTCTCTTGTTGTACTTCACACAGCTGGTGATTGCCCCTGTCCCTGATTTGTCAAGGTCTCTCTGCCTTTGAGGGAGCTAACTCTTCCCAGTTTAGTGCTGTGGCAACCTCAATTCCAGTTCCTTTGGTCCAGTGTCCAAGTCATTTATGAGGACATTGAAGAGTATTTACCCTACGATGGAGCTCTGTGGAACCCCATTAGCGATTGGTCGGCAGTCTCAAGTCCCCCCATTCCCTATAACCCTTTCTACCTGACTCATGAGCCAGTTGCTCACCCATCACATGATGTGTTTATCCAGCTGAAGGATGGACATTTTATCCAGAAGAAGAGACAGAATCAAAAGCTTCTGTCCTAGCTTCCCAAGCGAGTTTCTGAGAGGAAGACAGTGAAATTAAGGAAACTAAGTTCGACAAAGAAAACTTTCACCTCATGATTGTCCTTTGGGTGTTTTTCAATATATCCTAGAATAATCTTCTCCAAAATTTTACCATGCACTGAAGTCAGATTCTTGGACCTGTAGTTTTCAGGGCCATCCTTCTTGAAACTGGGACTACATTTGTCAGATTCCAGTCAACTGGGGCATCTCCAAACTCCCAAGACCATTCCTAGGTGACTGAGGGAGGCCTCAAACTGATGTCAGTCAGCTCTTTGAGTATTCTCAGGTGAAGCACATCAGATTCCATAGACTTACAGGGATCTAGCTAGATCAGCAAATCCCATACAAATTATGAAATTTAATGAAATTAATAAAATTACTGAATATGAAAGCCAGGTTTTCCTTGCTCTGTTAACTTTTCTGTTACAGCTCTGCAGTGCCCTCTCCAAGGTAGCTTGGAAGTGGTTTCTTCCCTCTTCTGCTATAAAGCTACAGGTCAAAGAGGTGGCTTCAAACCTTAAACCTGGAAGAGAAAAGTATGTGTGCTTGGAAAACTCTTTGTAGGTAAGAGACAGGAAATGTAATTCTCTCCTCATATGTATGTCTGGACATAATAATCTTGCTGTTTACCAGAGCCACTTTTTTGGAGGGCTTTCTTCATACCTTTTCCTTTTTGATGGCAGTTTTTAAAGTCCCAATGCTGTTCCTGGAGAATAAGAAACAACTCCCCTTGTTTTCAATGCAGATCTCTGTTTTCTGTGTCTCTAACTTGTGACAGTTTTAGGAAGCTGATAACTTCAGAGGTTGATTTATTTTGATTGTTTCACATAACCTCTTTTGTGTAATTACCAGAGTTTGTAGTCAAGGACAGAGAAGAAATCATAAAACATATGAAAATATCATGTTTATTAAATAATGAGGCTCATCTAGCCAGCTTCTTGGTTGCAGTGTGATAAATCATGTGTCTTTAATAAAGAATAAGTAACACTGTTTCAGGTACAATCCTTCTCTTATTGTCAAGATTAGTACAATTATTAAACCTATATGAAGCTCCACACTGGATATTTAGTCTGCTTGCATTTTTTATTAGAGTCAAGATTCTAATTCAAGCATAGTTGTAAACATGAATACTTGATGCTAAATAACACAGAAAAAGAAGCCTTTTTACAGAAACCATTAAAAGGAGAGGTCCAAAAAGGAGAGGTCACATCTGTTTCTGTGCAATATCCTTAAATTATATACTAAAATGACTTTCGTAACAATTAATTCTGTTATATTTTGTATGGGTTAGAGACTTCTCAGATATTGTTTGAAACCAATGATCCATAAATGTGTATCTCACTTGCCATTTCCCTTTCAGAGAGAGGATGTTTAGATTGCTCTTCTTCACCTTACAGCTTAAACACTAATAATAATGAAGAGAGATATTGGTCACCGGGTATTATATATATGTGCCTATCATTTTTTCTGTCCTTAAATACAACTCCTCGTGTTGAAATTCTGTGTATCAGCCTAGTTGAAATTCAGCTATAGCAGTTTGTATGCTGCCAAATCTAGACTATAACTCACAGGGGACTTCATTAGTAGATAACTTTTTTTTCAGTTCAAAGATTTCACTTGAGAGTTTTAAAACTCTCTAAGTTTGCTAATTAGCTTATCTCCAAGGACTGTATTTAACAGTGTACAAACCTTTTTTATTGATGTGGGCATTTGCACACACATCCATTCAACTTACAGCATCATCATCCCCTGTTGCATTCAAGGACAAATGCTTTTAAAGTTTGTATGTCATAGAAAGGCTTTCCCTGGTCTATCATCTCTGCTTTTGCAGCATGCCTCTTTTCTTCTAATGTACATGAGCATAAATATTCCAGTTTTAAATACACTAGTGTCATATATTGAATGTGTTAAGAATGAGAGTTACTGTGGCACTGCAAGGGATTTCCCACATGGTTACATTTCTTTAAAGTCCAATGTTAGTTAATTCTTATAATTGGAATAATCAAGTCAGTCCCTAACAGAATATTAATCACAAACCTTGACACAAGAGTGTATTCATAAAGTGTTATTCTGTGGATTGCACAGTTTCCAGGCTGAGTAACATTGCTAATCAGGTCTGCATAATCAATTCCAGTCTGCAGCAACCTAATTGTACGGAAACGGAAAGATTTCTTTTGTTCCGTCAGGACTCATTATGCAGCGGTTCCAGAGTGCCCCTCCGTTACTGGAGTGTTTCAGGTTTTCAGTCTCTGCTGCACAGGCTCTGGGTGTGTTGATGTTCCCAGCCCTGTCACCTCACTCCAGACTTCTATTTAGTAATGGGACAGACTCCATTACCAAAGAGTGCTGAAGGAAAATGTTTACATTTTTGCTGGATGCTCTGACAAGATGAATACCCCAGAAGTCATGATCTTCTGTAGGTTGGTATTGTGCACTCAGTAATGTTATTTCAAATTTTCACTCCGTTTCAAATAAAGACAGAGTCCTGAAAGACTATGGTCTCACAGTGAACGTGTCAGTCCTTGGTATACAGAATTATACTCATAAAAAATGGTAGATACATACTAATTGGAAGGAAGCTAATTTTATTGTGGTTTTACAAAGTCGTTTATTCTAGTTTCTGTTCCTGTGAATGTAGAATTGATCCTTAACGCACATCTTGGCTATCCAATTTCAACTGACTTGACTTACCGAGGTTTTTTTTTTTCATCAAAGGTTATTTCAAAACTTAGTCAGAGTTCTCCTTGGGAAGCACATCTGCATGCCTAAATTTTCAGTCCCTGTACTGTATCCCAATATTCATCTCTGCACTGCTTGGTAGTATGTATTTAGATGGAGCAGTTAGATATAACCCAATGTGAGTGCTATCTAAAAATAGCATTTCTTCATGCATTGCTTTTCCTCTGTATAGATAGAGGAGGAAAACGGTCTTCTATGTTTTTCAGATCAGGTAAGCACTACTGATGTGAATTTGGTTAAAAGGATTATTACATGTCTGTTACCCTTTTGTTTTTCTCAGAGGTTGCATCTGGGAGAGCTGACATCTTTAGATTATCTGAATTTGGGATCCAAAGCACAAAAAATATATTTTGTGACTTTCCATCATTGTAATTTTAAAAAAATTCTCCTATTCTCTGTTTAGTTCTGTATTTACTTCCTTATATGTGTGTGGACCTTTCAGCTCACTTTGCTTCACAGGTGCTGAACTGAGGGACCCCTGACACTGTGAAATCAAAAGCCAAGAGTATGCACTGTTGAACAGTCCGGAAACTTCTCGGATTTAGTTCAAAACTACAATTTTCAATGAGAGAACAAAGTCTAGGTAATCCTCTTTTTATTGGATTTGCTTGTTTTCAAGAGGATAGACTAAGATTTTCAGACAATAATTAATTTAACAAGTAGAAGGAAAGAAGTATTTCAGAATATGTCCCTGCTATACCTCTGGCATTCATTCTTGAATGTCCAAAAGAATAGTTCAGCTAATGGAATTTCTTTAGCATGTGAAAGTATTTTTGGTGTATTTTTTTTTCCTAACATAGTAATGTGAAAAAGTGCATTAAAAATTTAATAATATTGGGCATTCAGTAGACCATCTGTCATTGTGGTTTTGTCTGTTGTTTGGAGAAGTTTGACTTTATTGAGGTCAGTTTTACTTATGTATGCTCCTGTGCCCTTGTTTTAAATTATGACTTTTGTTGTGGGGTGTGTACTGAATCACAGTCAATTGTATGACAGTCCACTGAGGTTTGGTAATGATTGACTGTAGAAGTTAAGACCCAGTAGCTTGAGAATCACTACATTTACTCTTGTGTCTATTCATGAAAAGTAAGGTTTTTGTGTGTGAGTTTTTATCCTCTTCCTTTTCCAGAATATAAATGATATTAAGAAATTCATTTGTCATTGTTCTACAGCTGCCTTATATCCAAGGCCAAATTTACTGCTCTTTGTCTTTCATGCCTTTAGAGTGCTATAATTTCTTCTGCTCTTGAAGTGGAATACTTAAAAAGGTAAAAAAAATGATGCAAGGTAAAATGAACACTTTTTCAGTGAAGTATTCTCCTTACACTTTAATCTGATAAAACTTTCTAAGCCTGACAATCAAACCAACATAAATCAATAGGATTTCTTTCAAGTTTACTACTAAGAAAAGCTCATGCTAACCTCTAGTTCTGGTTGCAAGTACTCCGGCACAGTCTCTTAGTGCCTTATTTGCTAAGAAAAATAACAGTGAACACACAGGAAATTAGCCCTGAAAAACATAGAAACAAAGATGTTAATAAATACCATGTTGTATGCAGATACTTTTATCTGCAATACATTAAAAAGTTCCTTGAAGGTATTCTTTATTTGTGCTACATAGTGAGTAGATTTTAAAACTTTTTTATTATGATGTAGAACACATTTTGCAAGTCATATTATACTGAACTTGCAGAAAAAAGCTTTGCAATTCAAAAGTTTATAGAAAGGAAATACAAGTGGTAGTGTGAATCACCTAAAGAATTGAAACAAATATTTGAATTAAATGCTTTATGTTATTTGAGTAGAATTAATTGTATTAAACCTGGATAAATCTCCACTGCTTACTGAAGAATTAGTTTCATTGGATTTTTTTTTTATTTGTGGATTTACTTTCATTAAGTGGTTCAGTTGTCTCCTAATTTAATCTCTATTGAAATGGAACTGAAAGACAGCATTTTACAGGATTTCTGAT